>NC_141873.1:495117481-495420511 GCF_056163025.1 Triticum urartu | reverse complement strand
TCGAGGCGCCGGGGAGAGGCCAGCGTCGGGCAGGGGGTGAGGTGGTCGACGGGCTCGGAGTAAGTAGCGCCGATGTGGTGGTCGACACGGCCGGGGAGGCGCATGGCGAGGGGCTGGTGGGGGAGCGAGAGCGGAGTGCGTCTTCCTCCATTCCGGAGCGTTGGAGCGCCACGGAACCAGCAAAAACATTTTGTTAACTGACTATCAGGGTCACCAAACGTCCAAACATGATGCCCAAAGCCCCGAATTCATGTAGACAGCAGCTGACAAAGCATTCAGCCAAACCTGCCAAGGCCTAGTGCCATCAGCAACAGAGGCTGCACGTTCATGGGCTATTTACTACAGTACAAAAAGGCAAATCGTCAATGAATTTGGGAGCCACTAGTTAACAAACGTTTCTTCGGAAGCCTTGCAACGATCAGTGCCACTTGGCGCACTTTCAGCCATTTGCCACGTGTCACGCTCTAGGCGCTTCATCCAGATTTTTTTTTCGTACGTGTTTTCGGCTATTTAAACGGTTTTTTTTTCTTTTTTCGACGTTTTGGTTTTTCACCTGTCTTCCTTAGCTTTTCTAAAAAAATTCAATTTTTTTGCGCAAAAAAGCGCTTTTCTTTTTTCCCTTTCGTGAGAGTAACGTTTTGCTTTCGTGAGACTCACGGCCGTGCCTCTCGAAAACGAAAAAAAATGCATTTTCTGTTTTTCCCGCTTTCGCGAGAGTCACGGCTGTGCCTCTCGGAAACGAAAAAAACGCATTTTCTATTGCCTCTCAGAAACGAAAAAAAATGCGTTTTCTGTTTTTTTCCTTTTCGCGAGAGTCATGGTTTTGCTTCCGCGAGAGTCACGAATGTGCCTCTTGAAAACGCAAAAAATGCATTTTCTATTATTTTTTCCTTTTACGAGAGTCACGGTTTTGCTTCTGCGAGAGGCACGTCTGTGATTTCGCGAGAGTCACGGCCGTGCCTCTCAGAAACAAAAAAAACGTGTTCTCTGTTTTTCCCTTTCACGAGAGTTACAGTTTTGCTTCCGCGAGAGGCACGAGTGTGCTTTCGCGAGAGTCACGGCCGTGGCTCCTCGGAAACGGAAAAACGCGTTCTCTCTTTTTTTTTCCTTTCACGAGAGTCACGATTTTGCTTCCGCGAAAGGCACGTTTGTGATTTCGTGAGAGGCACGGGCATGCCTCTTTTGGAAAGGAAAAAACAGTGCTCCCGGTTCGGTTTTTTCGTCTGGGTTTTTTCAGACGGTTTTTTTCATAAAAAAAGTTCGCCAAAACCTATCAACATGGGATCTAGTTTTAAAAATCTCGACGCGAGAATCCAACAATGAAAACCGGTTTGAGATTTGGACGCACGGTTTAAGAGATAAAATGTTTCGAATAAACGGATCTACAAAAAAGGGAAAACTCCCAGGGTGTGACAAGTGACGCGCTGCATGTGCGCCACTTGTCGCAACCTAGGAATTGGAGTGATCTTTGCAACGAGTACTCATCAACTAGTGCTTTCGACTGGATTTCAGTCTATTGAAACCTTTAATCTCATGATAAATGACTCCTTTTGGATCAGAACAAAGTCGGGCCTTGGATAGAAGGCCACGCACCAGGTTTTGACTGTCCTTATACTATTGTACTAAAATAAAACTAAAACAAAAGGGCCTTCTAAATAGGAATAAATTAGTTTTCTAAGGGAAAATGAACTAGTCGAATTGGTATTACCCTTTAAGAAAAAGGAAAATTGGTATTACCCTTTAAGTTTTCTAAGGGTGCATGAATTAGTGGCATAGGTATCACCCTTTGAGAAGGCTAGAAATGAAATAAAAACTAAAATAAAATCAAAATATAAAGTTTTCTAAGGGAAAATGAACTAGTCGAATTGGTATTACCCTTTAAGAAGAACAAAATGAAACACATTAAAAAAATGAACAAACTTGCACACAACATACAAAGATATTGCGTTTTATGATATGCAAAAATAAGCTTATAGTAGTGAAATTTTCACAAAAAGGAAGTTTCATAAGAAGGAATTAATTAGTGGAGTTGTTGCTATTCCTAAAGAAGAAATAAATGAAATAAAATTAAATAAAAATAAAAAAACATGAAGTTTTCTAAGGGAGAATCAATTAGTGGCATTGGCATTACCCTTTAAGAAAAAGGAAAATGAAACCAATAAAAACACATAATGACAAAAATACACAGACAGTGCACTTTTTATAATATGCAAGAATAAGCATATAATAGTGGAATTTCGCAACGAAAACAGTTCTTTTAAGAAGGAATGAATTAGTGCCATTGTATTATCCTTAAATAACAAAGAAAATGAAATAAAACTAAAACATAATCAAACTATAAGTTTTCTAAGGAAGAATGAATTAGTGGCATTAGTATTACCCTTTAAGAAGAAAGAAAATGAAAACAAAGCTAAGATAAATAATGAAAAATTTGCGGACAATTTACAGATAAATGGTCATTTACACACATATCATATAGTATTTGCGTGTATACATACGCACAGAAATAAAAAATGAAGTTATCTAAGAATGAATGAATTATTGGCGTTTCTATTATCTCTTAAGAAGAACATGATGATAATAATAATTAAAAAATTGCACACATTTTATACAAAAATTGTGTTTTTTATAATACAAAAGAATGACCATATAATAGTGGAACGATATTGGTATTACCGTTAAAAAGGAAAATGAAAACAAAATGAAAATGAAAATGAAAACAAAATACTGAAGTTTTCTATG
Organism: Triticum urartu; assembly: GCF_056163025.1. NCBI lineage: Eukaryota > Viridiplantae > Streptophyta > Magnoliopsida > Poales > Poaceae > Triticum > Triticum urartu. The sequence continues at coordinate 495,417,769 of NC_141873.1, read as the reverse complement.
TAAGAATGAAACCATTTAAGAGGAAAGACAATATAAAAACTAAAGCAAAAACAAAATAATGAAGTTTTCTAGTGGAAATGAAACTCTTTAAGAAGAAAGAAAATTAAAAAATAACTTGCACACAAGTATGCCCTGAATTTGCACTTTTATTAATATGTAAAAATAAGTATATACAGTGCAATTTTTGCTCTCTACTATAATTTACACACATGGTGTATCAAACTTGCATGTATACTTACTAAAAATAATAGAGCAAATAAAGTTTTCTAAGAGAGAATAAATTAGTGGCATTGATATTACTCTTAAGAAGAAAGAAAATAAAGAAAAACTTATAGAAAATTTTACAGTGAAATTGCACTTTTTATAATATAATAAATTAACTTTAGCAGTCCAATATAATGTACACACATATTGTATAGTACTTTCGTGCATACAAACACATAATAATAGAAAAATGCATTTAGTTAGCACAAACAATTACCATTGGTATTACCCTCAAAAGAATAACGAAAATAAAAAATGAAAATTTCACACAATTAGCACAAAAATGCACTTTTTATAATATGTTGAATAAATTATAAGAGTGAAGTTTCCATACTCTAATGTAATTTGTATATAGTACTTGCATGTATACATTTACACACACTCAACATCTGGAAATACATGTAAAAAACTAAACTGAAAAATAGAAAAATAAAAGCATACACGTGCAGAAAACAAAGCAAGCCCATGGAAAAAAGCATGCACACACCAAAATCCAGCCCAAGAAGAAAATCGACTGACCTAAAATAGGGGTTAGTCGAATCCAAACAGGCCAGTACGACCAGCAAAACGTGACAGAAAAAAGAAAAACTACATAAATCTTAAAAACACAATCCAACGGCCAGAAAATTGACTGACCACAAAACTAAAAGTCAGCTACTGAAATCTAGTTAAAGACAGAAAAAAGAAAAACTACATAAATTTTATAAACACAATCCAACGGCCAGAAAATAGACTGACCACAAAACTAAAAGTCAGCTGACTGAAATCTAGTTAAAGCGATAGGTGATGCGGAGGTAATATACCCAGTTACAGCTTACAAATGCAAGAATATATCATTGCAGGTAGGTACTGTTGGCGATGAGCCGACGATATATAGGTAGAGGAACATTAGAGTACAACAAACACATCATGAACCGCCCTGTTGCGGTGCTTTATTCAAGAAGAAGAAGAAAACACACAATGGCAGCGCACACTAAATTAAGAGACTTATTGTGACACTTGCTGACCGTAGAGTTTCTTCCTGATCTGCAACACAAGGCGAAGACGAGAAACATTTCAAATGCTGCATGACGATGAGGATTAAGGATGCATCACTGAAAGGTTTAGATACGTACCTCAGGAAGCTTTTGCCTGAAGCAAACATCCACCCTGGTGTCCAGCGTGTTGTCGCAGACGATCTTGCCGTCCTGCGACGCCAGCACCACGCCCCCAGAGCTGTATGTATGTCCGTGCATATCCAAGCTCAACAATCAGTTGAAGGTTCAATGGCGATCGATCAGCACTAATGGAGGAGACAGTGCAGCTATGCGATGTAATGCCTACAAGTATACAACAACATACCAGGCGGGTCCGTGGGCGGCGTCGTTGGCCCTCTGCGGCGGGAGGTGGACCTTGCCGTCGATGATGATCTTGGGGAGGTTCACCTTGAGCTTCTCGGCGTACTCCTTCTTGGCCGCCTCCAGCACCGGCTCCACGTGGACGCGGTCCGCCTCCCTGCACCGCAGCACCACCGACGACTCCCGCAGCCGGAGCAGGCTCTGCTCCGTCCGTCCGTCCATCCCTTCATTGGTCAGTCCCTCTGCACTGCATCTTCTTCTGAAGCAACAGTTAACCGACTCACCTGCACGATGAGGCTCTTGAGGATCTTCCGGTAGACGTTGGTGTCCTTGGTGACGCGGACGAGCGTCTTGGACGCGTTCTCCTTCATCTCGCCAACGACGTCCTCCTGCGCCTGCAGCACCTTGATGCGCGCCGCGTTCAGCTCCATCGAGTACTCGCTGCACATCAGCATCGTCAGTTTCAGTGGTCAGCCCATGCACCTTCAGGCATGAGAGAGCGAGACGAGATCTCACATCTTCCTGCGGATGTCCACCTGCTTCTGCTTGCGCTCGTACTCCTGCCTGATCTTCCTCTTCTCCGACTCCACCAGCTGCAGCTTCTCTATGTTGAAGTCCTGCAGCCAGCCAGGGATCAGATATTCAGATTGATTCGGCCTCAAAGTTTTGGTTAATTAATACAGAGGATCGATCGATTGATAAATATAGATACCTCCTCCGCGGCGACGGAGATCTCGCTGGCTTTCTCCTGGGCCTCCTGCTGGATGAACCGGACCATCTGCTGGATCTGCTTCCCGACGTCCACATCGTTCATCTTGGATCAACGATCACTCCGATCGATCGATCGATCCACGAGCTAGATGCGTGCCTACTCGCTCTCGGATCGGGATCTCTCCGTGATCTACTACCTCGCAAACCGATCAAACACGAATTTGTTTGTCTCCAAGGGTTGGGAAGTGTACCGGGACGCTCGATCTTGCGTTTCCTTGGATTGGGTGGACGAGACACCAAGGCAGAGACGGGGAGCGGAAGAAGACCAACGCAGAGTTCGGATCCCATGCGTGGGGTGGTGGCAGAGAGGAGAGAACTGGTCCTCCCTGCATTCCGCGCCAAATTTGGCTCTCTCCCCTCCGAGTGCTCAGCAGAGTTCGGATCCCATGCATGGGGTGAGAGCCAAATTTGCACTGCAGCCCCTCCCTCGTTTTTTTTGTTTTTTGTTTTCTGGGTGCCCACATTCGCAGGCCCATGAAAGAAAGCCCTAGCCTCAACTTAATAGCAGGCCAAATTTTTCTTTTTGAGAATACTTATAGCAGGCCAGTTGCTCTTACGCCTGATTCAAAAAGGCTTACTCCAGCCCAGCCCGGTTCGTGCTGTTCGCTGCAACCCAGCTTGTATACAATCGAAAATTGCTTGTATATAATATATTATTACGAGCAAAAGCGAGTTCATTCTTGGCTTTAAACTACTGCCAATCTTCTAGATCTGGTACAACTGTTATATCGGCTGATAGTTTGGCACTGGAGTTTACTGATACATATATAGCACACTCCTAACTATCAGTAAATATCATTATGTAAAAGCTATTTTCACACTTGTCTGCTCATATATCGGAAGCTACGACCAATATTTTGATTTGATATGTCCACGATATAGACCAATATGTTATCCATGTCAGAGTAAGATTTGTCCAAAGTCAAACTCACTAAACTTAAAAGTTCATACAAGAATGCAAACATTTACAACATCAAACATATACCATAAGAAAAAATATTTCATGATGAATCTAATGGTACTCATTTGATAGTGTAGACATTGATAATTTTTCTGTAAACTTGTTTGAAGTTTACAAAGTCTGACTTAAGATTAAACTAATATGAATTTCATTTTGTCATTGAGCGAGTATTTAGACGAGGATAAATCTTTCTAGAAAAGGTTGAAAATAGGATTATGTATTTGCAACTGCATCAAATTCATGCATAACAATTTTCAGATATGCATATGTAATGTACCTCTTTTTATCTTGGGAAATATTCTATGAGTTTTTCCTAGTTTATTCTTAATAAATTTTAATCTTATTATTTTATGCTCAGACACTATCATCTTACATATTTTGTACCACGGTGACATTTTTTGAGCAAGAAACCAAACCGATGTGAACTTGATATTCGATATTTTTAAAATTGACTACTGAAATAGTCTAAGTTTAGACCCTAATGTTCAATACAGTGGTGACATGGCTACCATAAATTTTCAAAACAAAAAAAGGAAGATGAAAAAAAATCAACATTCATTTAGAAAAGTCAAATAATTTAAAAATTAGAAAAATAAGAATAAAGTTCAAATAAACTATAAAATCATATCTATATAAACATAGATATTTAGATAAGATAAACAGATAGATAAGTTATACCCAGCACACTATTTCTAACCAGGTTCCTTTTTTTGATGTTTTTTGAGTTTTTTTTTCACGTCTTTAATCAAGCAATCACGCGCTGACAGGTGCATTATCTTGGGATATGGCCGGGTAGAATCTTGGATTCATCTTGCATTTTTTATGACGAAGCAGTTCCCGGTCAACAATGCATCATATCAATGTTGTGGTGCCATGCATTTTTTTGTCTTCCCGTGCATGCGGCGGTTTCCAGATTTCTCTCTATTCTTTTTTTTCTCCCTCTAGAAAGATCTCAACCGTATGTATAAAAAGCCTCATCACGCGAACCAACCTGTGGTTGAGATGGTTAGGTGGACAGTGGTATCCCCAACCCACCAGGGTTCAAATCCTGGTGCTCGCATTATTCCTGGATTTATTTCAGGATTTCCGGCGATGCGCTTTCAGTGGGAGGAGACGTTCATAGGGGTAGGGTGTGCGTGTGTGCGTTCATAGGGATGAGTGTATGCGCGTGTATATGAGCGCTTGTGTCTGTACTGATGCTAAAAAAAAAAGCCTCATCACGTGAGTCTCTTCAATGAGTAATGCTACACTTATATAAATAAAGTTATGTTGTTTATGTGAAGGGCAACCTAGATAATTAGGATTGGAGAAGGGGGGAGAGGGCCCACCCACCTAAAAATCAGGGGCGCGAGATAATTGTTAGGAAGTTTATAAAATTAGGGGTGGGGGGGCGGGGGTGACAACGATAGTCACAGTGATACATATATGTTTAGGCTTGTGGACACAAGATACTGTTGTTGGTCTTGAAACAATTCTTTTTGCAGGACACACACACATATATATAAGAATACAAATGTTCAACTCCATTGAAATAAATCATTCTATGATTTTGTTGGATTGTATTATCGCTATTGGTTACATGAAGGACTGCAAGTGCATTTTCCTGATTTTCTATCAGAAGATGTCGAGCACAAGCATGCGGCTTGCCCTTGATTGAGTAGTCAACACTAATGATCGGGGTGGTATCTTCTGGTTAAACAATGCCAACATCACAAAGTGGGTCGTCTCAATTTCATATGACCTGGAGTTGTGATGTCTCTAAATATACGATGATCTGGCGATGTAACAATTTATTGGTCAATTATAAATATTTGCTTCTCTTTGCCGCAATATAAAGTTATTCTTAGTATATTATCCTCTGATTTTCTTAGTTATTCAGAGAGCACCAAATGAGTTCAAGATTACTTGTCTAGTGGTAATTATCCGAATCGGCCTCGTAAGTTTGCTTGTTTTGCATTTAGTATTTGTTGAAGTACAAAAGGTGTTAACTAAAATGATGATTCGATCTAAAAACTCATGCCATGTAAATTAAAAAAATTCTGCTGGCCTGGCATGGCAACATCGACCACTGGCTCATTTAGAACACGAGTTAGTGGGTCTTGTGATAAGAGCGAGAAATGAGAGGTCTCAGCGGAATAATTTCCCTAATTTAGACAATGTGGCGAATTGCTTTTCATTAGAGATGGCTTTGTAGTAAATTGCACAAGGGAGCCCTTCATTTTTTTCATCAAGTTGTACAACTTTTTGGTTAGAATAGAAGGGTAAATGCATTGGTTCGTTATTTCAACTTTCAAGAGTTAATAAAGGACACTGTCGCATATCAGTTGCATGCCCCATAATATACATCATACTAGTGGTTGGGGCGCCACCCTGTGGCGCCGCTTGAGAGGAAATTGTACGCCGTTTTCATTTAAAAAATACATAGAGTTCTCGCCTCCGTCTAAAAAATATCTCGAAAAAAATCCTCACCTTCACCTATAAAAAAGTAAAAAAAACACCACTATAGCCTACCAACAAGTGCCACTTTGTAAAACCCTTCATTTAAAAAATACTAGAGGTCCTCACCTCCATCTAAAAAGAAGAAAATATATTTACAAAATAATCCACATCTTCATCTAAAAATATTCCAAAAGATTTCTCACCACAGCCAACCAGCTTGCGCCATGTGGCATAGCTGGTTGGCCATCCTTCATGCATAGCTTAATGGGTTTAATTTATGTTTCATGGTAATGCACGACATTCAACTGTATGTTACAACATGGCAACGGCTCGGGAGCATAGGATTTGCCTTATTGGGTCAAGGGGCCTCACGGCTGGAGCACGCCTTGTCCCCCTTGATGGTGGTGGCGGATCGACGTGAACATGGGAGGGGAACATGGCGTATTGAGTGGGGTGGTTGGAGGGGGACTCCCCCATGGCGGTCTGTGGGGAATTAAGGCGTGAAGGACGAAGGGTGCCATGGCGAAGGTGGGGTGACTTCATCTAGTTTTAAAGGAGAGAGATCCAGCAAGAAATGTCCCACTATAGTGAGAAATCGAGCAGGAATGAGAGGGTCTGATAGGATAAAGGGAAGGGTGCATCACAGGATAGGGTTTTTATGTTGGGACCGCACGTTGGAGATAATATGATGGATAGTCCAAACAACTACATTTTTGCCACATATATGGGCTAGATTTGAGGGAGCCCGGACTGTCCATGTTGGGGAACGTAGTAATTTCAAAAAAAAATCCTACGCACACGCAGGATCATGGTGATGCATAGCAACGAGAGGGGAGAGTATCGTCCACATACCCTCGTAGACCAAAAGTAGAAACGTTAGCACAACGCGTTTGATGTAGTCGTGTGTCTTCACGATCCGACCGATCCAAGTACCGAACGCACGGTACCTCTGAGTTCAGCACACGTTCAGCTCGATGACGTCTCGCGAACTCCGATCCAGCAGAGCTTCACGGGAGAGTTCCGTCAGCACGACGGCATCCTGACAGTGATGATGTTTCTACCAACGCAGGGCTTCGCCTAAACACCGCTACGATATGACCGAGGTGGAATATGGTGGAGGGGGGCATCGCACACAGCTGAAATAGATCAATAGATCAACTTCTGTGTCTAGAGGTGCCCCCCTTCCCCCGTATATAAAGGAGCAAGGGGGGAGAGGCGGCCGGCCAGGGAGGGCGAGCCAAGGGGGGAGTCCTACTCCCACCGGGAGTAGGACTCCTTCTTTCCTAGTAGGAGTAGGAGAAGGTGGAAGGAGGAGGTGGAGAGAAGGAAGGAGAGGGGGGCCGCCGCCCCCTTCCCTTGTCCAATTCGGACTGGGGCAAGGGGGCCGCGCGCCGCCTCTTGGCTGCCCTCTCTCTTCTCCACTAAGGCCCAATAGGCCCATTACTTCCCCGGGGGAGGGGGGGTTCCGGTAACCCCCGGTACTCCGATAAAATCCCGATTTCATCCGGAACACTTCCGATATCCAAATATAGGCTTCCAATATATCAATCTTTATGTCTCGACCATTTCGAGACTCCTCGTCATGTCCGTGATCATATCCGGGACTCCGAACTACCTTCGGTACATCAAAACACAAAACTCATAATACCGATCGCCATCTAACTTTAAGCGTGCGGACCCTACGGGTTCGACAACTATGTAGACATGACTGAGACATGTCTCCGGTCAATAACCAATAGCGGAACCTGGATGCTCATATTGGCTCCTACATATTCTATGAAGATCTTTATCGGTCAAACCGCATAACAACATACGTTGTTCCCTTTGTCATCGGTATGTTACTTGCCCGAGATTCGATCGTCGGTATCTCAATACCTAGTTCAATCTCGTTACCGGCAAGTCTCTTTACTCGTTCCGTAATACATCATCCCGCAACTAACTCATTAGTTACAATGCTTGCAAGGCTTATAGTGATGTGCATTACTGAGTGGGCCCAGAGATACCTCTCGGACAATCGGAGTGACAAATCCTAATCTCGAAATACGCCAACCCAACAAGTACCTTTGGAGACACCTGTAGAGCACCTTTATAATCACCCAGCTATGTTGTGACGTTTTGTAGCACACAAAGTGTTCCTCCGGTAAACGGGAGTTGCATAATCTCATAGTCATAGGAACATGTATAAGTCATGAAGAAAGCAATAGCAGAATACTAAACGATCAAGTGCTAAGCTAATGGAATGGGTCAAGTCAATCACATCATTCTCCTAATGATGTGATCCCATTAATCAAATGACCACTCATGTCTATGGCTAGGAAACATAACCATCTTTGATCAACGATCTAGTCAAGTAGAGGCATACTAGTGACACTCTGTTTGTCTATGTATTCACACAAGTATTATGTTTCCGGATAATACAATTCTAGCATGAATAATAAACATTTATCATGATATGAGGAAATAAATAATAACTTTATTATTGCCTTTAGGGCATATTTCCTTCAGTGTCCCACTTGCACTAGAGTCAATAATCTAGATTACACAGTAATGATTCTCACACCCATGGAGCCTTGGTGTTGATCATGTTTTGCTCGTGGAAGAGGCTTAGTCAATGGGTCTGCAACATTCAGATCCGTATGTATCTTGCAAATCTCTGTGTCTCCCACCTAGACTTGATCCCGGATGGAGTTGAAGCGTCTCTTGATGTGCTTGGTTCTCTTGTGAAATATGGATTCCTTTGCCAAGGCAATTACACCAGTATTGTCACAAAAGATTTTCATTGGACCCGATGCACTAGGTATGACACCTAGATCGGATATGAACTACTTCATCCAGACTCCTTCATTTGCTGCTTCTGAAGCAGTTATGAACTCCGCTTCACATGTAGATTCTGCCACAACGCTTTGTTTAGAACTGCTCCAACTGACAGCTCCACCGTTTAATATAAACACGTATCCGGTTTGCGATTTAGAATCGTCCAGATCAGTGTCAAAGCTTGCATCAACGTAACCATTTACGATGAGCTCTTTGTCACCTCCATAAACGAGAAACATATCCTTAGTCCTTTTCAGGTATTTCAGGATGTTCTTGACCGTTGTCCGGTGATTCACTCCTGGATTACTTTGGTACCTCCCTGCTAGACTGATAGCAAGGCACACATCAGGTCTGGTACACAACATTGCATACATGATAGAGCCTATGGCTGAAGCATAGGGAACATCTTTCATTTTCTCTCTATCTTCTACGGTGGTCGGGCATCGAGTCTTATTCAATTTCACACCTTGTAACACAGGCAAGAATCCTTTCTTTGCCTGATCCATTTTGAACTTCTTCAAAACTTTGTCAAGGTATGTTCTTTGTGAAAGTCCAATTAAGCGTCTTGATCTATCTCTATAGATCTTCATGCCCAATATGTAAGCAGCTTCACCGAGGTCTTTCATTGAAAAACTCTTATTCAAGTACCCTTTTATGCTATCCAGAAATTCTATATCATTTCCAATCAACAATATGCCATCCACATATAATATTAGAAATGCTACAGAGCTCCCACTCACTTTCTTGTTAATACAGGCTTCTCCAAAAGTTTGTATAAAACCATATGCTTTTGATCACACTATCAAAACGTTTATTCCAACTCCGAGAGGCTTGCACCAGTCCATAAATGGATCGCTGGAGATTGCACACTTTGTTAGCTCCCTTTGGATCGACAAAACCTTTAGGTTGCATCATATACAACTATTCTTCCATAAATTCATTCAGGAATGCAGTCTTTACATCCATTTGCCAAATTTCATAATCATAAAATGTGGCAATTGCTAACATGATTCGGACAGACTTAAGCATCGCTACGGGTGAGAAGGTCTCATTATAGTCAACTCCTTGAACTTGTCGAAAACCTTTTGCAACAAGTCGAGGTTTGTAGATAGTAACATTATCGTGAGCGTCTGTCTTCTTCTTGAAGATCCATTTATTCTTGATGGCTTGCCGATCATCGGACAAGTCAACCAAAGTCCACACTTTGTTCTCATACATGGATCCCATCTCAGATTTCATGGCCTCAAGCCATTTTGCGGAATCTGGGCTCATCATCGCTTCCTCATAGTTCGTAGGTTCGTCAATGTCTAGTAAGATGACCTCCAGAACAGGATTACCGTACCACTCTGGTGCGGATCCCACTCTGGTTGAACTACGAGGTTTGGTAGTAACTTGATCTGAAACTTCATGATCATCATCATTAGTTTCCTCACTAATTGGTGTAGGTGTCACAGGAACCGGTTTCTGTGATGAACTACTTTCCAATAAGGGAGCAGGTACAGTTACCTCATCAAGTTCTACTTTCCTCCCACTCACTTCTTTTGAGAGAAACTCCTTCTCTAGAAAGGATCCAAATTTAGCAACAAAAGTCTTGCCTTCAGATCTGTAATAGAAGGTGTACCTGTTGGAAATATGCCCTAGAGGCAATAATAAATTGATTATTATTATATTTCCTTGTTCATGATAATTGTTTATTATCCATGCTATAATTGTATTGATAGGAAACTCAGATACATGTGTGGATACATAGACAACACCATGTCCCTAGTGAGCCTCTAGTTGACCAGCTCGTTGATCAATAGATGGTTATGGTTTCCTAACCATGGACATTGGATGTCGTTGATAACGGGATCACATCATTAGGAGAATGATGTGATGGACAAGACCCAATCCTAAGCATAGCACTAGATCGTGTAGTTCGTATGCTAAAGCTTTTCTAATGTCAAGTATCATTTCCTTAGACCATGAGATTGTGCAACTCCCGGATACCGTAGGAGTGCTTTGGGTGTATCAAACGTCACAATGTAACTGGGTGACTATAAAGGTGCACTACAGGTATCTCCGAAAGTGTCTGTTGGGTTGGCACGAATTGAGACTGGGATTTGTCACTCTGTGTAAACGGAGAGGTATCTCTGGGCCCACTCGGTAGGACATCATCATAATGTGCACAATGTGATCAAGGAGTTGATCACGGGATGATGTGTTACGGAACGAGTAAAGAGACTTGCCGGTAACGAGATTGAACAAGGTATCAGGATACCGACGATCGAATCTCGGGCAAGTATCGTACCGCTAGACAAAGGGAATTGAATACGGGATTGATTAAGTCCTTGACATCGTGGTTCATCCGATGAGATCATCGTGGAACATGTGGGAGCCAACATGGGTATCCAGATCCCGCTGTTGGTTATTGACCGGAGAACGTCTCGGTCATGTCTGCATGTCTCCCGAACCCGTAGGGTCTACACACTTAAGGTTCGATGACGCTAGGGTTGTAAAGGAAGTTTGTATGTGGTTACCGAATGTTGTTCGGAGTACCGGATGAGATCCCGGACGTCACGAGGAGTTCCGGAATGGTCCGGAGGTAAAGATTTATATATGGGAAGTCCTGTTTTGGTCACCGGAAGAGTTTCGGGGTTTATCGGTAACGTACCGGGACCACCGGGAGGGTCCCGGGGGTCCACCAAGTGGGGCCACCAGCCCCGGGGGGGCCACATGGGCTGTAGGGAGTGTTCCTTGGCCTACATGGGCCAAGGGAACCAGCCCCACTAAGGCCCATGCGCCTAAGAGATGGAGAGGGGGCAAACCCTAATGGGATATGGGCCTTAGGGCCCATATTGGTGCGCCTCCCTCTCCCATCCCCTCTTGGCCGCCCCCTTGCTCCCCATCTAGGGATGCCGCCCCCTAGGGGTGGGAACCCTAGAGGGGGCGCAGCCCCTCCCCTTCCCTATATATATGAGGCATAGGGCTGCCCATAAGATGCGATTCGATCTCTCGTTGATGCAGCCCTGCATCTCTCTCTCCCTCCTCTTCTGTGGTGCTTGGCGAAGCCCTGCAGGATTGCCACGCTCCTCCATCACCACCACGCCGTTGTGCTGCTGCTGGATGGAGTCTTCCTCAACCTCTCCCTCTCTCCTTGCTGGATCAAGGTGTGGGAGACGTCACCGGGCTGCACGTGTGTTGAACGCGGAGGTGCCGTGCGTTCGGCACTTGGTCATCGGTGATTTGAATCACGACGAGTACGACTCCATCAACCCCGTTCACTTGAACGCTTCCGCTTAGCGATCTACAAGGGTATGTAGATGCACTCTCCTTCCCCTCGTTGCTGGTCTCTCCATAGATAGATCTTGGTGACACGTAGGAAAATTTTGAATTTCTGCTACGTTCCCCAACAGTGGCATCATGAGCTAGGTCTATTGCGTAGATTCTATGCACGAGTAGAACACAAAGTAGTTGTGGGCGTTGATTTTGTTCAATATGCTTGCCGTTACTAGTCTTATCTTGATTCGGCGGCATCGTGGGATGAAGCGGCCCGGACCGACCTTACACGTACTCTTACGTGAGACTGGTTCCACCGACTGACATGCACTAGTTGCATAAGGTGGCTAGCGGGTGTCTGTCTCTCCCACTTTAGTCGGATCGGATTCGATGAAAAGGGTCCTTATGAAGGGTAAATAGCAATTGGCATATCACGTTGTGGTCTTTGCGTAGGTAAGAAACATTCTTGCTAGAAACCCATAGCAGCCACGTAAAACATGCAAACAACAATTAGAGGACGTCTAACTTGTTTTTGCAGGGTATGCTATGTGATGTGATATGGCCAAAGGATGTGATGAATGATATATGTGATGTATGAGATTGACCATGTTCTTGTAATAGGAATCACGACTTGCATGTCGATGAATATGACAACCGACAGGAGCCATATGAGTTGTCTTTATTTATTTATGACCTGCGTGTCAACTTAAACGTCATGTAATTACTTTACTTTTATTGCTAACCGTTAGCTGTAGTAGTAGAAGTAATAGATGACGTGACAACTTCATGAAGACACGATGATGGAGATCATGGTGTCATGCCAGTGACGATGATGATCATGGAGCCCCGAAGATGGAGATCAAAAGGAGCAATATGATATTGGCCATATCATGTCACTATTTGATTGCATGTGATGTTTATCATGTTTATACATCTTATTTGCTTAGAACGACGGTAGTAAATAAGATGATCCCTCATTAAAATTTCAAGAAAGTGTTCCCCCTAACTGTGCACCGTTGCGACAGTTTGTAGTTTCGAAGCACCACGTGATGATCGGGTGTTAGATTCATACGTTCATATACAACGGGTGTTGACGAGCCTAGCATGTACAGACATGGCCTCGGAACACATGCAAAACACTTAGGTTAACTTGACGAGCCTAGCATGTATAGACATGGCCTCGGAACACAGAAGACCGAAAGGTCGAGCATGAGTCGTATGGCAGATACGATCAACATGAAGATGTTCACCGATGTTGACTAGTCCGTCTCACGTGATGATCGGACACGGCCTAGTTGACTCGGATCATGTAATCACTTAGATGACTAGAGGGATGTCTATCTGAGTGGGAGTTCATAAGATGAACTTAATTATCCTGAACATAGTCAAAAGGATTTTGCAAATTATGTCGTAGCTCGCGCTTTAGTTCTACTGTTTAGATATGTTCCTAGAGAAAAATTAGTTGAAAGTTGATAATAGCAATTGTGCGGACTAGGTTCGTAAACTGAGGATTGTCCTCATTGCTTCATAGAAGGCTTATGTCCTTAATGCACCGCTTAGTGTGCTGAACCTCGAACGTCGTCTATGGATGTTGCGAACATCTGACATACACATTTTGATAACTACGTGATAGTTCAGTTAAACGGTTTAGAATTGAGGCACCGAAGACGTTTTGAAACGTCGTGAAACATATGAGATGTTTTGAGGGCTGAAATTGGAATTTCAGGCTCGTGCCCACGTCAAGAGGTATAAGACCTCCGATGATTTTCTTAGCCTGCAAACTAAGGGAGAAAAGCTCAATTGTTGAGCTTGTGCTCAGATTGTCTGAGTACAACAATCATTTGAATCAAGTGGGAGTTGATCTTCCAGATAAGATAGTGATGTTTCTCCAAAGTCATTACCACCAAGCTGCTAGAGCTTCGTGATGAACTATAATGTATCAGGGACATATATGATGATCCTTGAGATATTCGCGATGTTTGACACCGCGAAAGTAGAAATCAAGAAGGAGCATCAATTGTTGATGGTTGGTGAAACCACTAGTTTCAAGAAGGGCAAGGGCAAGAAGGGATACTTCATGACACGGCAATTCAGCTGCTGCTCTAGTGAAGAAACCCAAGGTTGAACCCAAACCCGAGACTAAGTGCTTCTGTAATAAGGGGAACAACCACTGGAGCAGAATTACCCTAGATACTTGGTAGATTAGAAGGCTGGCAAGGTCGATAGAAGTATATTGGATATACATTGTGTTGATGTGTACTTTACTAGTACTCCTAGTAGCACCAGGGTATTAGATACCGGTTCGGTTGCTAAGTGTTAGTAACTCGAAATAAAAGCTACGGAATAAACGGAGACTAGCTAAAGGTGAGCTGATGATATGTGTTGGAAGTGTTTCCAATGTTGATATAATCAAATATCGTACGCTCCTTCTACCATCAAGATTGGTGTTTGTGTTGAGCATAGACATGATTGGATTATGTCTATCGCAATACGGTTATTCATTTAAGGAGAATAATGGTTACTCTGTTTATTTGAATAATACCTTCAATGGTCTTACACCTAAAATGAATGGTTTATTGAATCTCGATCGTAGTGATACACATGTTCATGCCAAAAGATAGTAATGATAGTACCACCTACTTGTGGCACAGCCACGTAAGTCATATCGGTATAAAACGCATGAAGAAGCTCCATGTTGATGGATCTTTGGACTCACTCATTTTTGAAAAGTTTGAGACATGCGAACCATGTCTATTGGTGTGTATGCATGAAGAAACTCCATGCAAATGGACCGTTTGGACTCACTTGATTTTGAATCACTTGAGGCATGCAAATCATACCACATGGGCAAGATGACTGAAAGCCTCGGTTTCAGTAAAATGGAACTAGAAAGCAAATTGTTGGAAGTAATACATTTTGATGTGTGCAGTCCAATGAGTGCTGAGGCATGTAGTGGATATCGTTATGTTCTTTCTTCACAGATGATTTGAGTAGATGTTGAGTACATTTACTTGATGAATCACGAGTCTGAATTATTGAAAGGTTCAAGTAATTTCAGTGTGAAGTTGAAAGATCGTCGTGACAAGAGGATAAAAGATCTATGATATGATCATAGAGATGAATATCTGAATTACGAGTTTGGCACAAAATTAAGACATTGTGGAAATCGTTTCACAACTAATACAGCCTGGAACACCATAGTGTGATGGTGTGTCCGAACATCATAACTGCACCCTATTGGATATGATGCATACCATGATGTCTCTTATCGAATTGCCACAATAGTTTATGGGTTAAGCATTAGAGACAACCACATTCACTTTAAATAGGGCACCACGTAATTCCGATGAGATGACACCGTATGAACTATGGTTTAGAGAAACCTAAGCTGTCATTTCTTAAAGGTTTGGGGCTGCGACGCTTATGTGAAAAAGTTTTAGGATGATAAGCTCGAACCCAAAGCGGATAAATGCATCTTCATAGGACACCCAAAACAGTTGGGTATACCTCCTGTCTCAGATCCGAAAACAATAAGGGATTGTTTCTAGAATCGGGTCCTTTCTCGAGGAAAAGTTTCTCTCGAAAGAATTGAGTGGGAGGATGGTGGAGACTTGATGAGGTTATTGAACCGTCTCTTATACTAGTGTGTGGCTGGGCACAGGAGTTGTTCCTGTGGCACCTATACCAATTGAAGTGGAAGCTTATGATAGTGATCATGAAACTTCAGATCAAGTCACTACCAAACCTCGTGGGATGACAAGGATGCATACTACTTCAGAGTGGTACGTAATCCTGTCTTGGAAGTCATGTTGCTAGACAACAATGAACCTACGATCTATGGAGAAGCGATGGTGGGCCTGGATTCCAAAATGGCTCGAGGCCATATAATCCGAGAGAGGATCCATATATGAAAACAAAGTGTAGACTTTGGAAGAACTACTCGATGGTCGTAAGGCTGTTGAGTACAGATGGATTTTTAAAAGGAAGACGGACAATGATGGTAAGTATTACCATTAAGAAAGCTCGAATTGTCGTTAAGATGTTTCCGACAAGTTCAAGGAGTTGACTACGATGAGACTTTCTCACTCGTAGCGATGCTAAGAGTCTGTTGGAATTATATTAGCGATTACTGCATTATTTATGAAATCTTGCAGATAGGATGTCAAAACATTGTTTCCTCGATGATTTTATTAAGGAAAGGTTGTATGTGATACAAACCGGAAGGTTTTGTCAATCTTGAAAGATGCTAATAAGTATGCAAAGCTCCAGCAATCCTTCTAAGGACTGGAGTAAGCATCTCGGAGTTGGAATGTACGCTCTGATGAGATGATCAAAGATTTTGGGTTTATACAAAGTTTATGAGAAACTTGTATTTCCAAAGAAGTGAGTGGGAGCACTATAGAATTTCTGATGAGTATATGTTGTTGACATATTGCGGATCAGAAATGACGTAGAATTTCTGGAAAGCATATAGGGTTATTTGGAAAGTGTTTTCAATGGAAAACCTGGATTAAGCTACTTGAGCATTGAGCATCAAGATCTATAAGGATAGATCAAAACGCTTAATGGTACTTTCAAATGAGCACATACCTTGACATGATCTTGAAGTTGTTCAAGATGGATCAGTCAAAGAAGGAGTTCTTGCCTGAGTTGTAAGGTATGAAGTTAAGACTTAAAGCTCGACCACGGCAGAATAGAGAGAAAGGACGAAGGTCGTCCCCTATGCTTAAGACATAGGCTCTACAGTATGCTATGCTGTGTGCCGCACCTGAAGTGTGCCTTGCCATGAGTCAGTCAAGGGGTACAAGAGTGATCCAAGAATGGATCACAGGACAGTGGTCAAAGTTATCCTTAGTAACTAGTGGAATAAGGAATTTTCTCGATTATGGAGGTGGTAAAAGAGTTCGTCGTATAGGGTTACGCCGATGCAAACTTTGACACTAATCCAGATTATTCTGAGTACTAAACTGGATTCGTATAGTAGAACAGTTATTTGGAATAGCTCCAAATAGAACGTGGTAGCTGCATCTAGGAGATGACATAGAGATTTGTGAAGCACACACGGATCTGAAAGGTTCAGACCCGTTGACTAAAACCTCTCTCACAAGCAACATGATCAAACCCAGAACTCTTTGGGTGTTAGTCACATGGCGATGTGACCTGTGAGTGTTAATCACATGGCGATGTGAACTAGATTATTGACTCTAGTGCAAGTGGGAGACTGTTGGAAATATGCCCTAGAGGCAATAATAAATTGATTATTATTATATTTCCTTGTTCATGATAATCGTTTATTATCCATGCTATAATTGTATTGATAGGAAACTCAGATACATGTGTGGATACATAGACAACACCATGTCCCTAGTGAGCCTCTAGTTGACTAGCTCGTTGATCAATAGATGGTTATGGTTTCCTAACCATGGACATTGGATGTCGTTGATAACGGGATCACATCATTAGGAGAATGATGTGATGGACAAGACCCAATCCTAAGCATAGCACTAGATCGTGTAGTTCGTATGCTAAAGCTTTTCTAATGTCAAGTATCATTTCCTTAGACCATGAGATTGTGCAACTCCCGGATACCGTAGGAGTGCTTTGGGTGTATCAAACGTCACAACGTAACTGGGTGACTATAAAGGTGCACTACAGGTAACTCCGAAAGTGTCTGTTGGGTTGGCACGAATCGAGACTGGGATTTGTCACTCCGTGTAAACGGAGAGGTATCTCTGGGCCCACTCGGTAGGACATCATCATAATGTGCACAATGTGATCAAGGAGTTGATCACGGGATGATGTGTTACGGAACGAGTAAAGAGACTTGCCAGTAACGAGATTGAACAAGGTATCAGGATACCGACGATCGAATCTCGGGCAAGTATCGTACCGCTAGACAAAGGGAATTGAATACGGGATTGATTAAGTCCTTGACATCGTGGTTCATCCGATGAGATCATCGTGGAACATGTGGGAGCCAACATGGGTATCCAGATCCCGCTGTTGGTTATTGACCGGAGAACGTCTCGGTCATGTCTGCATGTCTCCCGAACCCGTAGGGTCTACACACTTAAGGTTCGATGATGCTAGGGTTATAAAGGAAGTTTGTATGTGGTTACCGAATGTCGTTCGGAGTCCCGGATGAGATCCCGGACGTCACGAGGAGTTCCGGAATGGTCCGGAGGTAAAGATTTATATATGGGAAGTCCTGTTTTGGTCACCGGAAGAGTTTCGGGGTTTATCGGTAACGTACCGGGACCACCGGGAGGGTCCCGGGGGTCCACCAAGTGGGGCCACCAGCCCCGGGGGGGCCACATGGGCTGTAGGGAGTGTTCCTTGGCCTACATGGGCCAAGGGCACCAGCCCCACTAAGGCCCATGCGCCTAAGAGATGGAGAGGGGGCAAACCCTAATGGGATATGGGCCTTAGGGCCCATATTAGTGCGCCTCCCTCTCCCATCCCCTCTTGGCCGCCCCCTTGCTCCCCATCTAGGGCTGCCGCCCCCTAGGGGTGGGAACCCTAGAGGGGGCGCAGCCCCTCCCCTTCCCTATATATATGAGGCATAGGGCTGCCCATAAGATGCGATTCGATCTCTCGTTGATGCAGCCCTGCATCTCTCTCTCCCTCCTCTTCTGTGGTGCTTGGCGAAGCCCTGCAGGATTGCCACGCTCCTCCATCACCACCACGCCGTTGTGCTGCTGCTGGATGGAGTCTTCCTCAACCTCTCCCTCTCTCCTTGTTGGATCAAGGCGTGGGAGACGTCACCGGGCTGCACGTGTCTTGAACGCGGAGGTGCCGTGCGTTCGGCACTTGGTCATCGGTGATTTGAATCATGACGAGTACGACTCCATCAACCCCGTTCACTTGAACGCTTCCGCTTAGCGATCTACAAGGGTATGTAGATGCACTCTCCTTCCCCTCGTTGCTGGTCTCTCCATAGATAGATCTTGGTGACACGTAGGAAAATTTTGAATTTCTGCTACGTTCCCCAACAGTACCCAACAGTTTCCTTTGGGTATCCTATGAAGACACATTTCTCCGATTTGGGTTCGAGCTTATCAGGTTGAAGCCTTTTCAAATAAGCATCGCAGCCCCAAACTTTAAGAAACGACAACTTTGGTTTCTTGCCAAACCACAGTTCATAAGGCATCGTCTCAACGGATTTCGGTGGGGCCCTATTTAACGTGAATGCAACAGTCTCTAAAGCATATCCCCAAAATGATAGCGGTAAATCAGTAAGAGACATCATAGATCGCACCATATCTAGTAAAGTACGATTACGACGTTCGGACACACCATTACGCTTTGGTGTTCCGGGTGGCGTGAGTTGCGAAACTATTCCATACTGTTTCAAATGTATACCAAACTCGTAACTCAAATACTCTCCGCCATGATCAGATCGTAGAAACTTTATTTTCTTGTTACGATGATTTTCCACTTCACTCTAAAATTCTTTGAACTTTTCAAATGTTTCAGACTTATGTTTCATTAAGTAGATATACCCATATCTGCTCAAATCATCTGTGAAGGTGAGAAAATAACGATACCCACCGTGAGCCTCAACATTCATCGGACCACATACATCAGTATGTATGATCTTCAACAAATCTGTTGCTCTCTCCATTGTACCGGAGAACGGCGTTTTAATCATCTTGCCCATGAGGCATGGCTCACAAGTACCAAGTGATTCATAATCAAGTGATTCCAAAAGTCCATCAGTATGGAGTTTCTTCATGTGCTTTACACCAATATGACCTAAACGGCAGTGCCACAAATAAGTTGCACTATCATTATTAACTCTGCATCTTTTGGCTTCAATATTATGAATATGTGTATCACTACTATCGAGATTCAACAAAAATATACCACTCTTCAAGGGTGCATGACCATAAAAGATATTACTCATATAAATAGAACAACCATTATTCTCTGATTTAAATGAATAACCGTCTCGCATCAAACAAGATCCAGATATAATGTTCATGCTCAACGCTGGCACCAAATAACAATTATTTAGGTCTAAAACTAATCCCGAAGGTAGATGTAGAGGTAGCGTGCCGACTGCAATTACTTCGACTTTGGAACCATTTCCCACACGCATCGTCACCTCGTCCTTAGCCAATCTTCGCTTAATCCATAGTCCATGTTTCGAGTTGCAAATATTAGCAACAGAACCACTATCAAATACCCAGGTACTACTGCGAGCATTAGTAAGGTACACGTCAATAACTTGTATATCACATATACCTTTGTTCACCTTGCCATCCTTCTTATCCGCCAAATACTTGGGGCAGTTCCGCTTCCAGTGACGAGTCTGCTTGCAGTAGAAGCACTCAGTCTCAGGCCTAGGTCCAGACTTGGGTTTCTTATCTTGAGCAGCAACTTGTTTGCTGTTCTTTTTGAAGTTCCCCTTCTTCTTCCCTTTGCCTTTTTTCTTGAAACTGGTGGTCTTGTTGACCATCAACACTTGATGCTCCTTCTTGATTTCTACCTCCGCAGCCTTTAGCATTGCGAAGAGCTCGGGAATTGCCTTATTCATCCCTTGCATATTATAGTTCATCATGAAGCTCTTGTAGCTTGGTGGCAGTAATTGAAGAATTTTGTCAATGACACTATCATCCGGAAGATTAACTCCCAATTGAATTAAGTGATTGTTATACCCAGACATTTTGAGTATATGTTCACTGACAGAACTATTCTCCTCCATCTTGCAGCTGTAGAACTTATTGGAGACTTCATATCTCTCAATCCAGGCATTTGCTTGAAATATTAACTTCAACTCCTGGAACATCTCATATGCTCCATGACGTTCAAAACGTCGTTGAAGTCCCGGTTCTAAGCCATAAAGCATGGCACACTAAACTATCGAGTAGTCATCAGCTTTGCTCTACCAAACGTTCATAACATCTGGTGTTGCTCCTGCAGCAGCTCTGGCACCTAGCGGTGCTTCCAGGACGTAATTCTTCGGTGCAACAATGAGGATGATCCTCAAGTTACAGACCCAGTTCGTGTAATTGCTACCATCATATTTTAACTTTGCCTTCTCAAGGAACGCATTAAAATTCAATGGAACAACAACACGGGCCATCTATCTACAACAACATAGACAAGCAAGATACTATTGTTGGGTTTCGTAGTAATTTCAAAAAAATTCCTACGCACACGCAAGATCATGTGATGCATAGCAACGAGAGGGGGGAGTGTTGTCTACGTACCCATGCAGACCGACTGCGGAAGCGTTGATGCAACGTAGAGGAAGTAGTCGTACGTCTTCACGATCCAACCGATCAAGCACCGAAACTACGGCACCTCCGAGTTCGAGCACACGTTCAGCTCGATGACGATCCCCGGACTCCGATCCAGCAAAGTGTCGGGGAAGAGTTCCGTCAGCACGACGGTGTGGTGACGATCTTGATGCACTACAGCAGCAGGGCTACGCCTAAACTCTGCTACAATATTATCGAGGAATATGGTGGCTGGGGCACCGCACACGGCTAAGGAATAGATCACGTGGATCAACTTGTGTGTTCTAGGGTGCCTCTACCTCAGTATATAAAGGACCAAAGGGGGGAGGCTGGCCGGCCACAAGGGGTGCGCCAGGAGAGTCCTACTCCCTCTGGGAGTAGGATTCCCACCCCCCCAATCCTAGTTGGAATAGGATTCGTGGAGGGGGAAAAGAGAAGGAGGGGGCCGGCCACCTCTCCTAGTCCTAATAGGACTAGGGGAAGGGGGAGGCGCGCAGCCCATGTAGGGCTGCCTCTTCTCTTTTCCACTAAGGCCCATCATGGCCCATTTAGCTCCCGGGGGGTTCCGGTAACCTTCCCGGTACTCCGGTAAAATCCCGATTTCACCCGGAACACTTCCGATATCCAAACATAGGCTTCCAATATATCAATCTTTATGTCTCGACCATTTCGAGACTCCGCGTCATGTCCGTGATCACATCCGGGACTTAGAACAACCTTTGGTACATCAAAATGCATAAACTCATAATATAACTATCATCGTAACCTTAAGCGTGCGGACCCTACGGGTTCGAGAACAATGTAGACATGACCGAGACACGTCTCCGGTCAATAACCAATAGCGGGACCTGGATGCCCATATTGGCTCCTACATATTCTACGAAGATCTTTATCGGTCAGACCGCATAACAACATACGTTTTTCCCTTTGTCATCGGTATGTTACTTGCCCGAGATTCGATCGTCGGTATTCCTATACCTAGTTCAATCTCGTTACCGGCAAGTCTCTTTACTCGTTCTGTAATACATCATCCCGTAACTAACTCATTTAGTTGCAATGCTTGCAAGGCTTAAGTGATGTGCATTACCGAGAGGGCCCAGAGATACCTCTCCGACAATCGGAGTGACAAAACCTAATCTCGAAATACGCCAACCCAACATGTACCTTTGGAGACACCTGTAGTACTCCTTTATAATCACCCAGTTACGTTGTGACGTTTGGTAGTACCCAAAGTGTTCCTCCGGTAAACGGGAGTTGCATAATCTCATAGTTATAGGAACATGTATAAGTCATGAAGAAAGCAATAGCAACATACTAAACGATCGGGTGCTAAGCTAATGGAATGGGTCATGTCAATCAGATCATTCTCTTAATGATGTGATCCCGTTAATCAAATAACAACTCATTGTTCATGGTTAGGAAACATAACCATCTTTGATTAACGAGCTAGTCAAGTAGAGGCATACTAGTGACACTTTGTTTGTCTATGTATTTCACACATGTATTATGTTTCCGGTTAATACAATTCTAGCATGAATAATAAACATTTATCATGATTATAAGGAAATAAATAATAAATTTATTATTGCCTCTAGGGCATATTTCCTTCAGTCTCCCACTTGCACTAGAGTCAATAATCTAGATCACATCACCATGTGATTAACATCGATAGTTCACATCATCATGTGATTAACACCCATAGTTCACATCGCCGTGTGACCAACACCCAAAGGGTTTACTAGAGTCAGTAATCTAGTTCACATCGCTATGTGATTAACACCCAAAGAGTACTAAGGTGTGATCATGTTTTGCTTGTGAGATAATTTTAGTCAACGGGTCTGTCACATTCAGATCCGTAAGTATTTTGCGAATTTCTATGTCAACAATGCTTTGCACGGAGCTACTCTAGCTTATTACTCCCACTTTCAATATGTATCTAGATCGAGACTTAGAGTCATCCAGATCTGTGTCAAAACTTGCATCGACGTAACCTTTTACGATGAACCTTTTTGTCACCTCCATAATTGAGAAATATTTCCTTATTCCACTAAGGATAATTTTGACCGATGTCCAGTGATCTACTCTTAGATCACTATTGTACTCCCTTGCTTAACACAGTGTAGGGTATACAATAGATCTGGTACACAGCATGGCATACTTTATAGAACCTATGGCTGAGGCATAGGGAATGACTTTCATTCTATTTCTATCTTCTGCCGTGGTCGGGCTTTGAGTCTTACTCAATTTCACACCTTGCAACACAGGCAAGAACTCTTTCTTTGACTGTTTCATTTTGAACTACTTCAAAATCTTGTCAAGGTATGTACTCATTGAAAAACTTATCAAGCGTCTTGACCTATCTCTATAGATCTTGATGCTCAATATGTAAGCAGCTTTACCGAGGTCTTTCTTTGAAAAACTCCTTTCAAATATTCCTTTATGCTTTCCAGAAAATTATACATTATTTCCGATCAACAATATGTTGTTCACATATACTTATCAGAAATGTTGTAGTGCTCCCACTCACTTTCTTGTAAATACAGGCTTCACCGTAAGTCTGTATAAAACTATATGCTTTGATCAACTTATCAAAGCGTATATTCCAACTCCGAGATGCTTGCACCAGTCCATAGATGGATCGCTGGAGCTTGCATATTTAGTTAACACCTTTAGGATCAACAAAACCTTCTAGTTGCATCGTATACAACTCTTCTTTAGTAAATCCTTAAGGAATGCAGTTTTGTTTATCCATTTGCCAGATTTCATAAAATGCGGCAATTTCTAACATGATTCGGACAGACTTAAGCATAGATACGAGTGAGAAAATCTCATCGTAGTCAACACCTTGAACTTGTCGAAAACCTTTTGCGACAATTCTAGCTTTGTAGATAGTAACACTACTATCAGCGTCCGTCTTCCTCTTGAAGATCCATTTATTTTCTATGGCTTGCCGATCATCGGGCAAGTCAACCAAAGTCCATACTTTGTTCTCATACATGGATCATATCTCAGATTTCATGGCCTCAAACCATTTCGCGGAATCTGGGCTCATCATTGCTTCCTCATAGTTTGCAAGTTCGTCATGGTCTAGTAACATGACTTCCAGAATAGGATTACCGTACCACTCTGGTGTGGATCTCACTCTGGTTTACCTACGAGATTTGGTAGTAACTTGATCTGAAGTTACATGATCATCATCATTAGCTTCCTCACTAATTGGTGTAGTAGTCACAGGAACAGATTTCTGTGATGAACTACTTTCCAATAAGGGAGCAGGTACAGTTACCTCATCAAGTTCTACTTTTCCTCCCACTCACTTCTTTCGAGAGAAAACTCCTTCTCTAGAAAAACTCCGAATTTAGCAACAAAAGTCTTGCCTTCGGATTTGAGATAGAAGGTGTACCCAACAGTCTTCTTTGGGTATCCTATGAAGACATATTTCTCCGATTTGGGTTTGAGCTTATTAGGATGAAACCTTTTCATATAAGCATCACAACCCCAAACTTTAAAAAACGACAACTTTGGTTTCTTGCCAAACCACGGTTCAGATTGTGTCGTCTCAACGGACTTAGATGGTGCCCTATTTAACGTGAATGCAGCTGTCTCTAATGCATAACCCCAAAACGATAGTGGTAGATCGAAAAGAGACATCATAGATCGCACTATATCTAATAAAGTACGGTTATGACGTTCGGACACACCATTATGCTGTGGTGTTCCATGTGGCATGAGTTTGTGAAACTATTCCACATTGTTTTAATTGAAGACCAAACTCGTAACTCAAATATTTGTCTCCGCGATCAGATCGTAGAAACTTTATTTTCTTGTCACGATGATTTTCCACTTCACTCTGAAATTCTTTGAACTTTTCAAATGTTTCAGACTTATGTTTCATCAAGTAGATATACCCATATCTGCTCAAATCATCTGTGAAGTTCAGAAAATAACGATACTTGCCGTGAGCCTTAACACTCATCGGACCGCATACATCAGTATGTATCATTTCCAATAAGTCAGGTGCTCGCTCCGGAGAACGGAGTCTTAGTCATCTTGCCCATGAGGCATGGTTCGCAAGCATCAAGTGATTCCATCCCATCAGCATGGAGTTTCTTCATGCGCTTTACACCAATATGACCTAAACGGCAGTGCTACAAATAAGTTGCACTATAATTATTAACTTTGCATCTTTTGGTTTCAATATTATGATTATGTGTATCACTACGATCGAGATCCAACGAATTATTTTCATTGGGTGTGTAACCATATAAGGTTTTATTCATGTAAACAGAACAACAATTTATTCTCTTACTTAAATGAATAACCGTATTACAATAAACATGATCAAATCATATTCATGCTTAACGCAAACACCAAATAACACTTATTCAGGTTCAACACTAATCCCGAAAGTATAGGGAGTGTGTGATGATGATCATATCAATCTTGGAACCACTTCCAACACACATCGTCACTTCTCCCTTAACTAGTCTCTGTTTATTCTGCAACTCCCGTTTCGAGTTACTAATCTTAGCAACTGAACTAGTATCAAATACTGAGGGGTTGCTATAAACACTAGTAAAGTACACATCAATAACATGTATATCAAATATACTTATGTTCACTTTGCCATCCTTCTTATCTGCCAATCACTTAGGGTAGTTCCACTTCCAGTGACCAGTCCCTTTACAGTAGAAACACTTAGTCTCAAGCTTAGGACCAGACTTGGGCTTCTTCACTTGAGCAGCAACTTGCTTGCCGTTCTTCTTGAAGTTCCCCTTCTTCCCTTTGCCCTTTTCTTGAAACTAGTGATCTTGTCAACCATCAACACTTGATGCTCTTTCTTGATTTCTACCTTCATCGATTTCATCATCATGAAAAGCTCGGGATTCGTTTTCGTCATCCCTTGCATACTATAGTTCATCACGAAGCTCTTGTAGCTTGGTGGCAGTGATTGAAGAATTCTGTCAACGACGCAATCATCTGGAAGATTAACTCCCAATTGAATCAAGTGATTATTATACCCAGACATTTTGAGTATATGCTCACTGACAGAACTGTTCTCCTCCATCTTGCAGCTATAGAACTTATTGGAGACTTCATATCTCTCAATCCGGGCATTTGCTTGAAATATTAACTTCAACTCCTGGAACATCTCATATGCTCCATGACGTTCAAAACGTCGTTGAAGTCCCGATTCTAAGCCGTAAAGCATGGCACACTGAACTATCGAGTAGTCATCAGCTTTGCTCTGCCAGACGTTCATAACATCCGACGTTGCTCCTGCAGCAGGCCTGGCACCCAGCGGTGCTTCCAGGACGTAATTCTTCTGTGCAGCAATGAGGATAATCCTCAAGTTACGGACCCAGTCCGTGTAATTGCTACCATCATCTTTCAACTTTGCTTTCTCAAGGAACGCATTAAAATTCAACGGAACAACAGCACGAGCCATCTATCTACAACCAAACATAAACAAGCAAGATACTAATCAGGTACTAAGTTTCATGATAAATTTAAGTTCAATTAATCATATTACTTAAGAACTCCCACTTAGATAGACATCCCTCTAATCCTCTAAGTGATTACGTGATCCAAATCAACTAAAGCATAACCGATCATCACGTGAGATGGAGTAGTTTTCAATGGTGAATATCGTTATGTTGATCATATCTACTATATGATTCACGCTCGACCTTTCGGTCTCCGTGTTCCGAGGCCATATCTGTATATGATTGGCTCGTCAAGTATAACCTGAGTATTCCGCGTGTGCAACTGTTTTGCACCCGTTGTATTTGAACATAGAACCTATCACACCCGATCATCACGTGGTGTCTCAGCACGAAGAACTTTCGCAACGGTGCATACTCAGGGAGAACACTTCTTGATAATTTAGTGAGAGATCATCTTATAATGCTACCGTCAATCAAAGCAAGATAAGATGCATAAAAGGATAAACATCACATGCAATCAATATAAGTGATATGATATGGCCATCATCATCTTGTGCTTGTGATCTCCATCTCCGAAGCACCGTCGTGATCACCATCGTCACCGGCGTGACACCTTGATCTCCATCGTAGCATTGTTGTCGTCTCGCCAAGTTTATACTTCTACGACTATCGCTACCGCTTAGTGATAAAAGTAAAGCATTACATCGCGATTACATTGCATACAATAAAACGACAACCATATGGCTCTTGCCAGTTGCCGATAACTCGGTTACAAAACATGATCATCTCATACAATAAAATTCAGCATCATGCCTTGACCATATCACATCACAACATGCCCTGCAAAAACAAGTTAGACGTCCTCTACTTTGTTGTTGCAAGTTTTACGTGGCTGCTACGGGCTTAAGCAAGAACCAATCTCACCTACGCATCAAAACCATAACGATAGTTTGTCAAATAGACTCCGTTTTAACCTTCGCAAGGACCGGGCGTAGCCACACTTGGTTCAACTAAAGTTGGAGAGACTGTCGCCCGCAAGCCACCTATGTGCAAAGCACGTCGGGGGAACCGGTCTCGCGTAAGCGTACGCGTAATGTTGGTCTGGGTCGTCTCGTCCAACAATGCCGCCGAACCAAAGTATGACATGCTGGTAGGCAGTATGACTTATATCGCCCACAACTCACTTGTGTTCTACTCGTGCATATAACATCAACATAAATAACCTAGGCTCGGATGCCACTGTCGGGTTTCGTAGTAATTTCAAAAAAATTCCTACGCACACGCAAGATCATGTGATGCATAGCAACGAGAGGGGAGAGCGTTGTCTACGTACCCACGCAGACCGACTACGGAAGCGTTGACGCAACGTAGAGGAAGTAGTCGTACGTCTTCACGATCCAACCGATCAAGCACCGAAACTACGGCACCTCCGAGTTCGAGCACACGTTCAGCTCGATGACGATCCCCGGACTCCGATCCAGCAAAGTGTCGGGGAAGAGTTCCGTCAGCACGACGGCGTGGTGACGATCTTGATGCACTACAGCAGCAGGGCTACGCCTAAACTCTGCTACAGTATTATCGAGGAATATGGTGGCTGGGGCACCGCACATGGCTAAGGAATAGATCACGTGGATCAACTTGTGTGTTCTAGGGTGCCTCTACCTCAGTATATAAAGGACCAAAGGGGGGAGGCTGGCCGGCCACAAGGGGTGCGCCAGGAGAGTCCTACTCCCTCTAGGAGTAGGATTCCCCCCCCCCCCCCCCAATCCTAGTTGGAATAGGATTCGCAGAGGGGGAAAAGAGAAGGAGGGGGCCGGCCACCTCTCCTAGTCCTAATAGGACTAGGGGAAGGGGGAGGCGTGCAGCCCATGTAGGGCTGCCTCTTCTCTTTTCCACTAAGGCCCATCATGGCCCATTTAGCTCCCGGGGGGTTCCGGTAACCTTCCCGGTACTCCGGTAAAATCCCGATTTCACCCGGAACACTTCCGATATCCAAACATAGGCTTCCAATATATCAATCTTTATGTCTCGACCATTTCGAGACTCCTCGTCATGTCCGTGATCACATCCGGGACTCCGAACAACCTTCGGTACATCAAAATGCATAAACTCATAATATAACTATCATCGTAACCTTAAGCGTGCGGACCCTATGGGTTCGAGAACAATGTAGACATGACCGAGACACGTCTCCGGTCAATAACCAATAGAGGGACCTGGATGCCCATATTGGCTCCTACATATTCTACGAAGATCTTTATCGGTCAGACCGCATAACAACATACGTTTTTCCCTTTGTCATCGGTATGTTACTTGCCCGAGATTCGATCATCGGTATTCCTATACCTAGTTCAATCTCGTTACCGGCAAGTCTCTTTACTCGTTCTGTAATACATCATCCCGTAACTAACTCATTTAGTTGCAATGCTTGCAAGGCTTAAGTGATGTGCATTACCGAGAGGGCCCAGAGATACCTCTCCGACAATCGGAGTGACAAAACCTAATCTCGAAATATGCCAACCCAACATGTACCTTTGGAGACACCTGTAGTACTCCTTTATAATCACCCAGTTACGTTGTGACGTTTGGTAGTACCCAAAGTGTTCCTCCGGTAAACGGGAGTTGCATAATCTCATAGTTATAGGAACATGTATAAGTCATGAAGAAAGCAATAGCAACATACTAAACGATCGGGTGCTAAGCTAATGGAATGGGTCATGTCAATCAGATCATTCTCTTAATGATGTGATCCCGTTAATCAAATAACAACTCATTGTTCATGGTTAGGAAACATAACCATCTTTGATTAACGAGCTAGTCAAGTAGAGGCATACTAGTGACACTTTGTTTGTCTATGTATTTCACACATGTATTATGTTTCCGGTTAATACAATTCTAGCATGAATAATAAACATTTATCATGATTATAAGGAAATAAATAATAACTTTATTATTGCCTCTAGGGCATATTTCCTTCAACTATTAGGTACTAAGTTCATGATAAATTTAAGTTCAATTAATCATATTGCTTAATAACACCCACTTAGATAGACATCCCTCTAATCATCTAAGTGATTACATGATCCAAATCAACTAAACCATGTCCGATCATCACGTGAGATGGAGTAGTTTCAATGGTGACCATCATTATGTTGATCATATCTACTCTTAGTGTTCCGAGGCCATATCTGCGTATGATAGGCTCGTCAAGTTTAACCTGAGTATTCCGCGTGTGCAACTGTTTTGCACTCGTTATATGTGAACGTAGAGCTTATCACACCCGATCATCACGTGGTGTCTCAGCACGAAGAACTTTCACAATGGTGCATACTCAGGGAGAACACTTATACCTTGAAATTTAGTGAGAGATCATCATATAATGCTGCCGTCGATCTAAGCAAAATAAGATGCATAAAAGATAAACATCACATGCAATCAATATAAGTGATATGATATGGCCATCATCATCTTCTGCTTGCGATCTCCATCTCCGAAGAACCGTCATGATCACCATCGTCACCGGCGCGACACCTTGATCTTCATCGTAGCATCGTTGTCGTCTCGCCAACTATTGCTTCTAAGACTATCGCTACCGCTTAGTGATAAAGTAAATCAATTACAGGGCGATTGTATTGCATACAATAAAGTGACAACCATATGGCTCTTGCCAGTTGCCGATAACTCGGTTAAAAACATGATCATCTCATACAATAAAATATAGCATCATGCCTTGACCATATCACATCACAACATGCCCTGCAAAAACAAGTTAGACGTCCTCTACTTTGTTGTTGCAAGTTTTACGTGGCTGCTACGGGCTGAGTAAGAACCGTTCTTACATACGCATCAAAAACCACAACGATAGTTCGTCAAGTTAGTGTTGTTTTAACCTTCTCAGGGACCGGGCGTAGCCACACTCGGTTCAACTAAAGTTGGAGAAACTGACACCCGCCAGCCACCTATGTGCAAAGCACGTCGGTAGAACCAGTCTCATGTAAGCGTACGCGTAATATCGGTCCGGGCCGCTTCATCCAACAATATCGCCGAACCAAGGTATGACATGCTGGTAAGCAGTATGACTTGTATCGCCCACAACTCACTTGTGTTCTACTCGTGCATATAACATCTACGCATAAAACCTGGCTCGGATGCCACTGTTGGGGAACGTAGTAATTTCAAAAAAATTCCTACGCACACGCAGGATCATGGTGATGCATAGTAACGAGAGGGTGGAGTGGGCCCAGAGATACCTCTCGGACAATCGGAGTGACAAATCCTAATCTCGAAATATGCCAACCCAACAAGTACCTTTGGAGACACCTGTAGAGCACCTTTATAATCACCCAGCTACGTTGTGACGTTTGGTAGCACACAAAGTGTTCCTCCGGTAAACGGGAGTTGCATAATCTCATAGTCATAGGAACATGTATAAGTCATGAAGAAAGCAATAGCAGAATACTAAACGATCAAGTGCTAAGCTAATGGAATGGGTCAAGTCAATCACATCATTCTCCTAATGATGTGATCCCGTTAATCAAATGACAACTCATGTCTATGGCTAGGAAACATAACCATCTTTGATCAACGAGCTAGTCAAATAGAGGCATACTAGTGACACTTTGTTTGTCTATGTATTCACACAAGTATTATGTTTCTGGTTAATACAATTCTAGCATGAATAACAAACATTTATCATGATATGAGGAAATAAATAATAACTTTATTATTGCCTCTAGGGCGTATTTCCTTCAGTCCAGACGGTTAGATTTTGAGGAGCTGTTCGCTGCCCGGTTGATGTCCAAACACGTCCGGACGTACAAGGGAGAAATGAACTTCGACCTTGGAGAAGATCATTGTTTGATCCATTTATATGGATTGTAGCACGTAGCAATGCATGAGCATTTTACTAATCACTGGGTAAATTGCTGGTGCGGCGGATCTATGCGACATTTAGGCGGACACAATGGATTCCCGACGAAAGGAGTTCGAGCATTGCCGTCAAGCAGCCTCCTCCAGGGATAGGCGAAGCGTAAGCTGGACGGTCATCTCCTCCTCGGGGTCGCGCGAGATGAGTTCAGGGTCGACGGATTTGGAGGTGTAGGACTCGGATCCGCTGCCCGTCATGCCGAAAAAGGTCGGAGATCGCCGGGCGGGAGCTTGGGTGGCTGAGTGGAAGGGAGTGGAGTGAAGTGGCTAGGGTTTGGTCCAAGGAGGGGATGAGGACGAATATATGTGGGATCATATGTGCCAGCGTGAACCAGGTCTGGCGTGACGGACGCGCCCAGGCATCCCAATATCTACCCCATATTTGGTTTGGATACGAGGGCTGCCGGTCAGCCAGTGTGTTTGAGGTCGGTTTGAGACATTCATCTAGATCTTGTCTTTTAACCAGTCAATGACCGGGTCGTCCCCCCGGCGTATGAGAGAGGTTTGAGGCGTCCAGTTGTAGATGTTCTTGATATCGGGTCGATAGGTCCCCGGCACCAGGAGCCAGCAACCCATGGCCATGGGGATTCCTGCATCCGCGTCGGCGGGTGGTGTCGAATCTTTGCATTGGTACTAGTGGTTGGGGCGCCACCCTGTGACGCCGCTTGAGAGAAAGTTGTGCGCATATTTTTATTTAAAAAAATACATGAGATCCTCGTCACCATCTAAAAAAACATCTTAGAAAAATCCCCACCTTCATCTAAAAAAAGAAAAAAATACTACCGCAGCCTACCAGCAAGCACCACTTTGCATAGCCCTTCATTTAAAAAAATACATGAGGTCCTCACCTCCAACTAAAAAGAAAAAAAAACATTTGAAAAAAAATCGTCACGTTCATCTTTTTTTTTCAAAAGTTTTTTCACCGTGGTCAACCAGTTTGCGCCACGTGGCACAGTTGGTTGGCCGCCCTTCCCGCGATGCTTAATGGGTTTAATATATATTTCCTCTGTTTTGAATTACTTGTCGCGGGTATGGATGTATCTAGATGTATTTTAGTTCTAAATACATCCATTTCTGCGACGAGTAATTTAAAACAGAGGAAGTATTTCGTAGAGGAGAATGTGTACTGCAGAAGTGAACCTCATCCCATCTCCGGATTAGCTGGATTTGCAAGTTACGCTAAGGCGGAACAAGCTAGCATCCGCCGGGCTATCTCCAGCTCCATTTTTGCCCCTTGCAGGGCTGCATCTAACAAGATCGACCCGGCGTACGTGCGTGCGTGCGTGATCAGCAGCGCCCCGCCCAGCGAGACGACCGGGAAAGTTTCGTTCTGTTGCACGGAAGCAACTCGGGCGTGGCCAGATCCCAGCACAGCGCCCCGGTGTCCGGTGGATATGGACGCGGACGCGGCAACCACTTGTTAGTGGGACGAAGGGAGTGATAGAAAATTCCCACGCCCAACACGAGAAAGAGAGATACCTTCACTTTGTAGTTTGTCCCAACAAACATGAATGAAAGTGACTCCGCAACTGTACGCCTTCAACTGAGTATTTATGTGCAGCTTGCTCCTTGGCACTTGCACATCAGACTTGCACTTACTCCTGCGAGGTTTGTAATAGGCACGAGATGGCCCATGTAGCAGAGCAAAAACTCGAGCCTAGATGCCTCGGTGACGCGCTGACGGCGAGGAACGATGCCGACAACCTCACCGAGCTCATCCCGTCGCTGCCCGTCGAGAAGCGGCTAGTGCCGCCGCCCGCCGACATGCAGAGGCGACAGTACCGTGGGTACTGGTTCCCCGAGTGGCACCTGTCGGCCCTGGCGGCAGTCCGCGATCACTTCGAGCCCAAGCCAACGGACATCTTTCTCGTGAGCTGCCCCAAGTCTGGCACCACATGGCTTAAATCTCTAGCCTTCGCCACTGTGCACCGGCACGTCCACCCGCCATCCAGTCGAGAGCACCCTCTGCTCCACCAAAACCCGCATGGCTGCGTCAAATTCATCCACGCAATCTATCGGCAACCGGTCGATGTTGTGCGGGGCATCGTCGAGGCGTACCCTTCCCCGCGTATCTTCGGCTCCCACTTCCCATTGTCGTTGCTGCCGGAGCGCATCAATGATGATGGCTGCGGGTGCCGGATCGTCTACATCTGTCGGGATCCCAAGGACGTGGTCGTCTCGTGGTGGTGGTTCATGCGCACCTACCTCCCAAACCCGGAGCAGGTCCGGTTCGAGGAGGTCTTCGATTTGTTTTGCGAGGGCCGCACAGGTGCGGGCCCTTATTGGCGCCACGCCCTCGAGCATTGGGAGGAGAGCCGGAGAAGGCCCCACAAGGTGTTGTTCCTCAGGTACGAGGAGATGCTACGAGACCCGCAATGCAATCTTAGGAGGCTGGCGGAGTTTTTGGGGTGCGCATTCTCCGAGGCGGAGGAGAAGGCCGGCGTCCTAGAGGCCATCTTGGAGTTGTGCAGCCTCGGCAAGCTAAAGAAGCTGGAGGTGAACCAGAGCGGCAACCGGATTAAGGACGAACCCATGATGAACGATTCCTTCTTCAGGAAGGGGGTGGCCGGTGACTGGATCAACCACATGACGCCAGAGATGGCGGCAAGGCTCGATGCAATCGTCGAGCAGGCGCTCCAAGGCACTGGATTTGACTTCGGCATCTCCATGCCACAGTAATCAATCATGTATTCCTACACATATCTCATGGTTGCCCAGAGGGAACTGTGAAAGCATTCTATACCGTCACGAGGCATATCCAATGTGCCTCATCTTGGGGTTTTTATTTTCCTTTTTGTAAGCCAATTCATCGGCATCAATGTTTGGCTTGCTTGGCATTGTCATTCAATAATCAATAATGTATGAGTGTGTGCATGCTGTTGGTGTCCTCTTTCTCAATGAAAAAGTAAAACATCTGTGGTTTGTTGTGGAAAAGAAACATTTGCTCTGTATATGTGTGCCTGTGTTGTTTCATCTCCAGCAAATACATGGTACAGGTTTTTTTTTACAACAAATGTTGCCTTTAAGAGCATCTCCAATACATCATGTAAAATACATCATCAAAAAATGATTCAAGTAAATTTACATCACCAAAAATGCTTTTTAAAAATTATCAGAAATGTTCAACTCCAACAAATGGTGTAAAATAGGGCTGCCGCACGGCAGCCGCTCCAATGAATGATGTAGAAAAGGCCAGCAGCGCAACAACTTCAAACATATGTGAAGCAAAATCATCTCAAATTTAATACTTAAACAAATATAACAACAATTTCATCAATTCACAACATCAAATTATTACATAATTCATGAAATCCACAACATGAAATGCAACACAAATACAACAAGGTTCGGCAAACAATATAACATAGTTCATGCGCAATACAACAAACATTGAGATGAAATTAGGAGGCTTGCTCCCCATACCATGCCCACCACTCCTCCATGATATCTTTTTGAAGATCGTCGTGCGTATCGGACTCTCTGATGTCATGGTACACTTGCATGAAGCGCTTGATTTGATCTTCCCTTCTACTCAGCCGAAGGCGTCTTTCCATGAGGTCATAGAAGGTCTAATCCAAAAAAATCACGGACATTCTCAACGATCATGTTGTGCTTGATCACACAAGCAGTCATGATGTACAAAGGTTCTTCTGATCTCAATATCTAGCCAGTCTTCGGTGCTATGTCCAAGCAAACTTCCGCCATTCCTCCTCTGCTCGAAGGCTCGATCATGTTGCATCACAAAATTGCAAATGTCAATAAACAAATCCTTGGACATTCTGAAATGATGACGGAATAGCTCTCTAGGAAAACTGGTGGAATACCAAAAAAGTTGCGCATCAATCTTTCAGAGAAGATGAACAATATTCAGAGAAGGCTCCATGACCCAACATCGCCAAGTATATTGTCAGCACAAGTTGCAGGGAGGACGAGGTGCCAAGCTCAGGGCCATCTTCCTCAACATGAGCACCGAACTTTGGTGCCTCGACGATAATCTTCACCAACCTGACACTTCCACCAACGGGGCCATCCCAACATGCCCCAACGTTGGAACTGATGGTCAAGACATCAAGGCAATGAGAGGAACCCTAAGCCCACTCAATACTGGCGACCACGGGAGCCTCCGTGGCCGACACTTCCACCATGACCTTTGTCCCCTCCCATGCTAGGAGATTGGCCACAGCTGCAGGCGACGATGGACATGACTTCATCATCCACAAGGCGCCCTACACCAACACTTCTATCTGTGCCACCAGTGCCATTGAGGACTAGAGGTTTTCCAACGGAGAACCAACGCAAGCGCGAGAGACGTCGAAGAAATCGTCAAGTTCTGTACAAACTCAAGGATTTAGTGCTTCAGCACACTCAGGTACGTTTACGACCCGATGATGGCGTCGTTCAAGAAAATGATAGGATCAAGTTTTGCGTCTCCCGTGACTTGGAGTGCCATGAGCGGTATAAATATCTGCTCAGCCGCTTAGTGCCACCACACAAGCCAATATGGAACAAAGGAACAAGGCGGTGCCACTTTCATCATCTCCCAAGAAGAGTGACATTCATGTGAAGGCAACCAGAACACCACCCTCATTGGCGGACCAGAAGACGCCGACAATGACAACCACACCAATGAATGGTGTTGAAGTAGCCAAGCAAAGGCGAATGAATCAACCGAGAAGAAAATTGCCTTGTGTGTGGTACTCTTGGAGTGCAGTCAAGTGAAAGGTTAAAGCAATGGATGGCGACCTTCTCCCCATCACCGAGAAGTTCAACTATCCTTTGGAGGAAGAGATCATGCTGACACGAAGGAGAACTTCCAGAGGATTTTCCTACCGCGCCTTGGCAATGTCTGTGTATGGTTCAGGGGTGCAGAGGTTGATGCCAAGAAGAGCTCATCAATGTCGCAAGAAGGAGCAAGATCCAAGGCCCGGTGTCTTACATTGACAACATGGAAAGGCTCGTTGGGTGGAGAAAGCACTTCACGACACCTAAATATATCCAAGCGTCACTACACCAACAACACATCACGGCTTCCTCAAGACCTTGATGCACGACGACAAGTTGCAAACTGGCCTGGGGCAGATGTTTTGCTTGGAGGTGGAGAGCACCATGTACACATCTGATTCACTATAGCAATCATGTTTTCCGTTCTATTCTTATTTTCAAATACACACTGAACATTTCTGAATATCAATAAACATTTTTTTATAATTGGCGCTAAACTTTTTTTAACTTAAAATGAACATATTTCAATTACATTGAGATTTTTGTAATATACGCTGAAAAAATACACAATAGATATTTTTTCAATATATGTTAAATATTTTTTAAATATAGGATGGACATTTTTATAATGAAATATAAACTTATTTGTAATATACGGTGAACATTTTCATAATATACGATGAACAGTTTTGTATAGTACACAAAAGGCAGAAGGGGAAAAAGAAACATAATAAAGAAAAATAAAAAATAAAGGAAAGAGGATCAAAACAAAGAAACTGAAGAAAAGAAAGAACATAACCACTAAAAACGAGATTAACAATGACAAAAACCAAACTAAACCGCAAAAAAGTGCAATAAAACCGCTGCGAAGCTAACAAACAAGGCCCATGAGTGAGCGCCCGTAGGTGCCGCGCCAACTTTCTGGCGTCTGTGGGTGAGAGGGCACCTGCTATTCGGCGCGTAGGACGTCGCGAAGCGACCGCGCGTGTCCCCCCCCCCCCCCCCACACACACACACACCCTCCTCCCCACCTCCAATTTTTTGTTTGTTCACTAAATTCAAAAAATGCTCATCTAATTTAAAAAATGTTCATGAAATTCGAAATTTGCTCTTCGTAATAAAAATGTGTTCACCATAATTTTAAAAATGTTCATTCACTTTTCAATAAGTTCACCCATTTTCAAAAAAGTGTTCTTGAATATAGAATTTGTTCATCAAGTTAAAAAAAAATGAAATTTTTTCATCTAATTCAAAAAATGTTCGCCATATTTTTTTCAAAGGGTTCATCAAATTCAAGAATGTTCATACATTTTTTAAAAAGTTCACCCTATTTCCAAAAAATTGTTCTTTGAATTGAAAATTTGTTCATCAAGTTCAAAAAATGTTCATCAAATTCAAATTTCTTCATCTGACAAAAAATGTTCATCAATATCCAAACTCAACATATTTTGAAATAATGGACATTTTTCAAATTCGTGAACATTATTCGAATTCAGGGACATTTTTTGGCTCCACGAACTTTTTCCAAATTCACAATTTTTGAATTTTGGAACATTTTCGAAATCCTAGACTATTTAAAGAAGAAAACAAGAAAATAGTGGGCAGGCCCAAATGTGCGCGTGGGGGTGGGGGAAGGGGGAGGGGGGCGTGGGGTGCGCGCGCGTCGGCCTCCAGGCGCATATTGCGAGAAATAAGAGCCCTTGGGGAACCTATACCGCTCGTACCGCGTGCACCCCCTCGTGCGCTTGGCATTCTCATGGGTTGGTTCATTTTTTGTTTCTTTTTTTCCTTTTTCCCTATTCTTTTCCACTTTTTTCATCTCTACTTTTTCACTTTTGTTTTGAAATATATTTTCAAATTTACGAACATTTTTTTTGTTCATCGATGTAAAAAAATCATTAAACTCAAATTTTGTTCATCGTTTTCTAAAAATATTCATCAAATTCAAAAAATCTCATTGAATTTAAAATTTTTCAAACATTTGTTTCAACAAAGTTGTTTTCGAATACAATTTTTTGCATCAAGTTCAAAAAATGTTCATCGAATTCAAAGTTTGTTCTTCAAATTTAATAATTGTTCATCGGACCATATAGGAGGTCTCGGGTGAGAGCCCCTCTTTGGCGCCTGTTGGGCCAGGAATTATCCCTTGGGCATATAGCATTTTGTTATCTTGTAAATATCACTTGGCGAAGTATCAAGTGAAAACGTTTGTTCACTGAAAACTGAAAACTCTCTTCGTGCGCCACTGGATCGAGGACCTACGGTACAGAAAAAAGGTGAAAACTAACCACGCACTTAATCCCAGTTTTGCAGCTAACCCCCTGCTACAATAACGAGTACGCCCTGGTCAGTCAGTCACCGGCGCTCCCTGGTCGCCCTCGCGAGGATGGAGAACTAAGAAGGGGATAACGAGTACGCCCTCTCCTGTGGATAACTACTGTAGCAGGGGGTTAGCTGCAAAACTGGGATTAAGTGCGTGGTTAGTTTTCACCTTTTTTCTGTACCGTAGGTCCTCGATCCAGTGGCGCACGAAGAGAGTTTTCAGTTTTCAGTGAACAAACGTTTTCACTTGATACTTCGCCATATCACTTGTACTGATATCAGCCGATGCAAACCAGTATATTTAAACATATGACCGATTATTTGACACTTTACGTCCACCTATATGGACCAATTAATACACATATGAGAATTTCCTTTCTAAAATGTCGAAAATAAGATTATTATTTAAGAATTCATCAAATTATCAAAATCATGCATAATTCTTTGTAAATGTTCATAAATAAATAAAAAATAGAGTAGGGATTTTTTTGAATCTTTATTTAATTATTTCTTGACAAACATCGAATCGTAATTTTTTCTGCACAAGCACTCACATAGTATATCTTTTGTACTAAAAGGACATGGTTTGGACAAGAATAATGAAAAAATATATAACTACATATTGTCTAATATATCGTCCGATATCTAATATTATATATACCGAAGCCAAACCGGCAAGAAGCCGACACTTTGAACCATGATTTGTCGCTGCGGTGTAAGTTTAGTGCCCTCTAATTTCAATATAGTGGTAACCCATGTTATCATGAAAAAATGAAAATAAGGAAACAAAAAAGAATATTCTTTTAGAAAATTGAAAGAATTTGAGGATTTGGGAAAACAGGAACAATTATTCAAGAAAAACCTATTTAGTTATGAAAATAAAAAATTATTGAACACTCCAATTCTAAACTAATTATGACCAAATGATCGAAAATATAATTGAAATATTAAATAAAATAATAAAATATCTGGAAAAGTTTTTGAAGATATGAGGCTTGAAAAAAGGGAAATGAAAAAATGAATCATGTTGAACATAACACATGGGTCTTTCATGCACATATATTTTATGCTAGAATGTTTAATCACTTCTTTGGGAAAACATACTTTTCAAATTTGCTTAATTTTTTCTCAAATTTCTGTAACCGGGAAGCCACATGCCAAAATTGTCTCCATGCAAGAAGTCAAATCTAGATGGTTTTCACACTGACTAACAAAAGATGTCCATGGTTGAAATTCAAGGACCAAGTAAAACCTGCTGCAGCCTCAACATGGTTTACTGTTGCGCACTTCTGCATATACCTTCTTTTCAGCTTTGCCCCCCCTTTTTATTAGTGTTGATTGTGTGAGTTTACATCAGAAACTGTTCTTTATTAGGTAAAATGGTTAAACTTATTGCTCCCTTTTCATTTGTTATTAGATTGGATCTCGTACATGCTTAAGGTACCAAAGCTCTTTACAGCCAAGAAAAGCTCAATGGGGCCAGGCTCGGCAACTGCTCAAGAGTGGGCCAATTGCAAGGTTTATTGCAGCCGAAGGATCGGCACCAAGAAGGCTGGAGATGAAGCATTGGCAAAGTGAAATGGTACCCCAAGCACAAATGATTAATGTCCGAGTTGAAGGCAACTGGTACGCGCGTACGTGCAGGCGCCATCATTCTTGCCCTTGAGACCAAATTAATCCTCCTCATCAACCCACAGCTAAGACGTCGCTTTTGCTTTTGCTTTCGGGTGAAAACAGATGGCCTCCCTCATAAAACCTTGTGGAGTTTGACATGGATCTTTAAGCTGCACTACTGGTGCCATCTTTACGCCCTATGATTGAGCTCGTGATTTACCATCAAGCGGCAAGTTTCCAAGAGTTGAGAGGAAGTGCAAGCAACCCCGGATGCATTGCATCCTATCATTTGCCAGTCAGTTTAACATCTGAAAATAGATATACAAGCAAAGCATGCATCATTATGCCCTCGGACACAAAGCACGATAACAAGTGCAGTCGCGGTAATCTGATGATGCTTTGGATTGGCAAGGCTCGATCTATCATCATAGTACTAACATGCCACACTGGATCTGGTGACTGGTGAAGTGATGAGCATAGATATATACCAGTAGACCTCCTGGGCCGGACCTTATCTGCTACTGTGCCTGAAAACGAAACTGCCAGAGCCTGATATCACTGGGAAATTTCTGGTGCATCATCAACAATGGGCACTGCCACCGGTCCACCATTTGTGTTATCTCTTTCTCCTCCCCTGTGGCTGTAGCTGGAGGGACAAATCATACGTTGATTGCACTGTCGTCCGGTACAGACAGTTCTGCAGGAGCAGGGCCGCGCATTGTGCAACACTAGTACAGATGG
Organism: Triticum urartu; assembly: GCF_056163025.1. Lineage (NCBI taxonomy): Eukaryota > Viridiplantae > Streptophyta > Magnoliopsida > Poales > Poaceae > Triticum > Triticum urartu. The sequence goes on along the minus strand of NC_141873.1, from coordinate 495,376,908 downwards.
GGTCATCCGGCGACGAATGGCATGGCATGTGCATGTGCGCTATGGGCATGTAGCATGTTACATGTATCCGGTCGATCGGTCCGGTCCCGGGCACGAGGCGGCCAGCAGTTTCTCCGTGTCGCGCCACCAACCGTCGGGGATTCCCGCATCTGCATCGGCGGGTAGCATGGAATCTCTGTTGATATATTTCGTAAACTGCAGCACCAATACAAATTTTACCGCAGAACGGAGCATCGTCTTCGGATTCACAGGTCACAGCAAAGCAAGCTGGGGGCCTTGCACGGCTGGAACTAACAAGATCGGCCCGGCGTGCGTGCGTACGTGCGTGGCCAGCGGCGCCAGCGAGACGGCGAGGAAAGTTCCGGCGCACGGAGGCAAGTCGGGCCGTGCCCAGATCACGGCACAGTGCCGCGGTGTCCGGTTCCCGGCCGATGGAGACGCGGCAACCACCTGTCGCCGTCCGTCGCCCACCCAACCGACGCGCGCGGGCGGGAGCCGTCGACCAATCGTCCGTGCCCTGCCGTCCCCGAGACGCCGCCACCAGCCTACGCACGCCGCGGTAGACTCCTGATCATCACTCGACTGGGATCTATTCTATCTAATACAGAGATCCTGGACTGGGATCGACATGACGGGGTAGTTGTGGTTTGGATGGCGCTCTCCTTTTCTTATCCTAGAACACCACCGCCGGGCTCGGCAAATTCAGCCCCTCGAATGTCCACGAACGCGTCCACAGACATTGATCGGGCATCTTTCAAATATTGTCCCTTAGATTCATATACCTTATATTTTAATTCTTAAATTCATGCAATCCATGCACGTCGATCATATGATACAAATTGCCTAAATTTCAAAATTTGAAACAAAGTAAAGCAAATCATAGTTCAACAAACCAGACATGCCAAAATAAAATCAATGTCCGAACATGATTGGTGGCCTCAGACCACCGGCCGGGCGCCTGCTCCGAGCAGAATGCGTCGTGCTCCAGACGGAATGTGTCATGCTCGTCATGCTCTGCCTGCATCCGGGTTGCCTTCTTCGCTTGCATCCGTGCCGTAGCCGCCCTCGCCGCCTCGTACTCTCTACGGTCGTTGATCTCTTTCTTCTTGTCCGTAAATCACTTCTTCGCATGCTCATCCAAGAGGGTTTCGTCGCGACGGAGGAGACAACTGATCCACCATGTCCGTACCTCCTTGTGACACCGTCGCCGTCTCCCTCTCTTGCTGTCTGCGTCACCGCAACTTCCGGGCGACGTTCTCCGCCTTGCAAGTCGCAGCCGACGAACAAGGCGGACTGTGTCTCTGTCGCGGCGGTCTGGGCCGGGCTGGACGACATCTTCGACGGTGGATCAGGGCCGGTGATGAGGATTGGGAGCAAGCGTGGAGGATGGCGAGGGTCCGGGTGCGGGAAAGGTTGGAGGGCGGCGGGAGGAGGAGGAGGAAGAAGGGTTTGATGGATTCGGTGCAATTTACGGTGAGGTCAGGCTGTCAGGTCCGACGGGACGGGCGCGCTAGGTCGCGCCCGGGTGTCTCATATTTAGGAGCTGGATATGAGGGGTGCTTGTCAGCTCAAACATTTGAGACCCGTTTATGAAGCCCGTCCGGGTCGAAAAATCATGACCGGTTAATGACCGGACGACCTTTCCAGACATATAAGACGGGTTTGAGACGCCTGGCTATAGATGCTCCTACTCACGCAGCTGTTCCAGATCCCCTGCTCGTCCGGCTCACCTGAATGTTTGGGTTTTTCTGGCACAAAATAGTACAGATGCCACAAGATTTATATCTTGGCACAGCAACAAGTACTCGCCGGAGAGGATGTGCATCTACCCAAGTAATTCCAGGGGAGCCGAGCAACCCGGGTACGATCTCATCTCATCCCGCGCTTTGGATCGAGCGACGACGTACCTCGAAAGCAAGGTGGATGCACGTGCACGCTCTAGGGTCTCTCGTTCATGAGCTGAGCTGCAGGCGCATGTTGCCGGCATTTGACTACACGATTTGTCAGAAGAGGGACTTTGACAGGCTGCCGGCTGCCTCACTCACACTTATTACATATCCATACCGTCGCCTCGAGTTGAGAATGATCATCTTTTTCCTTGGCAAACGGAATGAATGATTATCGTCTCATCTCATCTCATCGGGCAGCAAATCATCCACCGACCAGACAGGCCAGCTGATTATTCTGATCCCCACCACCAGCACATGCCACGTACAGTATCTTAACTAGAGCCTTATCGGCATCTATCGCAGTGGCCGCAGCGGACCCTAATTGGCCACGGTCCCACATGCCAGCAACATTATTTTTCTTTCTGGAGTTTTATTAACCTTCATTAAACATGTTTTTTCATTAAACATGGTTGTGAGGATGAAATTGATTACTCCCTCCTTCCATTTATATAGGGCCTAATGCGTTTTTTGAGGCTAACTTTAACTAAATATTAGACCAATAATATATAACATGCAACTTACATAAAGCACACCGTTAAATTCATGTGTGAAAGGAGCTTTCAGTGATATAATTTTCACATTGTGCATGTCATGTACTATTAATCTTATCAATAGTCAAAGGCAGTCTTAAAAAACGTATTAGTCCCTATATAGATGGAAGGAGGGAGTAGGATGTTCGGGTCAAAACAAATTGATTAGGATGATTTTCTGTCAGAACCGTAATTTCTTTTGACATACCATGATATATTTATACTCCCTCCGTTCCCAAATACTTGTCTTTCTAGGCATTTCAAATGGATACAACATACAGATGTATGTAGACATATTTTAGAGTGTAGATTCGTTCATTTTGCTTCATATGTAGTCACTTGTTGAAATCTCTAGAAAGACAAATATTTAAGAACGAAGGGAGTAGTAGCGAATTGTACATGACAGAGATACATGAGCTGACTACAATGATTACAAAATAAAGTCTAAAAGAAACAAGCAAATCTTCGAGATCTTCAAACTCTTTCTTCTTCCATGCCACAAGGTTTACTTTTCTGAAGGTAGCCACAGGAAAATAATAAAGGTATCAAACAATGCCAAGGTTGGGATGCCTGTAAATACCGACGAGGGTTCTCGGTTATAATTTGAACCGCAATGCCAAGGCTGGATGCATGCACGCAATCATTAAAGTAATCAACCAACATCGGCAAGAGCATCAACACCGGTATTTCAGGGACAAAAACAGAACAGCCATGTCGACATCGATGGGAGACGAGAGTACGAATCGCCATTATCGAGGATGTAGTGGCCGGGGCAGATATTGCGAGGACAACCATCCTCGCGGCAACCATGAGAAGAAATCCAAAACCGATCTGGCGAAGCAAGATCTGAAGGACCATACCAAGAAAAATTTAATGTTTCGACACCAGCATTGACGTCAGGAAGGAGATCTCGTCGTCGAACGAAGGGCAAAGATTACTTATTGTAGATAGTTCCATCTTCAAAGAAGAAGAAGACTACCAAAACCCTAAACCAATCTAATGAAAACACTACTATTACGAAGAACTCCACTCATAGATCGGGTTCCCCACCCCTCCCAACTCCAGCGAGGCGGACCGGAGGAGGGGGAACCTATCTATGGTGGAGGCGGCGGCTAGGTTTTTCCAAGCTTCTGATGTCTTACAAGGGATACAAACCGACACAACTTTCACTCCACTATCCAAGTAATTTGATTTTAAGAGATATTTGACTCCGAACATAATTTGATTTTAATCCAAGTATGGTTGTTAGGAGCAGATGCCCTTACAAACACACTCTTATATAAACTGAAAAATATATCTAAGTCCTTGGGAGTGTCAATACAACTGAGACAAGCTTGCAGAAGAAAATGCTAGAGCCGGAGAACCAAATCTTGGGACATGCCATACTCCACACGCCTTCGCTGATTAGAATGGTACCAACCAAACCAGGGTGGGGCAGGGACCTTATTCCACGTCGTCGCCAACGTCTTGCCAACACAGCTTGAAGATAAAACCCAAAAGTGCGTAATCGTAGCACCACCGGGCGAAAAGCACTAGGTCCCCGCCACTCTACATGTCGGAGCGGCAAATAGAGGGAGAGGGGGAGGGGGCATGGTGTCGCGGGGAAAGCGATAGATTATCCACCGCCTTGCCTAGGTCGCCGGAGCAGAGGAAAATAAAAACACTTGGGACACCTCCACAAGTATAACGGAAAACAAAGAGACATATAGTAAGAGAAATTGTACTAACATTAATTTTGTTGTTGTCACACTATTGAGGATTTTGGCTCTCAGGCTCCATGAAGCCCAAAAATTCCAAATTAATAATCAAATGTCACTTCTTCTTTTTTTGAAGTTTTGTTTAGAGAAAAAATGCGGCATGTTGATGTTTACCACATTGCAGTAATTTTTTTATGATGAAATGCATTTTCATCTGATTTAAAAAAAAAGGTAAAATCATATATGATGAAATAGTGATGTGCCAGAAAATACATGATTTTTTTGCGTGTAGCTCACATTAAAACGTATTTCATCATGAAACTTTACTAAATGTAGTATACATCATCATATACTTATTGTTTTTTAGAACATAAAAAGCGTGAATTTCAATTATTGCATTATTTTAAAAATTGGGTGGGGGGGCATTAGCAATTCCGCTATCGCACAGGTTTTACTTACGGAAATAGTAATGGGCGAACATTCGTCAAGGGGAAACTGCCAGCGAACACGCCCTAGTTGCCACACGATCTTGATCGGTGCAGTTTTGGATGATTTTTAACACGCAAAGTTAAACAAATGCCATGTCAGTTTTGCAACCAAAAAAAAAAGCCATCCAGGTTCTCCGAATGCGTTGAAAACTGCGTGATGAACGTTCACAGATGCCATTTCCTATGGCGAACGTCCGCCGGATATGGCCATCCTTTATTTACGGCCCCGCAACAGCCCCGCAAGCCTCCCGCCGGGCCCCAACGCACCATCGTCGGAGGGACAGGGTGGCGAAACCTTTACGGCTAAACAAAACAAAGCTTTCCCAGCGCAGAGCCCCAGAGAGAGAGAGAGCTCACGCTCACGCACCCCCCCTCCCTCCGGCCCCCACCATCTCCTCCCCGCGATCCCGCACACCTCATCTCACCGCATCGCGCATCCTCCTCCCTCGAGGGGAAAAGCGACAGAGCCGCACCCACGCCACACACGAGAGCCACCACTCGGCCAGCGGGCACACCACACGCACAGGAGCGACGAGAGAGGACCGGCATTGGCTCCAATCGAAGCTTCCCGATCCAGATCCGACCCCGCGGGCCCGTCCCCGGCCGCCCAGCCGGATCCCCGGCGGCGCCGCGGCGGCATCGGTTTGGCCAGTGCTCCGGTGACCCCTTGTGCGGGGCGGAAAGGGGTTCGCCGCGGGGCGGTCTGAGATGGAGGACCTGCTGGACGCCGAGATCGGCAAGAACGACTACGACTGGTGAGCGTCGCTCCCACGAATCCTTTTCTTATTCATTAATTTCCCGGGTTTCTGGGAGGCGAATCACCCGTCTGTGTGTCATCTTAAAAGCTGGAATTGAGTGATTAATGCAGCGTGCTTATGAAGGCTGTTGAACATTTTTTTTCTGCACTGCCTTCAGTCGGCTGTATTTTGGGTCGATTTGTACCTGACCCCCGTACTTTTTTGCCTCAGTAAGCTTGATTTTGGGGTGCCATGTGTGCTCTGTTCCGCAGAGAGGGTACCAAAAATACGTCAGATTTTCATTTGTGGGCTGTCTGCTTCACTAGTGGCTGCGGTGGATGTTGGATGTAATCCTTTTAAGGCCAAGTTTGGGATCTCATTATTTGGCTTCAGTACATACATACTCAATTTGTAGACCATAGAAAGAAACAAATAAACACTGTGGGTGGAGCGGAATGTATACCTAATAGACCTTTATTATCTGGATCCAGTTTATTCTCTATATGGGAAAGGAAAATCATAATGTTGGTGAGATAAGACCAAGAGGTGACCAGGTCAATTTGGAGGCATTAGCATGACATTCTGCAAATGAAGAGAATATAATTTTAGTGCTTCTCCCACATAATCATATGTGCACATTTGTGAGCTTTAGTAGCGAAGAGTGATCATTGATTTGTTTTCTGTTATTGCAGTGTGCTATTCGGTAGTACCTCTGTTCACTACTGAAGGACGTTTTGGCAGTTCAATATAAACTACCAAAATGTCCTACATTAGTGAACAGAGGGTGTACTTGTTTGTTTCCTCTTGTTAATGCATGTCAGCATGTGTTTCTACTCTTATGTAACATGTTTTGTGATGCACTCCTCAGGCTTCTTACACCGCCTGGGACGCCCCGTGTTCCTGCTCTGGAGGTTGCTCAGAAAATACCATCCTCAAATATATTGCCTAAGCGCACCCTCACTAGATCTTCCTCAACTACAAGAGCATCAAGGGTACGTAGAATGTGCTATCTGTGTGGAAAATAATCATAATAAATATGCCACTGCTTGAAGATTTTCGTTTGTAAACTAGTCCAGGACATGTTTTTCTGTGCAAATGATTTCAGTAAATTCTAGGAACCATGCTCTGTACTATTGGAATTCGGTAATATGGTGATCGGCCTCGCCTAATTTTTCTAAGTTGCATTGCACGTATTTAGAATCAGAGAACATGATTGAATGTATCTTCTGGAGACATGCATGTATGGTAAACAATTGTTATCTAGTCTAGACGCACTCTTTTGAATTGCCTGGTTTCTTGGAATGGATTATTTTCTCATCTAAATTCTGTCAATCATAATCATAGCTTTCTAATGGCAATAAGCATTGCATGTGCAGCTTTCGGTGTCTCAAACAGAGAATGGACATTCTGCAGTTCCCACTAGACCAGCAAGAAGTAACTCTGTAACCCGCCCTTCTATCCAATCAACTCTCATGTCAAGCAATAACAGGACATCAGTTCTCAGCGCAAGTATTTCATCTGTCAGTTCAAGACCTACAACCCCAAGTAGGCGAAGCAGCACCATTGCTGCGCCAAAACAATTGGTGCCAGCTTCACGTCCAGTTCCAGCAAGGTCATCTACTCCTGTTAAACCTCGTCCATCTACACCATCCAAAACTCGCCCGTCTACTCCTGTGAAAACTCATCAAGCAACATCTAACTCTGCAACTGACGCAGCTGCTGGCAGGACCACAGCCACCCAAAGTTCAAGGCCATCGACTCCAAATTCTCGGTCTCGAATTATGTTGAATTCCTCTTCAGGTTCTATTCCTGCAATGAGCCGCCCAAGTCCATCCGTAGGTATCATTCCTGCAACGAGCCGCCCAGGCGCTTCCTCAAGTAATGGTCATGGGACAAGCCATCCCACCTCATTGTCTTCTGGTACAGTTCCTTCAGTCAGTCGCTCCAGCTCACGATCATCTACACCTACACGTCAGCCTGCAGTGCGTTCATCGACCCCAGCTATGGGCCGTTCGCCTTCTTTTGGACGCACTTCTAGTAGCAATAGCTTGACGACATCTATGAACCGACCTGCAGCTAGTAGTGGCCGAAGTTCAGCACCGTCATCAGCTCCATCATCCCGTCCAAGTTCCCCAGGTCCACGACCCCGAGCTCCAGTGCGCTCACATGACATTCCTTCATCGGCTCCAGCATCTCGTCCAAGTTCCCCAGGTGCACGACCCCGAGCTCCAGTGCGGCCACATGATACCCCTTCATCAGCTCCTTCATCTCGTCCAAGCTCCCCAAGTCCACGACCCCGAGCTCCGGTGCGGCCACTTGATATCCCTGATTTCCCAAATGAAACACCACCAAACCTAAGGACAAAGCTACCTGAGCGACCACTATCTGCTGGTAGATCACGCCCTGGAATGGCTTCAGGAATAAGATCAAACCCACATGCTGAACAGTTAGCTGCCTCGGCTCCTGCAAAAAAGCTCTCCGTGCCTGCTGCAAGTCGTAATAAGTTTTCAGATCCACCATCAAAGGCGCCTTCTCGCTCCAATGGACACCAAAATAGGCAGTCTGAAAGGCCCGTTGTTGACAGTCAAGCTACTAGGACTGCACGGACTGGTGCAGTTGCAGGCGATAATGGATTCGGGAGGACAATTTCAAAGAATTCACTTGACATGGCAATCAAGCACATGGTATGTTTCTTATTGTATTCACATCACAATAAATAACATCCTGTGTCTTAGTTTATGTTGCATTACGGTTTTGTTACTGACTGAATTCCTTAAAAAAACATTCTTCACATCTTAGCATCTGTCAAGTTTTTTTTTCCTTTTAGCATTTAAGTTACAGTGGTGAAGTAGTCATATCTGAGCCTCTTTATGCAACATTACAAGGCCAATATATTTTGATTTTCAAGGTGGAAAAGTCATCGCTGCAAGTGAATTAGTCATATGGTCCAGAATACGGACCGGAGTTGAAAAGTTGACTATTTCACATCTGAGTAGCAAAGTCATCTTTTAGTGATGTAAAATTGAAAATACACATAAGCATTGCTGGGAAACTGCATTAAGCATGTGGTGTGTACCAAAATCATGTAATACCAACATTCCAGATAAACTAGAGTTGGTAAACTGCATTTTGCATTTGAATATCCTGTCAGGTAAAGTGAAACTCAAAAAATGTTATTGACTGGCTCCTTGTTAGATCTATTTCAAGCCTTTGATTGTTTTATTCTGTTGAAGAAGCTAATCACACCAGTGTACTTCCTTTTGATAGGACATTCGGCAGAACTTGGGTGGCATCCGTGGCGCATCCCTGTTTCCCCACAGCATCCGCTCGAGCGCCGGCAAGGCCCGCCCGGTCCGAATGTCTGACCCCGGGCATCCCACCTCGAACGGTGACCACCGGCACTACGCCGACAACGGCAGCACCAACGGGCACTTCTTCTCGGGCGACTCGTACGGGGCCCTGTCGCGCAACGGAGGCAGCTCGACGGACTCGCCGGATCGGGGAAGCTTCGGGACCAAGGAGACGTCCCTGAGCGAGCTGGACATCTACGGGAGCTCGCGGTACGAGGCGATGCTGCTGCGCGGGGAGGACGTGAGGAACACGAGCTGGCTGCACGGCGGGTTCGACGACGACAAGCCCGACCAGAGCCCCCTGTTCGACCACCGGTTCGAGCCGCTCCCGGAGCCCTTCAGCCCCTTCTAACGCCGACGGCCGCCTCCCTGCCTCTGTATGTAAAGTCTGTCCCCGGTGATCACCTGATTCCCCACGTTCCTTCGTGTTGTGTTGCAAGATGTGTAGTATGTATGCCCTTGTTGGGCCGAAATGGATAGGGCTCCGGGTTTGTGTAACTTAATTTGTTGTTGCCTAGAGGCCGGAGAGTTGGTTTTTCTTCACAGAAGATTGTTGTTGTACTGAAAATCGAAAAAGTACAGATAGATACTTGATGAACAGTAAAGAGCATTTGTGAGTTGTTGTAATCATGTGTGACGACGACGACGTCGACGTTGGACCATCTCACGCAGCCGCTGCACTCCCAATCGACGCCTCTTGATCACACAAAAGTCGGAAGCGTAGCCTGGTTAACCAGAGCCGTAAACAATCCCATCCTGATGGCAGATGCTGCTGGTGGAGGAGAGAAGGATGGTTGGCGGTAGCAGCAGCAGCGGCGGCGGGTGGCACTGGCAGAGTGCTCATGCCGTGCGCAGAGCGCTATGCTGGCCGGATCCGGCCGCGGCAAGTGGCCCACGAGGAGCCTGTCTGCGCGGTCCCGCGAGACCGGACGGCCCCGGCACGGCAAGGCAACGGGTGGCGTGCATCCGCCGCGCCTCGCGCCCGCTGTGGCGTGGGCGCCGGGGCGCCCTGGACCGGACCGGGCTGCCGTGCAGCACCGGTTTCTGTGGCGAGTCGCAACGGGGACGAGTGAGACAAGGGTGGTCGCTCTCCGAAGGCAACCCACGCCCAACCGCTCTCGGTGTCAGTCAGGGAGCCTGACTGCTTCACGCACAATACTTGTGGTGTGTGTGTGTGACTTTTCACTTTCTTCCTCGGGTGCTTTGACCTTTTGATCTCCAGGCATCTACGGGCCAGAGGAACCGCGACCTGACCATGGGCCATGGTGTCTTTGCATCGATCGAGGTAACTAGAGATGTAGAGTACTCCTTCCGTCCCAAAATTCTTGTCTTAATTAATGTCTGGTTGTACAAAACCTGAAGCTGATCTTATTTAAAATACATCAACCGCGTGTGTTACCATGATTGTCTCTTCTCGTCGGGGTCCGGGAAGTGAACACGGTGTTGGAGTAATGCTTAACGTAGGTTGTTTTAGGATCACTTCTTGATCATAGTTGATCGACCGTGTTTTTGCCTTCTCTTCTCGCTCTTATTTGCGTATGTTAGCCACCATATATGCTAGTCGCTTGCTGCAACTCCACCTCATACCTTTTACCTTACCTATAAGCTTAAATAGTCTTGATCGCGAGGGTGTGAGATTGCTGAGTCCCCGTGACTCACAGATACTTCCAAAACCAGTTTGCAGGTGCCGATGATACCGTGCAGGTGACGCAACCAAGCTCAAGGAGGAGCTCGTTGAAGACCTTATCCTTTGTGTTGTTTCGTTCTAGTTGATCAGTAGTGGAGCCCAGTTGGGGTCGATCGGAGATCTGTGTAGCTTTTGGGGTAGTCTTCTTTTATTTTGGTTCCGTAGTCGAACCTTGATTGTACTTGGATGATGTAATGCTTTATTCATATAATTGTGTGAAGTGGCGATTGTAAGCCAACTATGTATCTCTTTCCCTTATGTATTACATGGGTTCTGTGAAGATTACCTCACTTGCGACATTGCTTTCAATGCGGTTATGCCTCTAAGTCGTGCTTCGACACGTGGGAGATATAGCCGCATCGAGGGCGTTACAAGTTGGTAATCAGAGCCTTCCCCGACCTTAGGAGCCCCCTGCTTGATCGAATCGCTGGCGTTATTGAGTCTAGAAATGTTTTGAGTCTTTTAGGATTGTATATATCGGAGAGTTAGAAATTCTTTTTACTCCTCAGTCCCTTCGTCGCTCCGGTGAGGCATCCTGACGTAGAGTTTTGACTCTTCTCTCCTCAAATTTCACTAAAAAAAAATTTAGGATCACACGGGTATCTTGGAATCGTTCCGATGGTTTTGTGACGAGAACATTGTTCTTCGTGCCTCCTGTCATTTAGGGGTTGTGGCAGTGTCCCGGGGAGTTGAGCTCTGAGGTGTTGTCGTCACAATTTTATCGTTGCAGTTCTGGAATACCTGAGTTTAGTTTCGCCGACATCGAAAATCTCTTCTATGCAGTTGTTGGTGAGATAACCTCGACGCCACCCAGTACTGGGGCGGGAGTTCGGGAGTATTGCCATAACTCGTATAACGGATGCTTTTCGAAGGTTGAGGTAGATGATTTCCGAAGGTTTCTTGGTTATGTGTTGAAGGATGGATACAGCTGGATGTAGGATTTGTTAGTTTTGGGTGAGATATTATGCTTTCCCTGTATCCCCAACACCTGATTGCATAACCGGAAAATTTTTGGGAGTTTATAAGTGGGAATTCAAGTAGCTCGTAGGATATCTTTCTCACAAATGTATGATATAAAATTGGGGTTCGACGTCTAGTGGTCCGCCTATTCACGGTTGGTTTTACAGTGGTCTCGTTGTGTCTTAAAGAGTCCTTGGCTATGCCGACTCGGGGATGCTTCGTATGTCATGTACACTGCCTTGTACATGATGGTGCTGTACGATCGAGCCCGTGTAGGCCCCACCACAAAAACTTCGGACGAAATCTCTATCATATGTTTGTTCCGGCTTATTCCGCAAGTCAATCCTTTGTTTTTGTTTTTGAGTTGTGGTATTCGAGTTGCTTTGAAGTCAAATGTTGATTCCATCCCTTGTCTAAGCGGTGTTCCCATACTCCGATGTGAATACTAATCCTTCGTGATAATCGAGATTGTCATGTTAATCCTTTTCACCGGTGTGTTTCTCTTCAAGTGGATCCGATCACTTCAACATTCGCAAGATCAATTATCAGTTCTTCTCAACGTTGTCTGTTTGATCCGTCCTCAAGTTGTCTTTGTTTTTCCCGCCCTCCCACCCTTATTTCTTCAAGGACTCAGATTTCTTATTCAAGTATCCTTTTATTGATGGGAAGCCTCTCCTTTCTTTCCGTCAATGTTCTTATCCGGTGATTCGGAAGAAGATTCTAACGGAGCTTCTAGTTTATCATTCTTCGTTCTCTTTTCTTCCACGGTGGATCCAATTCAAGCTTTTGGTGTGATCATATCCTTTAACTCGTTTCAATGATTTTTCATACTGGTGCACCTTATATTCAGTCATTTCTCGCTATTCAATTATTCCGGAGTGCTCAAGATATCTAGATACATCCGTATCTAAACAAATGTAAGACAAGAATTTTGGGACGGAGGGAATAGTATCTAGGACTGCATGTGCAAAGTGACTGTCAAGACCTGCGTCTGCGTGCAAGTGGAATGTTTTTAAAGACTGCAAAATTCACATTCTGAAGTCTCCAAATTTTTAAACAAGTCACACGCTTAATACATGTGTAAAAGATTACTCTTGTGAATCTTTTATCATAGTTTAAGTTTAGGGCTTCTTTGGTTCATAGGATATATAGAAAAATCATAGTACTGAGATGACATACAACAACAACAACAACAACAATAAAGTCTTTTGTCCCAACCAAGTTGGTGTAGGCTAGAGGTGAAACACATAACATCTCGCGACCAACTCATGGCTCTTGCACATAGATAGCAAATTTCCACGCACCCCTGTTCATAGCTAGTTCTTTGGTAATACTCCAAATCTTCAGGTCTCTCTTGACGAAGTCCTCCCGAATTTGCATGTATCTCAATTTCTGTAGGAAAAAAGATGTCACTTGATTCATAGGATTGAAAAAATTTCGTTGGGTCTAGACTAATTTTATTTTTCCTTGAAATGTAGAAGATTGGTTCCTATCCCGCATAGAAATATGAATCAGTTCCTACAAACCAAAAAGCTCGAAAGGATCTTTTTTCCCCTACAAAATTCCTATAATTTAGAATTCCTACAAAATTATTCTAAATCGAAGGAGGCCTAAGTTTATTTGAGCTAGCTAGGTTCGGGCGGTGGCCAATCTGCACTGACTCTTGCATTGTGTGCCCCGAGGTAGCTGGCATGGTCGGGCCCTTATCAAGCCATAGGCTATGGCAGGCTCGCCGAGGTATCTCGAACTGGGGGCATGTCATCATCGGATTTGCCGGGCGCGGCGACTTTCGTCGTCATCGCGAAAGGCAAGCGGCCTCCCTCGACATCGTGCGGCGAAGATCATGCGTCCGCCTACATCCGTTGGCGGCATAGTACTTGGTCGTGGCGTCGTGCGGCAAAACATGAGGAAGGCGGACGTGATGTTGGGGCATTGCATCGGTGGCGGCCAACCTCTTGGGTACAACGTTTCGATTGGGGCCAAATCTATGCAGCAACGCATTGATCAGTTCTTAGCTGGGCATGGATGAGCTGGGATCATATGGAGGTGTAGCGACGACCCTCGCGAGTGGAATTTTCTCTAGCGGGGGGGGGGGGGGGGTCCTTGGCCTCTCTCAACATCGGGATCCGACTAGCAATGAGTCGTCAACTAGTAGCAAGGTTGTTAAGTAACGGTTCGACCACAAGTATGCATTCTCTTCGGGTGAAACCCACGATCTCGCCACTTCAAGTAGATGAGGCATCGTCGACACACGTGCGTCATGACCTTATTGAATGTGTTGGCTCTAGCTTTGTTTCGAGGATTAAAATATCATGTTTGACTTTTGATTGAACCTGTCACATTAATGCAGTGTGATAATTTCTTCTTGAAAGTTTTATTCAGGCGTGAGGTAATTACACAAAACCACCACATTTGGGGCCGGTGCAAGAACTTGCCACCATATTTGGAGAAAAATCCCATGGCACCACCATTTTTAGGCATGCGAGGTAATAAATTGCACCAATTCACGAATTAGCTCATGAAAGCGGCCACGCTGACTGGTGGGTCCTGGATGTTGGGCCGACGTGGAGCGCGGTGAGGGCAGGCGGTACACGGCCGCTAGGTTAGACCTCGAGGTGTTGGTGCGGCTGCTAGGCGTCATCCGCCTGCTAATCTCTCAATTAGCATCCCGCAAGACAGCCATTGGATTTAATTATACGCTGCCGTCGGATTCAAGCCACGTGTAAACCCTCCCGACAAAATCCCGTTGTCCTTCCCAGCGTTGCTGCAACGGTTTCGTGGAAGCAAAATCCCCACCTCCTCTGCAGCTCCTCTGCACCCGCCCGAGGCCAGGGCGAGGAGGAGATCCACGCCGCCGACGCCGCCTTACCTCTACCACAACCGCCGCCAACGCCGCACCGGCTCTACCACCGCCGCAACCGACGCAACATCGCCTCTACCTCGCCGCCGTCGACGCAGCAACGCCCCCGTACACCTTCCAGCGCCATGGCAGCACACCACATAGTTCGATCTATGCTGTCGGCCGCCATGGATCGAAGCTCCGGTGCTCCATCGAGCAGCAGGCAAGCCAGATCGGCTCCAATTCTCGCCGGCGAGCCGATTCGCCGGTCTACAGCTGCAAGGGAGCTCTGCAATCCTCCTGTGTTCTCTGCTGAAGCATCCCGGGCAAGGTCCTCAGAAGCTTGGGTAAGTTGCAAGCTCCTTGCAGGCATGAAGCATCATGTTGTTTTTGATTCTGCCATGTTCATAATTTTGTGTCTCTCTGATCACTGTCCTCAGAAAAAATGCAGAATCAATTGCAGCATGTCTCCTTATGTTAACTGAAACTATGTACAAATAAACTCCTTTCCAATTTCAGCTTAATAACTGCTCTAGCAATGTGCAGGGTGATGTCAACTGAAACCTGTGTATACTTGCCCTTACACTTTCACCATTTTTTTAAAAAATGCAGCAAAAAATATGTTCAGGAGGAAGTCAACTGAAACCCATGTATAATTTGCTCCTTGCAGTTTCAGTTTAAGATTTGCAAAAAACAAAAAATGTGCAATATGTGTGGTGAATGCTCCTAACAAAGTACAAAATGAAAGCTGAAAAAATTCCCCAATATGAGCTTATTTTTAAGGCTAATGCTGCATATCTTGTTACAAAAATATGAAGCACTGGTTCTATTTGACTATGTTGCATGCTTTAAGCAGTAATCCTGTTGGACAGAGTTCATACACTAGAAAAAATGTTAGATAGAATATGTTGCATCTATTAGGAAAAATCAATTTGTATTACAAAACCGGAAAATCAACTTGATTACTTTGCTTGTAGCACTGTGATCATGGTAGTAGAAGATATGGAAGCATTTTATTTAGTATTGTGAGGTCAAAACATAGAAGCACTAGTTTCCTGCATGTTATACCTTTTTTTTACTGACATTGTGATAACTTTTTTCTGCAACAACAAACATAGGCTGCTGGTGCTGGAGGTGATGATGATGTGAGCTACATCATGGGGCAAATTTCTGCTGCGAATGGAGTTAGTATGGAAGGGATGATTAATGCTGGTGATGTCCAACAAGTTATGGATGATGCAGATGATGATGCAATATCATCGCAACCACTTGTTCCATATGTGGGCATGACCTTTGATTCAGTTGATGACGCAAGGCAATTCTACAACACATATGCTTTCAGGCATGGGTTTGGAATCAGAACATCTGCTTCAAAAAACAGCCAGGCCAGAGGACCCACAAAGCTAATTAGCAGGACTTTCACGTGTGTTCATGCACGACCTGGTGGAAGCAAAAGTGAATCTGATAGCACTACAGATAGTATTGCAACAGAGTCAAGCAACAATAGCAAACGCCCTGGACTTTGGATGAACATGGCATACACAAGAAAAAGGAATAGGTTGCAGCGTCACGATTGCAAGGCTCACATGATCATTGGACTCCGAGATAACCGATGGACTGTCACGTGCTTTACAGAAGACCATACACATGCTCTGGTGCAACAGGAAGAGAAGGTTAGGTTTTACCGGTCTCATCGAAAGATCCCACGAGAAGACCTCCAATGATAAGGACGTTGCATGAACGCAACTTGTCAACCTCAGATTGCATGGGAATCCTAGGAGATTGTCACAGAGGTGATCAGAGGCGCCTTGGTTATGTCAAAAGGGATATTTCAAATGCACGGTCTGAGATGCGGCAAACCATGGCGTTTCAGGACATGGCCATGACAATTGAATACTTTGAGAGGCGGCAAGCTGAAAGCCCACAGTTCTTTTACGCAATACAAGTGAATAAGGAGACAAATGCGGTAGAAGCATTGTTTTGGGTGGATGGAAGGACAAGAGCACTATACCCAAAGTACAAGGACTGTGTCTTTTTTGATACAACCTTTTGCACAAACAAATACAACATGCCTTTTGCTCCGATCGTTGGCATCAACAACCATCTTCAGACTATTGTCCTAGGCTGTGCATTGCTTCCAAATGAGCAAATTGAAACCTTCAAGTGGGTCTTTCGGCAATGGTTACTTGCGATGAACAACGAGTACCCAACAAACCTTATGACCGACCAGTGCAGAGCAATGGAAACTGCAATTTCTAATGTGTTCCCTCACACAGTCCATAGGTGTTGCAAGTGGCATGTACAGCGGAAGGCGCGTGAGAAACTTGGGAGGATGCTTACAAGGGATCCAATTTTTGAGAAATCTTTCTACGAATGCATCAATGAATCCGAGACAGTGGATGAATTTGAAGAAACATGGCAGCACATGCTGCATTGCTTCGAGTACACAGAGAATAGGCACTTACAAAACATGTGGGAATGCCGTCAGACATGGGCTCCTGCGTACTTCAAGAATGATTTCTTCCCTTTCACAAGCACAACCGGGCGATCAGAAGGGCTGAATTCTTATTTCAAGACATTAGTGCATCCACAAAACTCGGTTTTTACATTTGTAAGGCAGTATGAACTACTACAAGAAATAATGCTAGACCATGAAGATAATGCTGCTTTCACCGGAGAAACGACAACAACACCACTATGGGGAAAATACAAGATAGAGCGTCAAGCTGTTAACTTCTACACATGCAGCGTCTTTGGCAAGTTCCAAGAGCAAGTGGCAGCATCGACAGCTTATATAATCAACAAGTGCCGAATCTTGAGCAGGAAGGTATCATGTTTGAGCTTTACTCAAACTTGTATGATAATCCAAAGTTGTACCATGTGCATGCTGTGGTAGAGGAGGGGCTATACTCATGTAGCTGCCATTACTTTGAGATGAATGGTGTGCTTTGCTCACACATCATAAGGGTGATGATACAAATTAATGTGCAAGAAATTCCAAGTAGATACATGCTGGAAAGGTGGTCCGAAGCAGCTACGACAAACATGGACACCTCTGGGAGGTTCCTCGAGTTTGGACTACCAGAAACAAACACTCTCAAGTACAACTCGCTATGCAGAGATATGAATGCATTGGCAGTAGAAGCATGCTCCGTTGATCCAGATTACAACTTGCTGACAGATGTAATAAAGCAGCTCTGGCCCATAGTTGCTTCGATGAAAAAAGATCAAATGTCCAGGGAAGAGGTGGTGCAGCAGCAGCAACCCCCTCAAGCAAGTGCACTTAATGTTGCAACTGGAGCAAACCAACAATCATCAGCACCACTGCAAAATCCTGCTCGTGTGCCGAAGCAAGGTCGGCCAATAGAGCGAGCAAAAAGAAAAAAGACATTGTTGGAGCAGCGAGAAGATGAGCATAAGAAGAAGCTTCAGAAAGAAGCCAAGAAAGAAAGCAAGAAAAAAACCAAGAAAGAAGACAATGTGGAGTCATCAAGCAAGCCAAAACCTAGGAGGAAAGTTACTTGTTCATTTTGTAGTGAAGAAGAACACACTATCAAAACCTGCAAATCATTCCTCGAGTACAAGGCTATGATGGCTGCTAACCTTACAACAAAATGTCAGTTTTGCTCCGAGGAAGGCCATACAATGCAGTCTTGCATTCAGTTTCAAGCTGCGATGGCGAAAGTGGAGCAACATGCTCAATAGTTAGATTTTACTTCTGTAGTTGAATTCAAGGTACAAGAAAAACAGTAGAAGTAACTTGAAAAGCTTATTTTTGAAGAAGACATATTTGTACTCTGTGCACCTACTGAATTTTGTTTGAACTTTACATGGATCATTTTGGAGTGGTGAGTGAAGAGAAATGAAATATTGATATTATGTTTGATATTATATTTATATAGAATTTCCAGTTATTATGTTTATATTTTGGAGTGGGAGCAATACAAAAAATTTAACTTTACATGGATCATTGTGCTAAAAAAGTTTATATTGCTGCTGCAAAAGTGGGAGTGAAAAGAAATGAAAACATTGATATTATGTTTGCGCTAAAAAATCATCGCGGTCATGGAGGGTATAACATTGCTGAGCTTCTAGCATCCTGTCTTAAATCATATGCAGCAATTTCATTTTTCCAACTCTGATTAGCGAAATCCCCAACCATATTCTAGTGCCTGCATATTGCTGCAGTCCTGTGCAATGCCACTTGTGCGCGTTCGTAACACTGACATTGATATTTATTGATTTTTTGGGCCTTCTCGCATTGTAATCGGAATGTATGTATGTTAGCTTCTCATATGTTCACCATGAGCAAGGCTCAGCTCCCCGATTTCATCACGAATTCATCGAATGCAGTCTTTAATTTACAGCAATATTTGGCCATGTTTTCATGAAGAAAAGTTCACCATGCTTGCTGACTAAAGAGGAATAGATACAACTTATATAGATTACAAGTATCACCAGCAGTACACAAACTGGAAAGCTCGAAAGATGGATCAGCCGAAGCTTGTCTAACGGCAGCGTCAAAGAATGTTGCCAGGCAACAGAAAACTACCACTTACTAATAAGCAAAAATGTTCATTAGGCATTGTTGCAGAGCCTCTCCCAGGATTGGGAAAAAAGAAAAATACACAATTTTCAGTTATTAAAAAAAGGGAAAAAGTGTGTTTCTCAAAATGTATTGATTGCTCAGAAGCATTCGGCTAAAAAAATAGGTTGATTGCTAGGACATACAAGCCGAAAAATACTTCTTCCAGCAATTATCACAAGCTGATCCTTCCGAAAAAAGACAATGTTTCATGAGCAGTTTTCTTTCCAGTAATTCCTCAAACGTATGATTGTCATACAAATTTTGATGCCAACAGATGCTAGAAAACACATATGAAACAAAAAGATTTGCTTTACATGAAGTTTCATTTGACATAAAAGATAACATAACACACTACTGGCAAGCTATATTCCTAGGATTATCAAGTTGCATCTTCAAAACGCTGCTGCGGTCGCCTTCTTGAATGCACTATGATTCACCTACTTCAACACACTGTGATTTCCCTGTGCACATCAGCAGGGCAGATCTTGTTCAGCGGATGGGAAAACAGCTTCGAAGCAATCGTCTTCCGCACATCAAGCATATTTTGCTGCATAAGAAAAAATGGTAAAAAAGAGTGCAAAAGTATATCAGACACACAACACGTGCAAAAAGTACCCCCAAAAAAGCATGATTATGAATTTTTACCTTCTTAAAATCTTTCATCCTAATGCCATCGAAATTTTCCAAGTACAAAGTTGCAAAAAGTCCACAATCAAAGCTGTTTTGTGATGCCATGCAGAAAAAAGTGTAGAAGATGGTTAAGATGGGTACAAAAAAGGACATGAAAGAACTACTATTTTGGAGGGTGATGTTCATCAAAGCTTACTGAGTTGCCTGCTGTGGGTAGTCAAGCAGCGGCCAGTCGGATTTGAAAGAAGATTGGTCCACTGTGAAAGCTGGCTCTTCTGAAGCAATCCTCTTGAAATTGGTAAACTAGAACAAGTAGCAAAACATTAGCAAAAAAGTTACAGGTGCTTTGTAAAACACACAAGTAAAAATGGAAGAAAAATGCTACCATCACTAAAACTTCAGGTTATTGCTCTCTTTTTACATTAAATGAAACATTGAAAACTACAGATAATGCCCATTGTGGATCTTGTTTTTTTCATTAATGAAACAAAGAAAACTACATATAAAAGGATGAGATGTCACTTGCCAGATTCCTTGCAGCAATATCCAACTTTCCATTATCCAATGAGTCAAACAAGTTAAACTCCTTGTGCAATAGGTTAATGACACAAACAATCCAGTGGCCATCGCGGACGATGGTGAAGTAAAGCTAGAAAAAGCAGTAAAGACAATATAGAAGTGAATAAACTTGAAAGCAGCAAAAACGGAAGGAAACACATAAATTGATATAAAAAAGTGTTGGGAGCAGTCTTACTAGGTCAAAAACAGAAATCTGAAAATTTTGGCACGCCCTCCTCAGCTCTTTTGCACAAACACTTGGATCAAATACTTCTGGGTGGACAGAGAGTTGAAGCTGTAGCACATGTGGACGCAACAAACACAAAATTAAGAAAAGGATGAATAGAGATCTGCTGTAGTACGGTATACACAAAAAAAATCTAGAAAAAGTGATAGCAATAAAAGGGATAAAAAGTAGATGGGAACTAACACTCATTAAAACAGAGAAAGCAAATTTCTTCTGCTTATTTGAAGACGACAATTGTTCAATGTTGAAGCTTTCAATGAATAATGACATGACTTCACTACAAATATGAGCACGTGGCTTCAACGACTTCTGGAAGTTCGTGTACGTAATGTGGAAATCACCAATCCTAATGAAAGGAGGCCTGCAAAGAATAAGGATAAAACCATAGTAGTGAGGACCATTTGACAAAGATGAAAAATGTAATAATACAATATAACAAAAATGTTGGAAGCAAAATTCAGAAAAAGATGCCACTTACTCAACTTCCCCTCTCTTCATCTTCTTCATCTTGTACCTCTTCATGACATAGTGCTGGTACATTGCTTCCGTGTTCGAATCTGTCTTTATTTTCTTGTACTTTGATCCGGCTGACAGTGGACTCCCTACTCTTTTCTTGCTCTTGAGTTTGTTCTCATCCTTGCTCTTCAACTTCTCCTCGTCAAGGTTGGGGCTTGGTTCCCTACTGCTAACTAGAACAACTGTCTCTTCTTGTGGCTTTGATGGTCCATCTGAAAAAAGCCAGTAGAAAAATGATTTTACAGAAAAATGTTGCGATGAGATATTTGTTCAAAGATATACATGGCAGAGCATACCTGCAGCCCCACTTGATAATGGAGCCATGGAGACTGGTGTGACATCATACACAGGAGCTTCTACTTCTCTTGATATTGCAGCCTGAGGAGTGACATCAAAAACACCACAAGACTTTGGTGTTGTAGCAGTGTTGCCATGAGTTGGAGCATTGGAGTTCGGATCTTGACTTTGGACACTAATCCACCAATCGTACTCCTCGGTGCCCTCTTGGAACAGGCACATTGATGGCGCATCACTCCAATGTCCAGTCACGCTAGTGTGCACAGAGTCATTGCGCTCGATGAATTGGTCACCATGCTCAATATCTTCACCACTAGACACTTTCTCCCTTGCATTCTCAAAAGACTGTGCAGGGGGCTCACCGACAACAGAGTCATTGCGCTCGATGAATTGGTCATCATGCTCAATATCTTCACCACTAGTTCGTGTGCCCATCTCAACCACATTGCCGCCATTAGACTCATGATCAATGCCGCTTGCATGGTTGCTTCGAGCTCCTTCACCCGGCTCAACCACCTTGTCTGTTGTTGGCTCATCTGCGACTTTCCTGCTATAGCTTTCCTTGACACAACCATGACGATCTGACTTGTCTACATCATTGCTGCGAGGGGGTGGCACATCAAAACTAACATCCGTTGCTCCCTGATAACTTGATGAAGCGGCGTCCACATCTTTGAGGAGCTGCCCCATTCTCTTGCAATGTATTGCTTGCAACACTTGCCCAAAAGAGCTTAGAGCCCCTTTTAACTCTGAAGAATATAGTTTTGTGTGCTTGTCATAGATTGCAGCCAGATGTGATGGTAGCTGAAAAATGTATGGAAAAAATGATGGTCATCAGTATTAAAGCAACTTAACATATAATGGAACTAGAAAAACAAAGCAAATAGAAAGGTATTTAATAAAAAATAAAGAACAGAAATAAAAACACAAAAAGAATAAGGAATAACCTCACCTCAAGCTCTGCACCGAATGGTGCTGGGTTCTGAAGCCAATCATCCAGTGAACCACACACATCTTCGTCCGTGCTTTTGCCATGTTCCGTTGGATTGCTACCACCTTCCGTAGGATTCTCTTCCTCAGCCACATCAGCTTGGTTGTCATTAATGTTGACATTTTCAGCCCCACAATCTTCAGTATCAACACAATCCGGGCTATCCGAAACCTGCTGATCTTGATCAACTTCAGTCATGTTGCCTACCGGGCCTTCGGCAGGCAATGCTGCGTACGGTGTCTCCGATAGAGGGCGAAACTACATGACACGAAGTAAAAAAGAAAACAAAAAGAATTGAAACCATTAGTACACGAACAACAGAAATAAAATAAGGAAAACACAAAAATGGGAAGAAACAAATAATGCAATGGATGAGGAAGGTAAAACCACACAAAACTTACACGACACTTCCCGAATGAAGCTTTGCCCAAAGATAGCTTGTTCTTGTCAAATTCCAATACAAGATCAAAGTCCGTTTGATGTACGAAGCAAGCCCTTGGAAGAGAATAATTCAGCTGGTGCTCATTGATGGCAGCTTGGGGAAATATCAAATGGTCCATGTAAATAACCTGAATAAGAAAGACAAGAAATAATTTCCCAGACACAAAAAAGAAAAAATGTGATTATGACAAACAAAGACATGCTGCGATAGATAGAAACAATCTAACAAGAAAAGCAAGTATACCTCAAGCATAGGGAAACAGCCCCCAACCCAGAATGAAGAAGTAGCTTGTGATTTTATCTTATCCTGACACTTCTTGACCTCTCTCATTGCAACACTTAAAACATGCTCATCCCAAGCGAATTCAGCAACCTTGTCCATTTCTACAAGGCTTTTCAAGTACTCTAGGGGCACCATGTTTCCAGTGCTTGGAGTTAAAACGGTTGCAAGCGCCAAGAGCACCCATGATCTCTTCGTAGTATCGCCATCATCATTCCTTGCTCGGTGAAGCACAGTCACTGTATGCGCAATCGGAGCCCTGCCATTCTTATGATAAATGTTGCGTAGCTCACACTGCTCGTGTCTCTTGAAAAGCTCAACTGGTCTGTTGCCTGATGGGATATTGAAAACCTTCTTCACCATGTCTCTAGTAAACACAATCACCTTAGTCCGACTCAGCCTGAAAACCCACAAATAAAAATGTATTCATTGGTTACTAACAAAAACATAACCTAAGAAAGAAAAGAAAGTATATGTTGCAGACATGCATGATGTAGGAGAAAAAAGAAGAAATGAGGTGGGTGCAATACCTGAGCTCACGCTTTTACCACTCCATCAGATCAGGTGGCGCTTTGAAATGTGAAATGGTCATCAGATCACCAAAGCCAGTTTCATTAATGTAGTGCCTCTTGGTGGGATTGAGTTTTGTCTTCGCAACTCCGCGCAAGCGTTTTGCTGCAAAACGTTGGCTGAATGCAGTACCAGACTCCATTACTTCTTCGTCTGACATGTAGCTGCAAAAAATTACATGAAGCAAAAACACTATAAGATGGAAAAAAAATCTTGTATATATGTAGAAATAAAACAAACAATAAGACACTGGCTGCACTGACTTTCATCTAAAACAACCTAATTTAAACAACAAAATGCATCTAAACAAACAAAAAAAATGCAGCATAAACCTAATCTTTACTGAGCACATAGCATCATCACAAAATTAGACCACTGAGAAATCTAGTCATCCAACTCTGAAAATCTAAACACCTACGACTACAACCCTGACCCCTACATCTAAAATCTCAACTATAAAAACTCCACTTTCAGATAGACCCATCTACAAAAGCTAGGTACACCCTCCTCTTTTAGCTAGACCCATCTACAGATTATTATCCATATTATTATTTCAATTCTCAAGTATGTATATTGGCATATTCCATGTTTTTGCAGATGATTATTATCCAGACATAAATGCTAGCACTAAGTCTGTAAGCTTATGCCACTCTTACATGACACACATATAATGTTCAAAAAAATCATATTTACACCGTAAAGTATGCTGGTATTTTGGAAGTTTATAGTTAAATAGGTGGTTTGCAGCAATATTCATCACATTTTGGAAGTTTATTGTTAAAAAAGGTGATCTGCAGCAAGTAAGTTGTAGAGAACAGACTTCATTCACCAGAGAAAAATGTGATGAATATTGCTTGCATGTTCGCTCTCTCGTTCGCCTTGGGACAGACTCTTTAACTGGCTGCCAGACGAAGCTCCATGTCCAACTCTAAAAATCTCATCACCTACCACTACAACCTTGTCCCCTACCTCTAAAATCTCAACTATAAACCCTAGCTACAACATGGAACCAAATTAATCTGATGTACACAAAAAAACCCTAGGTGAAATGGGGACGAATTTGGCGACCTGGAGGGAGCAACGGCTCAACTGAAACCAAATTAATCTCTACCATGCATTCGGCCCGGATCTACTCGTCCAGCGTTGGGAACTACTGGGAATTAAGCTCTGAAGGGAGATCAATCAGGCGGGGGAGAAAAAATGCTGCGAATTGCAGGCCACCATACCTGTCGTCCACCGCCGCAAAAACAGGGGGGGTCGTGTAGCTCGGCGCCGTGGCCGACGATGCTCGGCGCCGCCCGATGATGCTCGCCGCCGGTCGTCCCGGCAGCATCCAGTCCCCCCGCCACTGCCACGATCTTGGATCTCGGACTCGACTGCGCCGTCGTCAGAGCTAGAGAGGGGGATGGGGATGGAAAACGATGGAAGCAGACAGGGACGCCGAGCTAACGGGGGTGGAAGCAAAAAAAATAACCTGGGGCACGCGCGTCCACACACCTGGAAAGAACGCGTCCGCACCGTCCGATGCCGCGCGATCCGACGGCGCGCGAAACGGTCACTCAGACGGTTGTGTGCATCCGGCTGCGAATAAGCGTTTTCCTAAATTTTTTCGTTGTTCCGTCGCATGGTACTAGGTTTTTGTGATAGGTCAATGTAGATTCCACCTCGAGGCAGTTGGCCTCGTTTTCTTTTTCTTGTACGTGTTTCGTTTGGCATCAATGTTTTGACTTTACTTAGCATTGTTGAATAATCTGTATTATTTTTTTAAAAAACGGAGGCAAAAGATTTGCCTCATCGATTAATTAAGCAAAAGAGAATTGCCCAGTTAATTAGAAGAAAACCGGGCGAAAACCGATATAAACTTACCACATGTGGACTACTTACAGAGCATGCAACCCCATAACCACACGATCAACCCGACAACCAAACCGAACACGCAAGGTCCATCAACCCTCACACTGTTACATCGCAAAGAAGACCCCAACAAGAGAACCTCGCTAAAGACCATGCTTTTCACCAAAATGCACCGAATCATCAAGCTGCTGCGGACGCCTTTTCTGTGGCGCCACTCTTCTTTGCTTTGCTCCTGAGAGCCTCCTCCATAATTGTCTTGTCAGATCCGGGGCTAGCCCTCTCCAAACGTTTGAGCAAACTATGAATCTCAATCTCGAAGAGAATCTCATCAACCTTGTCCCGCACAGACGCCTCGTACCTCACGGCCACATGCGAGTCGGTGACCGCAACGTCGGAACCTCCACGGTCCACAGAGGCGAGCGGCTGGCTGGGCGCTGAAGGATCAGGCGCCAACATACTAACCGCCTCAACATCATCAGCCACAAGTACCCCTGACATAATGGACTCAGGCACCACCGACACAAAGGACTCAGGTGCCTCCAGTTGCTCACATGACAAAGGAGAATCATGTCCCTCACAAGAGGTCGCTGGCGCGTCGACCTCCATATGCTCCACAGACGGAGGCGAAGCTGGTCTCACACATAGTTGTTGAAGCTCGGGCATGACCTGCAGCACAGGGGTGACGACCCCGGCGAAGGCCTCACCCTCAACAATACCTGACACAAGGGGCAAGACAGACACTGGCGAAGAACTGACCCCAGTACGAGGGGAGAAACAACCGAAGAGCTCCGTCCCCTTGTCTCCCACAGAACAAACACCAGAAACAACAGGAGGTCGCGACATCGGAGGAGTCGGCAACATAGCTGGCACGAGGGAGAGCTTGGTCAGAGTAGCCTCCGCCCGCTCCAGAAAGCTCTCAACACGTGCCATCAAGCCTCGCAGCATCTTGAACTGTAGCTCCACATCAGACAAGGTAGCTGAGCCAGCAGTACCAGAGACGATAGACGCCTAGGACCCACGACGAAGCGCCTCAGAGGGGAGCATGAACTTCATTGAACCTTCACAGGAAGCTGGAGCTTGACGATGCTCGATGCCGAGGCGCGGCATGACAAGGCATGCCAGCGAGCTGAGAGGACGCCAGGGGTTGCGGCACCCGCGCGCAAGGTAACCATTCTGCAAACATCGAGAGTATCTAAGTGGATCTCTGCAAACAGCCACACAATGCCCAGGAGCAAGGCATCTGCAGCATCTGCCATACAGCCAAGCAGGGATGGGGCGAGCAGCCAATACCAGGGCCGGTGTTGACGGATGCCGCGGACCTCGCCGCGGCAGCACCTCCTGCCTGCTGCCAAGGCCATTGACGCCGACCCCGCCAAGGTGTGCATAATCTGTATTATTGTGTGTGCGTGGATGCTGCTATCCTCCTTTTGCGGGAAAAAGCAATTCTTTCGATGAATTGCAAGCTGTGATCTACGTATGCATGCGTACTGATGCCTCCCCGTCAGTTGGATACACACCCAATCGGACCCTACCTACGCCTCACCCCCTTGGGCCTTGGCAAACGCAGGCCACGACCGCCATGGCATGTGCTCAACACATCACTCGTGGTCATGCATCGGTGCGTGCCGCCCCGCGGACGTCGACCAGATCCGACCGAGTCCATGTCCATCCACGGATGCAGCAGCTTTGCGTTGCAACCACTCGGCGGATCCATCCATCACATGCATCCTCATCATCCGTATGGGTCGCCATTACCCATGCCATTAGCAAAGCACGAAAGCAAAAGGCCAAAACAAAAGCCAGAGCCACTGGATCGTCTCGTCTTTTTTATGTCTCTCGCGCTCTGAACTTTGCTCTTGTACGTACGCGGTACAGGGCATCGGCCATTTGCGTACCCCGGGTAGGAGGTCGGTACGCTGGGCGCCCACTCCAAAAGGCAGCCAGCCGTGCCGGAAACTGAATCGGGAAAAGGAGCGGATGGATCCAGGGACCGATGTGATGGCGTCCATGTGCACGCTGGTCGACCGATTTTGCCACCGCTGTAAGTGATCACCGGCGTCGCTTTGCGCGTACTTAGTTGGGTGATGTGATTGCGAAGCTCTTGTTGTAGGTGGATGTACTGGCATACAGTAGATCATAATTGGCGCATGATCCGTGGACCTTTCCATCGGGGTAGTAGGACGTAGTAGTGCCGTTGAGCTCCTCGGTTACTTACGCGCAACGTCTATAATATTCAATTCGATTACCCGCATGTTAGCCGAGGACAGATTGACTGGTTAATCTAGTCGTAGTTAGTCGACATGCATGAGTTACTGTGATCCAACTTTGGATGAAATCCGTTAGGAATAGTTTAATTGACACGTGCTAGCTAACAATTCATCATTAGTAAAACATCATTAGCGAAGCGGTGTGTCCAACCCCGAATAGACGTCTCGTACGGACACATGTGTCCATACAGACAGCGGTGTCTCTCGGCGGCATGGAGCAGTGGGGTCTCAACGGTGAACGCGTAGTGATGGACGAGGGCAGGGTGGCGGTGCTGTCTGGCGTCATGATGACGTCAACTGCAGACTAGCAAGGTCGATGCTTCAGTACCTGCTATGAAGATGGATCAGTGGAAGTCGGCGGCGGCGACCTCTGAGAGTGCGTCGGACCGGTATGTGTCCCAGACCCGGTATGAGGCTTGGCTGGGGCCTCCGGCTTTGGATGTT
The DNA here is from genome assembly GCF_056163025.1 of Triticum urartu. Classification (NCBI taxonomy): domain Eukaryota; kingdom Viridiplantae; phylum Streptophyta; class Magnoliopsida; order Poales; family Poaceae; genus Triticum; species Triticum urartu. The sequence continues at coordinate 495,348,988 of NC_141873.1, read as the reverse complement.
AATCTTTGGTGCGAGGTCTATTTGATATTCGGCTTGGACAATCGGCAACCCGTCGTCAAGTGGTTATGAGTAGTGACAGATGTTGTCAAGATAATGACTTCAGACTTACTAATGTATTACCTTGTAATATCTTTGTGAATAATTAATAAAATGACTCTTTCCCCTTTTTGAAAACAAAAAAAAAATGTGTCCATACAGACGCGACTCTTCCCCCTCTCTTTTAATCTTGTAACTGCTGCCTTTTGGGGGCATCCCTTGAACATGTATATATATCTTGAGATCAATACAATTAAAGGACTAATCGTCCACTTCCTTTCAATCCTAAAAGCAAAAGCACATTGCTCTGAATTTACTTATCCTCACAAATTATAAAGAGTGAGAAAACAATTTGCGAACAAAATATTGTGAAAATCCAATAGATTGTTCACAATGTCATAATCATGTCAATTGAATTGGTATGCCACATCATCCACATTCGCAAAGTTCATGGGAGGGTGAGTAATGTCCCAAACCTATAACCTGTTAACAGTCATTAGATTGCACGTGTTATACTCTTTTTTCCTTCATGAATTTTCTCTAACGATTTTTCATAAAGGTTTTTAACGAGACAATATAAACACAAATGTGCGTATACGCCATATCATTTTCTTCTTATATTTTCCCACTAGGTTTTAAAGAAGTTTTCTATGGCAATCAAATCACACTCTTTTCCTTATGAGTTTTTCTTGAAGTTTCTCAAAACGGTTTTTAATGAGGCAATATCTTCTTATAAATCATATGTCATATTTTCTATTTTTTCCATTGGGTTTTAAAGAAAGTACGTAAGACATATTTATTGTTCTCTAAACTCACCAATGAGTTTTCTTCCTTCTCAAAGGTTTTTCTCATTTGAGTTACCAAGGAGATAATAATCATTATATGTTGCATCATTTTTTTCTTATTATTTTTTCCATAGGGTTTTAAAAAGTTTTAGTAGCATATCTGCACTATTCTCCTCATATTTTTTCCACGTGATTTTTGGGGCAGACTCTCAAGATTATACAAAGGATTTTTCAAGATAAATGCACAATAGGCCTATAATGATGAATATTCAATAAGTCTTCAAAGATGAACCATTCAAGAAGCAATGTTGTACAAGGGGGAGTGTTAGGAATAGTTTCTCACTTCTTATAGCTAATTGACATGTGTTAATTAGTGAACCATCATTAGTAAAACATCATTAGCAAAGGGGCGTGTCCAATCCCGAGTAGATGTCTCGTACGGCCCATTTGTCCATATAGACGGAGTGAATTGCAAAAAACCATCACATTAACGTTTAGGTTTGCAGAAAACACCGGTTTACGAATTTCTGCCAGAAAACACTAATTCTCGGCCTGATTTTTTTTGCAAGAAACACTAGTTGACGGTTTTGGTCCATTTGATGAGGATTATGACAGATGGAGCCCACCATTTGCTGACACGGCGTAATGGTCTTTTTACCAAAACCACCCCTCCTCCGTGAAAAAACTTCCTCCCTCGACAATGAGCACGGTGGCTTTTTGTAATTCTTCCCTCTCTCTCTCTCTTTTAATCTTGTAATCTTGTAACTGCTGTCTTTTGAAGGCATCCCTGAATATGTGTATATGGTGGTGTTTGGTTCTCCAGTCCTAGGACTTTTTCTAGTCTCTGGGACTTTTTAAAAAAGACTTTCAAGGAGGTGCTTCTAAAAACTTTTAGCAAAAAGTCCCAAAAAAGTCCCACCCTGTTTGGTTTACCAGAAACTTTTTCTAGTCCCAACAAAAAAGTCCCTGAAACCAAACACCCCTGTATCTTCTTGAGATCAATACAATCAAGGACCATTTGTTCACTTCCTTCCAATCTACTTTTACTTTAACAGAATCGTAAAGCTCTTGCGTCCCGGACCGCTCAGACCAGAGTGGTTTCTGTCCGTACCACGTACGCCCACACGATTCCACCATGGCAGACCAGAGAGAATGTTCTTCGTGGACAACCAAAGGAAATGATAAACTAGAGCACCAGCCCCGCCGTATTGCAATTTTATCTGCCCCTTGCTTACCTTGTGGACGTTGGCACCAACGTACTCCAACGTACTTGAGCTGATGAGTAGTCAATGCACGCACCGGCCGCTTGATTAATCAATCAATCGCTAGTGTTATTAAGTCTGCATGATGCTACACTACCAGCCAGGGAGAGAGCAGTTGTTGTACCGCCGCATCACTAAGATAATTATTACAACCTGTGATGGATCAATAATTACTAGGACCAAGTACAACTGGAGATCGAGTATAATACAGCAACGGGAAAGAAAGATGCAGGTATGTACTGTACGTGGTAATGCTACTTGCAGTGAAGGGTAAGGGCAAGGCCAACCACGACAACGAGGCCGGCTCATCGCGCGGGCCAGCCATGTTCACTTTCATGCCGGGGGGTAGGGCAGGGGAGGGGGGGGGGGGGGGGGGTGGTGCTCACCAGCCACGCGACCGGTGCACAACACACAATGCCGATGGGATTACCACATCCTGCTGCTGTGGCCGATGTCAACCTCCCGCACGGCTCACACCTCGACCCCCACCGTGTTTCGGTGCCGGCCATGCCGCAGTCTGAGCGGGTGCTTGCGGAGGAGATCCGCAGGCAACGTACACTCCACACGCCAGAGCAGCGCCGCAACCCGGCGTACGCACTAGACTCCCTGAACCGGGATGTCTGGTTCGCCATCGAGCACAACATTCGCCGTTGCGGCATCGTCCAGATCGAGGCACACCCTTCACCATCGCCACTGGTGGTGAGGCAGGAGGACGAGGAGGCTGAGGCCACGTACCAGACGACATCGGAGGAGGCCTTGGAACGTGCTATCGAGGAGTTGAAGCGCGAGGAAGACGCTCGCTAGCCTGGCCTTGAGGAGGTGCTCCAGCTGTCGGCGACAGGCAACTGCGTCTACCCGCCACCACCACCGACAATGCCGTCCTTGGGTGGTTGTCGTGCGGGAGTGGGTGTCTACGCCGCTCATTTGGCTGGGCGCGACGACAGAGGAGGAGGCGGCCTACCTCAAGCAGTGGATGGGGCGCGTGCCGGAGGAGGAGTGAGAGGACGAGGAGGACCGCATGCAGCTGGGGGCGAGGAGGAGGAGCGCTGGCAGCGTTGTGTGCGCGAGGAGAAGGAGGAGTGGCAGTAGGAGGAGGACGAGGAGGCGCGCACTACGTCAGTCAGAGCCGTCGTAGCAGCAGACGCCAGAGCAGGCGACGTTGGTGTCCTACCAGCGGGCTTCCCTTAGGCTGTGCCGCTGGAGTTCTTCGACCACGCTCGCTCCGCCGACGCTGACGCCTACCTCTGCATGCTAGGATGGCTAGGCGGCTGCCTTTTCTTTTTCTACTTTTTATTAACATTTTATATTTAATTATGTTTGAATTGGACTTTAGCGGATGTTTTAATATGTTTAATTATGTTTTTATTAATATGTAGGAGTATGTTTTAAATATAAATGTTTTACATGGCCCTTCAATTTTTTTCATATTTGATTCGGATACTGGCCGTACGTCAAAGAAAAAGCGTTGCCCGGGCCCACGGGTCAGAGGCAGGAAGAAGCCCTCGGCAGCCTCTTGGCCAACGCACGCCTCCCTTCTCTTAAATCCACAGCGAGTTTGCACACACACAGGCGCGCGCACCTGACCTGACCGCACACTTCTCCCGCACAACCGCACTGTACTGCACTACCTCAGACTCATTGGAGGGAGGGGGGAGACGACGCAGGTCGGCTGCTCACGGCGGGTCCGGCCGGAGGGGGAGGCGCCGGCGGAATGCTGCGGGCCGTCGTTTGTCCCTGGAGCAGAATTCGTGGCGCGTGATTCCGCGCTTCTTGGCCCTAATCGGCGGGCGGCGGCGGTTGGTCGATTCGAGCGGCCGCGGAGGAGGCCGGAGTTTTCTTCCTTCGGGGCCGGGCGTTCGCGCGCGCTGGGTCTTCTTGCTGCGCTGGTCTGCGCTCACGAGCACGCCGAGGCTGGGATTTTCGCGAGGTATGTATTCGACCTCGTGCCTGAGCACATACAATGCAGTTCGTTCCTCTCATTTCCTGCCAAAAAAAGAAAAAAAGGTTCATTCCCCTCAATTCTGTTGCGGCTAATCAGGCGATTTCGTGCACTTTTTTCATTAAAAAGAAAGTAAAAGCAAAGATACTACTAGAATGTATGGGCAACGTTCGTTTCCTAGTGATATTAATTTGGGGGCTTGCTTTTAAAAAAGTGTTAAATTCAGGAGCTGAACAACCCGCCATGGAGTGTTTCACCGTGATCAACCGATGCCATTTCTGCTTTGGTTTGCAGATTTGGTGGGCGCTTTAATCTTTTATCTTGCTTCCACTGACCATTGCTGCACCTGTAAAAAAATCCTGAAACTGTAAAATAGCCAGCCAGGCCTGTGCAAGGAGCAAATTTACCTGTACAGTTTCCAAGCTTAAATGCTCTAGGAGAACATGGCAGCATGAACTCTCCTATAAATTACAATCTTACTGCTGCGAGAAAAGTACTTCACTGCACTACATTACTAGAGGTCTACAGCTACAACTGTGGATTGTTTGTATGTACTGTTTTTTAGGAGACTGTTTGTACGTAGTGCGCAGACAGTGATATCTCTTGCCCTGCGCATTTGTCCCATGGATGCCCTGCTCTACGATCGTGCCAGCTCGTGTGCCGTGCTGCCCATGATCACACACACACATGGCGCATCCGGCCATTAATCCGCAGGGAGCCCCACGCCGCCCCCCGAACCCATGAAAAAAAAGGAATCCTCATCCCCGCTCGCATCTGAGACCACCTGCTTTATGTGCTGGACTTTTGGTTCGGTGCTGCTGCTTTCTTTCAAAGCGCTAGCTTGGTCCTTGAGAAAATTACATGTAGACAGTAATCAAGCCTCGGTGGTTAGGTGCTCTGCGTTGTTGCTTTTGTGCATGTTCCGTTCCATCAGTGCAGGCAAGGAGTTCACCAGTGTGCTGTGCCTTTCCTTTATCTATTGCAAGTCCTATTGGAACCCCGCCTTGTCACTATCCCTGCCTCCTCTCTGGTAAGGACCGAGCGAGCGCCTTGTTTAGGCGTTAAGGAAACTGGGGTGTCCTGTACAGTACAGAAAAGGCTAAAGAGGAGCGCTGAGATGCTTTATTAAAAGATCAGACCTGCCCTATGTAGGTTTCGTTTTATTGTAGCACATGATCAGACCTGCCCCATCTCAGAAATATAAAGCTCAGAGCTGCATGCACTGATTAACTACGGGGGTGGGGCTTTGGATTGGTTAGTCTAAAGGAAAGACAAGGGTGTCATTCGTTGTAATGTTCCTCTGGGAGGGGAGGTTGGTATGTAGCAGTTGAGAAAATCTGATGGACCCCTGTACATGTCGATGGGTGGTAGCACTTTGTCATTTTGTTATGGGTTTGTGTTTTTGTTCCAATGATGAGCTTTCCTCCGGCTTTCGATGCCACTAACGAGGATCAATTATGACGCAAAGCGTGGAAAGCTGTTGGTGTTTGTAACACTGGGAGATACTGGATCTAGGTTCCTTGGATCTTAAGTAATGTTGGCACTATTGAACATAGCTGCATTTTTACTGTCTGTGTAAGTAGTCTCCTTTGCCATTAGAAACTGTGGTTGATTGATAGTCTGACACACCTTGTGTCAAATCTTATTAATCTCACAATAGGCTCCTTTCTGGTCATCAAATTTGTTATTCTTTGGCAAGACTAGGAATCTGATATTACATTTTCCATTGCAAACATGAGTGAACATTCATCTTGTAAACTGTTAATGGATGAAAGCATTTTTTCCATCCAACTGCACAACTCTCTTGGCAGTTCTACATTATTGGTCCTTTATTGCAATTACAGAAGGAAATAGTTAATTCTCTTTTGCCTTTTCTTATGGTCTCTAAAGCAATGATGTTTTGTTGGTTGCTTAATCATGAAGTAACTATCTACATTGGGAAACTCCTATGCTTCATCACTTCATTTTTTGTATCCAAAATCCCTTGCACTTCTACTATGTTTTTCCAATTATGAACTGCATATTATACACCCACTATGATTTAGACTCTTGATGTTATAAGAACCAATCTCACTTACTCATGGCTTTCTTTTTCCTTTTGTGTAGCAGGAGTGAAGCGTTGATGACCGTCCGATTATAATTCTTCTTCTCCTTGTTCTCTAGCCATCCTAACAATGCAACATCTTTTGCTCATAGCTTTTCTTTCTGCTTCTCTGTTCCTTCCTTACCCTCCTTGTGCCAAAGGGGCTGATCTGAACTCTGACAAGCAAGCCCTTCTTGCATTTGCTTCGTCTCTGCCTCATGCAAGAAAGATCAACTGGACCCTCACAACGCAGGTCTGCACATCTTGGGTTGGGGTTACATGCACACCAGATGGGAAGCGTGTGCGTATGCTGCGACTACCTGCAGTAGGACTATTTGGTCCTATGCCCTCGAACATACTTGGCAAGCTTGATGCCTTAGAGGTGTTAAGCCTTCGGTCCAATCGTCTTACTGTTAGCCTACCCCCTGATGTAGCATCCATTCCTTCTCTGCACTCTCTTTACCTTCAGCGCAACAACTTGTCGGGCATAATACCTACATCACTATCCTCAAATCTAGCATACCTCGACCTGTCGTACAATACATTTGTTGGAGAAATCCCATTGAAAGTGCAAAATATGACTGAGCTTACTGGGTTGTCTCTCCAGAACAACTCTCTTTCTGGACCCATCCCTGATCTTCACCTTCCCAAACTGAGATATTTGAACTTGAGCTATAATAACCTCAGTGGGCCCATTCCAGCTTCTCTGCAGAAGTATCCAGCCAGTTCTTTCTTGGGGAATGCTTTTCTATGTGGGTTTCCCCTGGAACCATGTCCAGGGACCACACCTTCTCCTTCTCCGAATGCACCACCTTCCCAGGAAAGTAATTTGGAAAAGTTTTGGGGAAAGCATCACAAAATTATCATAATTGCAATACTTGCTGGAGGAGCGGCAATATTGTTGATTTTGATTATCATACTCGTGATATGCATCTGCAAGAGAAAGAGAGATGGAGAGCCTCGCGCAGCCTCATCCTCATCCAAAGGGAAGGGTGTTGCGGGTGGAAGAGGAGACAAATCCAAGCCAGAATACAGCAGTGGTGTTCAAGAAGCAGAGAGGAACAAATTAGTTTTCTTTGAGGGCTGTTCATATAATTTCGACTTGGAGGATCTGTTGAGGGCTTCAGCTGAAGTCCTTGGAAAAGGAAGCTACGGCACGACCTACAAAGCTGTTCTTGAGGATGGCACGACAGTGGTGGTCAAGAGGCTGAAGGAGGTGGTGGCGGGAAAGAAGGAATTTGAACAGCAAATGGAGATAATTGACAGGCTTGGCCAGCACCAGGGTGTTGTTCCCTTGCGTGCTTTCTATTACTCCAAGGACGAGAAGCTCTTGGTCTATGACTATGTTACACCGGGTAGCCTTTCAGCTGCTTTGCATGGTATGCTCTTTATCTCAAGTCTTTGATTTGAACCACTATGCAAGTATGCATTTCATTTACCTGTTTGAATTTTGAAACTTGTTTTGACCTAGTTTTTCATCACCTACTTAGATGACAAGTACATGCAATTCTATGGTAGAAATTGCCTTTAAATATGTAGCACTGTGAAATTGTTCCTGAAATAATTAGGAACCTGCAGTTTGTTCAATGCAATCTAAGTAAGTGTGCGAATTATGCATTCTGGCATGGTGAGGACTGAGGTTGCCTTTAAGCTAATCTTTTGAAATCTCAAACTGGACGATGAACAATTCCGTAGATATATGAAACTCCGAGTTGGTTATTATGAATTCGATAAATACAAGATGTATTAAACAGTAAAATTATACACATGCCTTATGTACTGCTTTTCGACCCTCGGCCATAGTCGTGCGGAAGAAAAATGGAAGATAGATTAAGGCAGTGCAAGCTGATGTCAACAAGTTGCTTCCTCACTAATTTATTTGTTTATTTTAGAATTTTTACTTCTTTTCTGAAGTTCTGATGAACACTCTGCGGGAGTTACTGTTGTAGTTTTGTAGCTAAAATTTGTATGCTTTTGAGCTACTGTTGTTCTATGGATGCTGAAATGTGTAGAAAAGAATAGGTGCCGATTTTCTTCACCTGTATAGTTAACTTGCATCTTTGTAATACCACATATGTATTGAAACGCCGAAGTTACATGATCACAGACTTACCATCCATTGTGAACACACAGGGAACAAATCTGCTGGAAGAGCACCACTGGACTGGGAGACGAGAGTGAAGATATCGCTCGGCGCCGCACGAGCGATCGCTCATCTTCACACCGGAGCAGGCGGCAAGTTCATCCACGGCAACATCAAGTCGAACAACATCATCCTCTCGCGGGAGCTGAGCGCGTGCGCCTCGGACTTTGGCCTTGCGCAGCTCATGGCCACCCCTCACTTCCACCCGCGGCTTGTCGGGTACCGCGCGCCGGAGGTCCTGGAGGCCAAGAAGCCGACGCAAAAGTCTGACGTGTACAGCTTCGGCGTGCTGCTCTTGGAGATGCTTACCGGGAAGGCCCCCCTCCGGTCCCCCGGCCGCGACGACTCCATCGAGCACCTCCCGAGGTGGGTGCAGTCTGTGGTCCGGGAGGAGTGGACGTCAGAGGTTTTCGACGTCGACCTGCAGAGGCACCCCAACACCGAGGACGAGATGGTGCAGCTGCTCCAAGTCGCCATGGCGTGCGTCGCCGTTCATCCGGACCAGCGGCCGAGGATGGAGCAGGTTGTCAGGAGGATGGAGGAGATCCGGAGCTCCGGCTCCGGGACGACGACGAGGACGTCTCCCGAGGACAAGCCGAGGGAAGAGCACATCCAGATCACCTGAGGCGAAAACAATAGGTCTGATACTGATAGCGTCCCGTCTGCCTGCAAACTAAGTTGATGGCCATTTTGTTTACTGATACCATTCTTTTACTAGCAGTAAGTAAATTTGCTTCCGTTATTGGTTTCAGATTCTCAGTGGTAGCTCTGCTGATCGTATCGTAGGGTGTTGTGGTGTGACTCTTTAGAGTATGGTTGATATTTTTCATTAGAGAATGGTTGATATTGATTCACTGAATGCGCAATCTGGTATGTCACTTGCCTGTTACCGATATTTTCTCCGACTGAAACTATGCTTGGTTCAGTTAGTCACTGCTGTTATTTAGGCAGAAAGAAAGAGGATCTGGTGACAGTTACTGATACTGCAAGTCGAGTCATGTTGCCGCTGCCTTTGTTAACGGAGGTGGTCTCCGGAACCAAAACGTGGGCATCGGGCGCGGGGGGATAGGGGAGCCAAAATTTCGAAATGGAGGGACCAAGCCAAGTTGATATATAACTATCTTAATACTCCCTCCAAAGAGAACTAAGCAGCTTATTTCGATTCAATGTGGATTATCACGCAATGCTCTAGCAAAGTTATCTCCCATTAAAGCGATGATCAAGATGAATAAATCTTTATAGTGTTTGTTTACCGATTTTGTCATCATAATAGCATAACTGCAAGTTTTAGAATTGGCATCACATAACAAGCAACCAGAAGAACTAAAATCTTCCCCTCAAAAAAAAGAACTAAAATCTTTATCTAAAAAACTAAAATCTAATGTATAATTTCGAAATATATAAGACGAGAACTGAGAAAGATAAAACAATAATCAATAGTACTACTACTAACCCTGCTATTTCGTTGTTCTGATTGAAGAATTGACGGGTGCAGTCTGTAGGTTAAGCCGGTCGCGCCGTCGCCTTGGGATTTCAATCTAAAACGCTATCAGGAGGAGCAAAGGGTGCATAGAGGCAGCGGTGTAATCCGGGAGAGCCATTTCTATAGGGAATTTGTTTATTTGGGAAGACCATCATGACTAGCTTTATTGCAATTTAGAAAGATAAAACGTCATCCACAAATCCGGAGACAAGACAGCCCGGGGGCTCGTCCGTCCAACTACTAGAAATCTTATTACAGAAACTATGTTTAGCTAGCACATGTGCCGCATCATTACATGACCGAGAGCAATGATTAAAAGTGACCTTCCCAATAGACGTAGCCGCATCCACACACTCCACAAAAATTGCCGCTGCAGTGTCCCACCATCTTGTTTGTCCAGTGCAGGAATCAATCACCATGAGGGAATCAGACTATGCTTCAACTCGAGAAAAACCCAAGATATTAGCAAATACTAGCCCATCGCGCATAGCCTGCTGGAAATATTAGCACTTTTCTGATTAGACTAATCCACGAGTAAACAGTAAGCATGGCATAAAAGGTATGCATCTCATAGATATACCTAAGCATACTAGCACATATAGAACATAGAAGCGCGAACCTTCTGTGAGCAGCACAAATACGGCTAGTACAAGTATGAGTAAACGAGGGATGAACAGATCATACCCTCCGGTTGGCCACGCCAACGCGGCGGCGGCAGCAGCAGCCTCGGCGTCGTCTGTGGCCTCTTTCTTGGCGGCGGCGGCGGCCATGGTGTCGATGCAGGGGAAGTAGTGGAAGCAGAGGCGGACGGTGCTGGGGACGGATCGGGAGCAGTCGCGTCGAGACGCTCCCCCAAAACCTTATTGCCGTTCTCCCGAGCAGGATCTCGAACGACAGGGTTCCGGAGGCACCTGCTCTCCCGACCATCCGTGCACACAGTCGTCGGGATGGGGTTGCCAGAGATAGCACAGAGTGAGGAACAGTAGATGACAGCTAGGTTATGCGAGAGGGAGGGAGTGAATTGAACTAGGTCATTCCACTGGGCAGAGCCTTCTTATATAGGCCGTCGGGTAGGAAGTTGTGGGCCTGGGCGGAGGCCCACGACCGAGTCGATGCACTCCCGGGAAGGGAATCGTCGTTCCTAGGAAGGGTCAAACACCCGCGAACGGGGCGGGTGGCGGCGGCGGAGGAGCGTGCGTGTACCACTCCTCTTCCCAAGCTCCCAATGGCAAGTGGTGGAGCAACCCATATAAAGGGGTCTCAACTCTCCTCAACTAGCAAGGTGGGACTAAACTTCCCACCACCTGCCATCTCATACATGTGCCTCAAGATTAACCAGGGATTAGTATCTTATATGGGCCTAAGCCCATCCATAATCCAACAATCCCCCATCAGATCTCGAGGCACATAAGTTTGTCAACTGTTCCAAACAATGTTTGATATACCAGAATTTTCAGTGGAGACTGTTAAGTTGAACTTCCACCTAGAGCAATAGGATTCGACTTCTTCATAACTGAACAATGGACTATGCCTTGAATTGTCAGTTTGGCGTGCAGAAGTTTCACCTGTTGTCAGCTGATACGTGGTTGCCGAAGGCTAAACCCCACGGGTGGAGCTTATTAGTCATACTCCGTACCTTCTCATGAGCTTACTAGAGATTACCCAATCTCATAGACTGTGACCAGCAGTCGGGCTCACATAGGTGTGTTCCTCCGAAGAATGCTCTGTAGATTAGCATCTTGCTTACATAAGCTTTAGAACACATTAATATAAAAGTCAACCTACCTTACAGAATTGAGAGTATTATGCATCTCCAACGGAGTGGGTTAATTAAGGATACTCTCCTCAGTTGACCGTTGGATTGTTTTCCCAGGTCCTAATTCACGGGATTTCCGATCACATAGGTTGGGTTACCCCCATGGCAACTTACGTGGGTCTCATACCCATCTCCCTCGATGCATTTTCTATCACAACCCATGATAGCCCTTTTGTAAAAGGGTCTGCCAGATTCTTAGCCGTCTGGATATAATCCAATGCTATTACTCCGGAGTTTCTTGATTTTCTGATAGATTTCAATCTTCTTCTTATGTGCTTTGTGGATTTCATGTTGTCCTTTGAACTCTTAGCCTTGGCAATCACCGTTTGATTGTCACAGTTCATAAGGACAGCTGGCATTGGTTTGTAAACCACCGGCAAATCCATCAATAGCTCTCGAAGCCATTCCGCTTCGACGCATGATGTGTCTAATGCTGTGAGTTCTGCTTCCATAGTTGATCTGGTTAAGATCGTCTGCTTGCAAGACTTCCAGGAAACAGCACCACCACCAAGTGTGAAGACATGTCCACTTGTGGCTTTCATCTCATCAGCATCAGATATCCAATTCGAATCACTATACCCCTCAAGTACCGTCGGGTACCCAGAATAATGAATTCCATAGTTCGCAGTACCTTGCAAGTAACACATCACTCACTCAACAGCATGCCAATGCACATCTCCCGGATTGGAAACAAACCGGCTCAGTTTGCATACAACAAATGAGATGTCAGGACGAGTAGCACATGCTAGGTACATCAGTGAACCAACCACTTGAGAATATCTCAATTGATCTACAGCCGTGCCTTCGAACTTTCGAATCCACACGCTGGGATCATATGGTGTTGCAGAAGGTTTGCAGTCTGAATATCCAAAATGGCTCAAAATCTTCTCAACATAGTGGGATTGCAAAAGTGTAATTCCACCCTCAGAATTTCTCACTAGCTTGATGTTCAAGATAACATCATCCACTCCCAAGTCTTTCATCTCAAAGTTATGAGATAGAAAAGCCTTGACCTCCTCTATGACCTTGAGGTGGGTCCCAAATATCAGTATGTCATCGACATACAGACACAGTATAACTCCTTCGCCTCCACCATAGCGATAGTAGACACATTTGTCGGCTTCGTTCACAACAAAGCCAACAGATGTCAGAGTAGTGTTGAACTTCTCATGCCATTGCTTAGGCGCTTGTTTCAGGCCATACAAGGATTTCACTAGCTTGCACACCTTTCTTTCCTGACCATTTACTACAGAGCCATCTGGCCGTTGCATGTAAATTTCCTCGTCTAGCTCTCCATTAAGGAAGGCCGTCTTAACGTCCATCTGGTGAACAAGAAGACCATGCGAGGCAGCCAAAGCGAGTAACACTCGAATGGTTGTCAGTCTAGCCACATGTGAATAAGTGTCGAAGAAATCATCTTCTTCTTTCTGAGTATAACCCTTGGCCACAAGCCTAGCCTTGTACTTCTCAACAGTACCATCGGGCCTAAGCTTCTTCTTGAACACCCACTTACATCCCAATGGTTGACAACCATAAGGACGATCAGTGATTTCCCATGTCCCGTTAGCCAAGATGGAATCCATGTCGCTACGGGCTGCATCCTTCCAGTAGTCAGCATCAGGAGATGCATAAGCTTCTGAAATGGAGCTGGGAGTGTCATCATCCATGAGGTACACAAGGAAATAATCACCAAAAGACTTTCCAGTCCTTTGTCTCTTGCTCCTAACAGGAGCTTCCTCGCCATCCTCCGTGGAACCCTTATCACTTTTATGTTCATAATATTCCATCGGAATAGCAGGTTCAGGAGTCTCACCAGATTCCAGTCTAGAGTTGCTTTGCATATTTCTCATGGGGAAAATATCCTCAAAGAATGTAGCATCCCTAGACTCCATGATCATACCGACCTTCACGTCGTGTACATCAGATTTCACCACTAGAAATCTATAGCCAACGCTATGCTTGGCATAGCTAAGAAAAACGCAGTCCACGGTCTTTGGTCCCAACTTGCGCTTTTTGGTTATCGGCACGTTGACTTTCACCAAACAGCCCCAAGTGCGTAGGTAAGAGAGTGTAGTTTTTTTCTTTTCCCATTGCTCATAGGGAGTAGTCTCATTATCCTTTGTGGGTGTTGGGGAACGTAGTAATTTCAAAAAATTTCCTACGCACACGCAAGATCATGGTGATGCATAGCAACGAGAGGGGAGAGTGTCGTCCACGTACCCTCGTAGACCATTAAGCGGAAATGTTATGAGAACGCGGTTGATGTAGTCGAACGTCTTCACGATCCGACCGATCCAAGTACCGAATGTACGACACCTCCGAGTTCAGCACATGTTCAGCTCGATGATGTCCCACGAACTCCGATCCAGCAGAGCTTCACGGGAGAGTTCCGTTAGCATGACGGCGTGATGACGGTGATGATGTTGCTACCGACGCAGGGCTTCGCCTAAGCACTACTACGATATGATCGAGGTGCATTATGGTGGAGGGGGCACCGCACACGGCTAAGGGATCAATGATTAACTTGTGTATCTATGGGGTGCCCCCTGGCCACGTATATAAAGGAGTGGAGGAGGGGGGAGGGCCGGCCCTCCTATGGCGCGCCCTGGGGAGTCCTACTCCCACCGGGAGAAGGATTCCCCCCTTCCATGTAGTAGGAGTAGGAGAGAAGGAAAGGGAAAAGAGAAGAGAAGGAAGGAGGGGGTGCTGCCTGATGAAGCTATGTACCTAGGGTAGGGTCATGGACCCGTCCAACATACCCTCCCCAAGGACATCTTTACAAGGAATCAGAAGCAGTCGAAGAGAAATCATCATCCACTCGACCGCGGAGATGCGCTCACTCGACCACCTTGAAGACACTCGACCACCAGAAGATGAGGAACCCTCCACTCTGCAACGGTTAGGCCTTAAACCATAGCATTATGAGCATTTATGACATTTTACTGTAGACGTTACCAGTAACGCCTTTCCTTTATGAGCATTGAACCCTGTGTAACAGAGGGGAGGTGGGGTCCTGGCGCACTCTATATAAGCCACCTCCCTCCTCTAGGACAAGGGTTCGCACTTTGTAAACACACACACACACACACATATAATCCAGTCGACCGCCTCAGGGCACCGAGACGTAGGGCTGTTACTTCCTCCGAGAAGGGCCTGAACTTGTAAAACTCGTGTGTACAACTACTCCATAGCTAGGATCTTGCCTCCTCATACCTACCCCCCATTCTACTGTCAGTCTTAGATCCATGACAGTTAGCGCCCACCGTGGGGCAGGTGTCTTAGCGACTTATTGGAGAAGTTGCAATTTTTCCGATCCCCATCATCATGGTTCCAGGCGGAGGTTTGGCTGAGGGCCGCGAGATCCGTCTCGGCGCGCTCGTGTTTGTCGCCAACGACTCCGCTTGGCTTCAGGAGGCACCACTCGACGTCGACGGGCTCCCCGCCCGCGGGGCGACGCACTTTCACGCGTGCGTCCGCGGCGTCCTCCTGCGGCAACCGTCGACCCAGTACCAGTCGACTCCAACGGCTTTCCCCCTCCCTGCGACCCGCCGGAGCAAGCGCACCGGCCGGTCGAGGATTCAACGGTGGGTGAAGCATGCGGTGGCCCGCCAGTCGGCCACCCCTCAAGTCGCAGCGCTCGAGCCTGACGAGTCTCTCTACGGCATGTTCGATCTGTCGACTGGCTCTGTAGAGACTGCATCCGAGTGCGGCAGCAATGACTCGGCAGTGGAAGTCCTGATGGTCAATGGACCACGCGGTCCTCCTGGCTTCGATCGTGAAGATGGAGGTGACGGGAACGGCGATCCGTTGCGCGTTCACGAGGAGTACCGCCCCGAGCCTCTCTCCTCGCAGCAGAGAGAAGAACTTCGTCGCCGAAACATGGATGCCCTGCATACTCCTATAGTTGGAGAAACGCCCGAGGCCCAGGCCTTGGAACAGGCTCGCTTGGCCAATCTGGCTGAGCGCACTCGGCTGGAGAACCTACAGCGCGCACTCGACGATCGCGCTCGTCAACGTGCTCCTGAGTCCAGCCGACGCCAACTTTTTCCACCTCCGGCTCAGGTATACCGGACACTGATCCAAAACCTAGCATCTGCTGCCCGAATAGTAGAGTTGATTCAACCTTCCCAGTCAGAAGCTGGCCGAGGTCTGGCCCAGATCAGGGCCTTACTACGGGCAGCAGGAGAGCAGAATACGGCCGTGTCTCAGTCACGGGATAGGATCCATAGCAGATATGTGGTCGCAGATACGGTCCAGTCGGCCCATAGCCCGAGATCGCCCCCGAGGCGTGAGGGACATGGAGAGCGGCGTGATCAGTACAGAAACCAGGAGCAGTATGATCGTCGAGCCGATCGCGATGGTCGCCGTCGAGTGCCCACGCCTCCTCCAAGGAGTGGGTCATACGTGTCGCGGCCACATGAGGAGATGCGCCCTAACAGCGTCGAAAGAGGTATTCCAGTCGACCCCAGGGAGCCAGGCTTTGATACGAGATCTATTCTCGTACAAGGCTTGGTCGACAGGAACAGAGCTCACCGAGATGGCCATGACAGAGGCCCGCAAACCAGCAATAGGGTGCATGTCTCTGGCCCAGAGTGCTTCAGCAGAGCTATCAGAGCTGCAGTGATTCCCCCCAACTTCAGGTTGGCGACTGGAGTGAGTAAGTTCACCGGAGAGTCCAAGCCTGACACCTGGCTCGAAGACTACCGAGTGGCTGTCTAGATTGGTAGCGGCAATGATGAGGTGACCATGAAACACCTTCCTCTGATGTTGGAGGGCTCGGCTAGGGCGTGGCTGAATCAATTGGCACCTGGCAGCATCTATACTTGGGAAGATCTCGCCCGAGTGTTTGCCAGAACGTTTGAGGGTACTTGCAAGCGGCCAGCAGGTTTGATAGAATTACAGTGTTGCGTCCAGAAACCGAATGAAACTTTGAGAGATTATATCCAGAGGTGGATCACCCTGCACCACACGGTGGAAGATGTGTCTGATCATCAGGAAATTTGTGCTTTCAAGGAAGGCGTCAGGTACCGGGAGTTGAACCTGAAATTCGGTCGGACAGGAAACATGACTCCGACTCGGATGATGGAAATCGCCACCAAGTATGCCAATGGTGAAGAGGAGGAGCGACTGCGGAGCGGCAAGCACAAAGCAGTCGCCCACGAAGCCGGAGGAGGAAACTCCAGTCGGAAACAAAAACGCAAGGCCGAACCAGCTACTCCGGGTGAGGCCTTGGCTGTGGTTCAAGGAAAGTTCAAGGGGAAGCCCAAAGGGCCGTGGAACCCCAAGAAAGTAAAATATTAGGATGGAAATGACGTGTTGGATCTGCCGTGTCATATACACACCAAAAAAGACGAAGAAGGTAATTTCATTTACCCGAAGCATACCCCTCGACAGTGTCGGCTCCTGATCCAGCAGTTCCGAGAGAAACATCCCAAGGAAAAGGAGAAGGAGGTAGACAAGGCTGAGAGTGAAGGGGAAGATGATGATGGTTATCCTCACGTCAATTCCACTCTGATGATTTTTGCTGATGTTGAAAACAAGAGTCGATTGAAAGTCATCAACAGAGAAGTGAACATGGTCGCTCCGGCGACACCCAGTTACTTGAAATGGTCGCATACTGCCATTACATTCGACCAGTCTGATCATCCAGCGCACATCGCCACCCCTGGGAGGCAAGCGCTGGTGGTCGACCCGGTGGTCGAAGGCACTCGACTGACAAAGGTCCTGATGGATGGTGGCAGTGGCCTGAACATTCTGTATGCAGAAATGTTGAAAGGAATGGGCATTCCGATGTCCAGACTCAGTGAAAGCCATATGAGTTTCCATGGGGTCATCCCAGGCAAGAAGGTTGCGTCCCTCGGTCAGATTGCACTCGACGTGGTTTTCGGTGATGCCAAAAATTACTGCAAAGAAAAGTTGATGCTTGAAGTCGTGGATTTTCAGAGTGCATATCATGCAATTCTGGGCAGGCCGGCTTATGCACGATTCATGGCTCGACCTTGTTACGTGTACCTCAAACTGAAGATGCCTGGTCCCAGAGGAGTGATCACTATCTCTGGTAATCGGAAAAAGGCGGAAGAGTGTTTCCAGAAGGGCTCAAAGATCGCCAATGCCCAGATGGCCGTGGCAGAATTGCAAGAATACCAGAAAAATGCAGACCCGAGTGCCTTGTTGCGAGCCAAGAAGCCAGCCACAGATTCAGCATTCCAGTCGTCTGGCGAGACGAAGTCTGTTCACATCCACCTGACAGACCCCAATGCAGCTCCGACCCACATTTCGACCACACTCGACTCCAAATAGGAAGAAGCGCTCATCCAGTTCCTCCGTGAGAACTGGGACATCTTTGCATGGAAGCCTTCTGACATGCCAGGTGTTCCCAGGGGACTGGCTGAGCATCGTTTGCGAGTCGACCCGAAAGTGAAACCAGTCAAAGAGCATCTTCGACGGTCCGCTGTCCAGAAAAGAAAAGCAATCGGCGAAGAGGTGGCTCGGCTTTTGGCAGCTAAGTTTATCCGAGAGATTTACCACTCCGACTGGTTAGCCAATGTTTTCATGGTCCCAAAGAAAGATGACTCACTCCGCATGTGCATCGATTTCTAGCATATCAATCTGGCCTGCCTGAAAGATCGCTTCCCTCTCCCTCGCATCGATCAGATAGTCGACTCGACTGCTGGATGCGAGCGTTTGTCCTTTTTGGATGCCTACTCCGGGTACCCCCAGATCCGTCTGTAAGGACCCGACGAAATAAAGACAGATTTTATCACCCCGTTCGGGTGCTTCTGTTATGTCACAATGCCATTCGGCTTGAAGAACGCCGGAGCCACATTTATGCGAATGATTCAGAAGTGCCTGCTCACTCAGATCAGTCGGAATGTGGAAGCATACATGGATGACATTGTGGTCAAGTCACGTAAAGGTTCCGACCTGCTGACCGACCTCGCCGAAACCTTTGCCAACCTCAGAAGGTATGATATCAAGCTCAATCTATCAAAGTGCACGTTTGGAGTTCCAGGCGGAAAGTTGCTCGGTTTTCTTGTTTCCGAACGAGGAATCGATGCTAACCCAGAGAAAGTAGGCGCTATACTTCGAATGAAACGCCCTGTGCGTGTGCATGATGTCCAGAAGCTTACTGGTTGCTTGGCCGCCCTAAGTCGATTCATTTCTCGCCTCGGTGAAAAGGCGCTGCCTCTTTACCGACTGATGAAGAAATCAGATAAGTTCGAGTGGACTCCAGAAGCTGATACAACATTTGCAGAGCTAAAAGCCCTGCTTTCCACCCAGCCGGTGCTTGCTACTCCAATCAGCAAAGAGCCTCTTTTGCTTTATATAGCAGCCACTGGACAAGTCGTTAGTACAGTACTTACGGTCGAGCGGGAAGAAGAAGGAAAAGCGTACAAAGTTCAACGCCCAGTTTATTATATTTCTGAAGTCCTGACCCCGTCAAAGCAGAGATATCCTCACTATCAGAAGCTTGTCTATGGAATTTACATGACCACGAAGAAGGTTGCACACTACTTCTCAGATCACTCTGTTACAGTCGTCAGCGACGCTCCATTATCAGAGATTCTGCACAACAGGGATGCAACTGGTCGAGTGGCAAAATGGGCGATTGAACTCCTTCCCTTGGATATCAAGTTTGAGGCAAAGAAAGCTATCAAGTCCCAAGCAATAGTAGACTTCCTCGCCGAGTGGATCGAACAGCAACTGCCGACTCAAGTTTACTCTGAGCACTGGACCATGTTCTTTGACGGATCCAAGATGTTGAACGGTTCTGGTGCTGGAGTAGTTCTGGTATCCCCCCGAGGAGACAAGCTCAGATATGTCCTCCAGATTCACTTTGATTCCTCCAACAATGAAGTAGAGTATGAAGCACTCATGTATGGGTTGCGCATGGCCATCTCACTCGGCGTCCATCGCCTCATGGTCTATGGCGACTCAGATTTGGTAATTAATCAAGTGATGAAGGAGTGGGACGTTAGAAGCCCAGCCATGACTGGTTACTGCAACGCGGTGAGAAAGCTTGAGAAGAAGTTCGAGGGGTTAGAACTCCACCACATCCCCCGATTGAAAAATCAAGCAGCCGATGAATTGGCAAAGATAGGTTCCAAGAGAGAAGCCATTCCCAGCAATGTGTTCTTGGAGCATATTCACACGCCGACAGTTCAGGAAGACCCTTTCACTGAAGAGCCCCCACAACCCAAGAGCGCCACGGATCCGATTGAAGTCGAGGTCCCAGCTATGGTCGACCTAATCATGGAGGTTCTGGCCATTACTCCCGACTAGACGGTGCCCTACATTGCGTACATCCTCATGAAAGAGCTCCCAGAGGATGAAGAAGAAGCTCGACAGATCGTCCGCCGATCTAAAGCTTTTACTGTGATAAGAGGGCAGCTGTTCAGAGAAAGTGTGACTGGAGTCGGTCAGAAGTGCATAAGACCAGAAGAAGGTCGAATGATCCTCAATGACATCCACTCGGGGACCTATGGCCACCATGCGTCCTCTCAGGCCATCGTGGCTAAAGCATACCGAGCTGGATTCTATTGGCCACGAGCAAATGAGATGGCGAAAGATATAGTCGACAGATGTGAAGGCTGTCAATTTTACTCCGACATGTCTCACAAGCCAGCGTCAGCCCTGAAGACCATTCCCCTCGTCTGGCCCTTCGCTGTTTGGGGACTGGATATGGTTGGACCGCTGAGGACCGGCAAAAGCGGCTTCACTCACGTGCTCGTTGCAGTCGACAAGTTTACCAAATGGATCGAAGCCAAACCTATCAAGAACCTTGACGCTAGCACCGCTGTCAGTTTTATCAGAGAATTGACATTCAGATATGGAGTCCCACACAGCATCATCACGGACAATGGATCGAACTTCGATTGCGATGAGTTCAGAATTTTCTGCGCCTCTCAGGGCACTCGAGTCGACTACGCTTCTGTTGCTCACCCGCAGTCGAACGGACAAGCAGAAAGAGCCAATGGCCTAATTCTCAAAGGACTGTAGCCCCGACTGATGCGTGATCTTAAACACGCATCAGGTGCTTGGGTTGATGAACTTCCGTCAGTTCTTTGGGGTTTAAGGACAACTCCTAATCGGTCGACTGGAAGAACCCCTTTCTTCTTAGTCTATGGAGCCGAAGCTGTTCTGCCAAGTGACTTGCTCCACAACGCACCCCGAGTTGAACTCTTCTCTGAAGCAGAAGCAGAGCAGGACCGGCAAGATTCAGTCGATCTCTTAGAGGAGGAAAGAGATATGGCCTTGATCCGCTCGACCATTTATCAGCAAGATTTGCGTCGATTCCACGCCAGGAATGTGAGGGGTTGGGCCTTTCAAGAAGGAGACTTGGTTCTTCGAGTGGATCAGCAGAAACCACACAAGCTCGCTCCAACTTGGGAAGGCCCCTTCATCGTCACCAAAGTTCTCCACAACGGAGCATACCATCTTTACAGTATCGAGCATCAGAAAGACGAGCCACAGGCTTGGAACACGGAGTTGCTCCGCCCCTTTTATACTTAAACACTCGTTTGAATAAAATATAATAAGCAACACCTTTTGTAATTCATTTATCAAAGACAAGAGCTTACGGTTCTCTCATTCGATTGTGTTGTTCTTATTTACTCCTGAAATCCCCCAGTGGGTGGGCTTAGTCGCGAATCCGTTCCGCCTAAGTTCAAAAAATCCTATCAAGTGGAGAGCAATCCTCCCACTCGGGGGCTTAGCTGCAGTCGAGCACTCGCCTAAGTTCTCTCACTAAGAGGCTTAACGGCAGTCCAACACTCGCCTAAGTTTGAAAAAATCCTACCGAGTGGAGAGCAATCCTCCCACTCGGGGGCTTAGCTACAGTCGAGCACTCGCCTAAGTTCTCTCACTAAGAAGCTTAACGGCAGTCCAGCACTCGCCTAAGTTTGAAAAAATCCTACCGAATGGAGAGCAATCCTCCCACTCGGGGGCTTAGCTGCAGTCCAGTACTCGCCTAAGTTTGAGACCCATTCCTATCTGCAAGGACGACGAGTTGCAGGTCGACTGCAACCTTCTCCTTCGGAGCTGTGGCACAAATACAACATCCACTCATCCCTATCCGCAAGGACGACGAGGTGCAGGTCGACTGCAACCTTCTCCTTCGAGCTGTGGCACAAATACAACGTCCGCTCCATCCCTATCCGCAAGGACGACGAGGTGCAGGTCGACTGCAACCTTCTCCTTCGGAGCAGCAGCACAAATACAATGTCCGCTCCATCCTTATCCGCAAGGACGACGAGGTGCAGGTCGACTGCCACCTTCTCCTTCGGAGCTGCGGCACAAATACAACGTCCGCTCCATCCCTATCCACAAGGACGAAGAGGTGCAACAAGCAAAGTCCATCCGAAGGCAAACACAAGCACATTCGGAGATAAACCAAATTCAGATAAATACTAAAAGGTTCCAAGCAGCGAATCAAAGGTACTCGGGCACCAAGCCCGAAGGAGTTTAACGGTTACAAAAACCACTCGGCATTCCGAGGCAAATTTAAAGCGTATCCAAGTTTCATAAGATTGTTCACTCGGCCGGAGGAGGGCTGGCAGGCTCCACGAATGAGTCCAGATCGATCCCATCAGCGATCCGAGTGGCGGCAGCAATGAAAGTCTCCATGAAGGACTGGAAGTCGTGCTTTTTGGTGTTAGCGACTTTGATCGCAGCCAGCTCGTCTTCACGAGCCTCCTTGCAATGGACTCGCACCAGGGACAGCGCCACATCAGCACCACACCGGGCAGAGGATTTCTTCCATTCTTGCACTCGGTCAGGGATCTCGTTCAGTCGAGTCATCAGAGATTCCAGATCATTCTGAAGCGTCACCCCCGGCCAAAGCGTCGATTCGATTCGAGAGACAACCTCCTTCAGGAGTGCGAGGTAGCTTGTGGCGCTGGTGATATGGGACTCCAGTCGGAGCAAGTTCATCGCAGTTTTGTCGCAGACCGGGGAAGCGATAGGGTCCAGACCCGTCTCGACCCTTCCAGTTTCTTCGTCAAAGTCTTGACAGAGTTCTGCAGCCAAAGGTCAGTTCAATCAACCGAGCAAAATCCGATGGCAAGCACCAACACAGTCGGATTAAAAGAAATACCTCCCAGCACGAGATAAAGCTTCTTGGCGAGGGTCCTCAGATAAGCTTCCGTGTCATTCCTCTTGCGGATCACAGACTCCAGCTTTTCGTTCAGGACGACCTTATCCTTCTTCAGGCTGGTCACTTCGCGGTTAGCTTCATTAAGACAAGATGTCAGTCTAGTCACCTCTCCTTCAAGCGTTCCGACTGAAGCAAGCTTCTTGTCTGCGAGAACGGTTTTGTCTTGGGCTGCTTTTTGCGCGGCGGCGAGGTCCGAGTCCTTCTTGTCCAGAGCCAACTTCATTTTCTCTGCAAAAGAAATAATCGAATCAAAAAAGAGATCAAAGAGATATATTGAAGTTCAGTCGGCAATCAGTTACCTTCCATACCGGCGGCCTCGTCTTGAGCTTTTTTCAGATTTTGCTGAGCCAATTACAAGTCTAAGTTGAGTTGCCTCTGCTTCTCTTCGAGTTCGGCAAACTTGGAGATAAGAGTACAAGACTTCTGCAGGAGGCAAGAGACAGATCAATCGATAGGTTCGAAGGCAGTTCATTTCCGAGTGAATAAAACCTAAAGAAGTGGACAACAAGCTGTTCAGACCCCAGTCGACTGCCAGCAATCGACTGCGGTCCCGGGGACTACACCCAGTGGGTGCACTTGGCGTTCCCCCACCGGTTCTGATCCCACTCACCCAGACCGAGTGGAAGAGCGAAACTACCAAAAATGACAGCAACACCCAGTGGGTGCTCTAATTCAACGCGAACAACAGGAGATTGTGCAGAAGAAGATTTTTCGAGAACAAAAACAGTCGGAAAGTCTACTCACCTGGACGTTGGCCCGAAGGGCGGCACTAGCGTTGTAGGCAGCCTGACTGCTCTCGTGCACTATCTTCACCCGCTCCATCATCATATCAGCCCGTCGGATGGCTTCCGCAGCCGCTTCTGACTGGTTGTCTGGGACGGGGTAGCTGGTAAAAAAATGTGCAGACGACCCAGGTGCGGCTGCTTGAGGCTCCGTGGTGTGGAGTTGGATGGTTGAAGGAATCACAGGCGCAGTCGACCGCGTGGGATGCCCACTCGGCAAGGGTGCAGCGAACGTCACAGTGGTCCTGCCCGCGTCTTCAGCTTGACAAATGGGAGGCGTTGCAGTTGGTTCTTGCCGAGCCACCCTGCCAGCTGTTACCTTCTTGCTCTTCCTAGGCTTAGGAGCCACATCTTCGTCGTCGTTCGGAAGGTCAATGATGTTGGGTGGAGCTGCAAGACAGAACATTCGACCCCAAGTGAACCACTTGACCCTAAAAGGATCAAGAATCAAAATCGCAAGAGTTCATACCTGGGTTAGAGGTTACCGCATCCTCCATTTCCTCGTCCCGGTACTGGTATGAAGAGGTCCCTGACGTAGCAGCACTGCAAAGGCCCGCATTCAATCGGTTACACCCAGTTAATTGAATCCACATAAAGGACAAGTCAGATGGTTACCCAGAGATAGTAGGAACGGTCACTTTGATCCAAGGCAAAGCTTTGGGCGGTTTGGAAGAGATGGCTTTCGGCACTTTTGGCGCTGGAGGCGGCGCGACCTTGGATTGCTTTGGAGGCTTCTCAGTCGGCGTCGGGGAAGACGTCCTGGGGCGCTTCGAGGATTGCCCTATCGGCACAGTCACCAAGTCCGGAGCGCGTGCCGGGTCATGAGTGTGCTTGGACCTCCTCTCCCTGCGAGGAGGTGAGTCGACTTCTTCCTCATCGGTCGATTCATCGCTCTCCTCGTCCTCCTCGGCTTCCGAATGCTTCTCGCCGCTCTCGCCCCCGCTCCCTTCTTCTTCAGCGCCTGGGTCCTGCACTCCGTTGGGCATCGAGTACATTTCAATGAGGGCCTGAAAGGGTAACAATCAAAAGACATTCATTCGACACAAACGGGACATCACGTGGTGAATCGGAAAGATACTTGATAAAACAAAAATATACCTGCTCCGGCTGGTGCGAGTTTTCGAATGGAATCACCCTCCTGGATCCCCGAGGGTTGTCTTTGTTGCTAGTGATTCCCCTCAACCAGTTCTCCAAGATATCCTCGCTAACCTCCTCCGGGTGGATCCGAGTGGTATCCTCGAGCCCAGAGTACATCCACATCGGATGATCGCGCGCCTGAAGAGGTTGGATGCGTCGACCGAGAAAGACCACCAGCAGATCCATCCCGGTCACTCCGTCACGGACAAGCTGGATGACCCGTTCAACCAGCTCCTTGACCTGCGCCTTCTCTTCTGGAACTACCTTCAGGGGAGCAGGCTTCTCCACTCGAGCCAAGGAAAAAGGAGGAAGTCCAGTCGACTGGCCAGGGGTTGGCTGATCCTTGCAGTAAAACCAAGTCGACTGCCAGCCCCGGACCGAGTCACGAAGGATCATCGTTGGGAAAGTACTCTTGCTCCTCATTTGGATCCCTAGACCACCGCACATCTGGATCACCCGCGTCCTCTCGTCACTCGACTTGGCCTTTTTGACCGACTGGGAACGGCAAGTGAAGATGTGTTTGAAAAGCCCCCAGTGCGGTCGACAGCCCAAGAAGTTTTCACACATGGACACGAAAGCGGCCAGATAGACTATGGTGTTCGGAGTGAAATGGTGGAGCTGAGCCCCAAAGAAGTTCGAAAAAACCCGGAAGAAAGGGTGGGGAGGCAGTGAGAATCCATGATCTATGTGGGTTGCGAGGAGGACACACTCACCCTCTCTAGGCTGCGGCTCGGTTTCGTCCCCCGGGAGCCGAGCCGACATGTGAGGGATCAATCCCCCCTCCACCAGGCCGTCGAGGTCGTCCTGCGTGATTGCTGAGCGGATCCAGTCGCCCTGGATCCAGCCCGCCGGCAGGCCGGGCCTCGACGAGGATCCGCCCCGGCTGGTCCGCTTGCCCTTTGCCTTCGCGGTCGCCTTCTTCACGCATTCCAGTGCCGCCTTCTTATCCTTCCCCATGGTGGCGGATCGAGCTCGAGCGGAGGTCCGGCGACGAGGTGGAAGTGAGAGTGGCGGAGGGATCGGGAGAAAGAGAAGAGAGAATGGGAGCGTGCGGAGCAGAGGCCTGGCCCGAGACCTTTTATAAGGCCTTCCACCGAGTGGCTGACTGGTGGACCCAAGCGATCTAAACAAATCCCGCAACAGTCGCACGCATAGTACGTGGCGAAAAAGGTGGCGCGAGGATCGAGGAGACTTGCCTAATCCGTCCCGATAACCTCGGTTCCTCCCGTCTGGCGCACTTCCCAAAATTTGAATCCCGCGAGATCCGCGGAGAGAAAAACAACCTGTCAGACTGAAGACAAACACCCTCTACATCATCATTCGGAATTCTACCATGAAAGTTCACTCGACAACAACCAAGAATGGACCAAGGCGATTGAGAAAGGAGTCGACGTCATCTCCTCAACTCATTGTTTCAGGACAAGGCATATTCATAGCGCAAAGAGTGGGTCGGAAGTGTTCTCAACCCCTTCCTCACTCAAACCCTAATCCATTCGGGGGCTAATGATGAAGCTATGTACCTAGGGTAGGGTCATGGACCCGTCCAGCATACCCTCCCCAAGGACATCTTTACAAGGAATCAGAAGCAGTCGAAGAGAAATCATCATCCACTCGACCGCGGAGATGCGCTCACTCGACCACCTTGAAGACACTCGACCACCAGAAGATGAGGAACCCTCCACTCTGCAACGGTTAGGCCTTAAACCATAGCATTATGAGCATTTATGACATTTTACTGTAGACGTTACCAGTAACGCCTTTCCTTTATGAGCATTGAACCCTGTGTAACGGAGGGGAGCTGGGGTCCTGGCGCACTCTATATAAGCCACCTCCCTCCTTCGGGACAAGGGTTCGCACTTTGTAAACACACACACACACACACATATAATCCAGTCGACTGCCTCAGGGCACCAAGACGTAGGGCTGTTACTTCCTCCGAGAAGGGCCTGAACTCGTAAAACTCGTGTGTACAACTACTCCATAGCTAGGATCTTGCCTCCTCATACCTACCCCCCATTCTACTGTCAGTCTTAGATCCACGACACCGCCCCTCGCCTAGTCAAATTCGTACTAGGCCTTGGGGGGGGGGCGCAACCTCCTCTCTCTCTTTCCCCTAAAGCCCAATAAGGCCCATATACTCCTCGGCGAATTCCCATAACTCTCCGGTACTCCGAAAAATACCTGAATCACTTGGAACCTTTCCAATGTCCGAATATAGTCGTCCAATATATCAATCCTTACGTCTCGACCATTTAGAGACTCCTCGTCATGTCCCCGATCTCATCCAGGACTACGAACTACCTTCGGTACATCAAAACACATAAACTCATAATACCGATCGTCACCGAACGTTAAGCGTGCGGACCCTATGGGTCCGAGAACTATGTAGACATGACCGAGACTCATCTCCGGTCAATAACCAATAGCGGAACCTGGATGCTCATATTGGTTCCTACAAATTTTACAAAGATCTTTATCGGTCAAACCGCATAACGGTATACGTTGTTCCCTTTGTCATCGGTATGTTACTTGCCCGAGATTCGATCGTCGGTATCTCAATACCTAGTTCAATCTCATTACCGGCAGGTCTCTTTACTCGTTCCGTAATGCACTATCCCGCAACTAACTCATTAGCTGCATTGCTTGCAAGGCTTTATTATGATGTGCATTACCGAGAGGGCCCAGAGATACCTCTGTGACAATCGGAGTGACAAATCCTAATCTCGATCTATGCCAACTCAACAAGTACCATCGGAAACACATGTAGAGCACCTTTATAATCACCCAGTTACGTAGTGACATTTGGTAGCACACAAAGTGTTCCTCCGGTAATCGGGAGTTGCATAATCTCATAGTCATAGGAACATGTATAAGTCATGAAGAAAGCAATAGCAACAAACTAAACGATCATCGTGCTAAGCTAACGGATGGGTCAAGTCAATCACATCATTCTCTAATGATGTGATCCCGTTAATCAAATGACAACTCATGTCTATGGTTAGGAAACATAACCATCATTGATTCAACGAGCTAGTCAAGTAGAGGCATACTAGTGACACTCTGTTTGTCTATGTACTCACACATGTATTAAGTTTCTGGTTAATACAATTCTAGCATGAATAATAAACATTTATCATGAAATAAGGAAATAAATAATAACTTTATTATTGCCTCTAGGGCATAGTTCCTTCAGTCTCCCACTTTCACTAGAGTCAATAATCTAGTTCACACTGTCATGTGATTTAACACCAATAGTTCACATCTTTATGTGATTAGTTCACATCTCCATGTGACTAATACCCAAAGGGTTTACTAGAGTCAATAATCTAGTTCACATCGCTATGTGATTAATACCCAAAGAGTGATCATGTTTTGCTTGTGAGAGAAGTTTTAGTCTACGGGTCTGCAACATTCAGATCCATATGTAATTTGCAAATTTCTATGTCTTCAATACTCTGCATGGAGCTACTATAGCTAATTGCTCCCACTTTTAATATGTATCTAGATCGAGACTTAGAGTCATCTAGATCGATGAGAAAAGCTTGCATCGATGTAACTCTTTACGACGAACTCTTTTAGCACCTCCATAACCGAGAAATATTTCCTTAGTCGTCTAAGGATAATTTTGACCGTTGTCCAGTGATCTACTCCTAGATCACTATTGTACTCCCTTGCCAGAATCATGCTAAGGTATATAATAGATCTAGTACACAACATAGCATACTTTATAGAACCTATGACTGAGGCATAGGGAATGACTTTTCATTCTCTTTCTATTTTCTGCCGTGGTCGGCTTTTGAGTCTTTACTCAACTTCACACCTTACAACACAGGCAAGAACTCCTTCTTTGACTTTTCCATTTTGAACTATTTCAAAATCTTGTCAAGGTATGTACTCATTGAAAATATATCAAGCGTCTTGATTTATCTATATAGATCTTGATGTTCAATATGTAAGCAACTTCATCGAGGTCTTTCTTTGAAAAACACTTTTCAAACACTCCTTTATGCTTTCTAGAAAATTCTACATTATTTCTGATCAACAATATGTCATCCACATATACTTATCAGAAATGCTGTAGTGCTCCCACTCACTTTCTTGTAAATATAGGCTTCACCGCAAGTTTGTACAAAACCATATGCTTTGATCACTTTATCAAAGCATATATTCCAACTCCGAGATGCTTGCACCAGTCCATAGATGGATCGCTGGAGCGTGCTCACTTTGTTAGCATCTTTAGGATCGACAAAACTTTCTGGTTGCATCATATACAACTCTTCTTTAAGAAATCCATTAAAGAATACAGTTTTGACATCCATTTGCCAGATTTCATAAAATGCATCAATTGCTAACATGATTTAGACAGACTTTTAAGCATCAATACGAGTGAGAAAATCTCATTGTAGTCAACACCTTGAATTTGTCAAAAACATTTTTGCGACAATTCGAGCTTTGTAAATAGTAACACTACTATCAGCATCCATCTTCCTCTTGAAGATCCATTTATTCTTAATGACTCACTGATCATCGGACAAGTAAATCAAAGTCCATACTTTGTTCTCATATGTGGATCCCATCTCAGATTTCATGGCCTCAAGCCATTTCGCGGAATCTGGGCTCATCATCGCTTCCTCATAGTTCGTAGGTTTGTCATGGTCAAGTAACATGATATCCAGAACAGGATTACCGTACCACTCTAGTGCGGATATCACTCTGTTTGACCTACGAGGTTCGGTAGTAACTTGATCTGAAGTTACATGATCATCATCATTAGCTTCCTCACTAATTGGTATAGGAGTCACAGGAACAGATTTCTATGATGAACTACTTTCCAATAAGGGAGCAGGTACAGTTACCTCATCAAGTTCTACTTTCCTCCCACTCACTTCTTTCGAGAGAATCTCCTTCTCTAGAAAGGATCCATTCTTAGCAACAAATGTCTTGCCTTCGGATCTGTGATAGAAGGTGTACCAACTGTCTCCTTTGGGTATCCTATGAAGACACATTTCTCCGATTTGGGTTTGAGCTTATCAGGATGAAACTTTTTCATATAAGCATCGCAACCCCAAATTTTAAGAAATGATAACTTTGGTTTCTTGCCAAACCACAGTTCATATGGCGTCGTCTCAACAGATTTAGATGGTGCCCTATTTAACGTGAATGCAGCTGTCTCTAATGCATAACCCCAAAATGATAGTGGTAAATCGGTAAGAGACATCATAGATTGCACCATATCTAATAAAGTACGGTTATGATGTTCGGACACACCATTACGCTATGGTGTTCCAGGTGGCGTGAGTTGCGAAACTATTCCGCATTGTTTCAAATGAAGACCAAACTCGCAACTCAAATATTCTCCTCCACGATCAGATCGTAGAAACTTTATTTTCTTGTTACGATGATTTACCACTCCACTCTGAAATTATTTGAACTTTTCAAATGTTTCAGATTTATGTTTCCCCAAGAAGATATACCCATATCTTACTCAAATCATCTATGAAGGTCAGAAAATAACGATACCTGCCGCGGGCCTCAACACTCATCGGACTGCATACATCAGTATGTATTATTTCCATCAAGTCTGTTGCTCGCTCCATTGTTCTGGGGAACGGAGTCTTAGTCATCTTGCCCACGAGGCATGGTTCGCAAGCATCAACTGATTCGTAATCAAGTGATTCCAAAAGCCCATCAACATGGATTTTTTTCATGAGCTGTACACCAATATGACCTAAACGGCAGTGCCACAAATAAGTTGCACTATCATTACTAACTTTGCATCTTTTGGCTTCAATATTATGAATATGTGTATCACTACGATTGAGATTCAAAAAATCATTCATCTTGGGTGTATGACCATTGAAGGTTTTATTCATGTAAGCGGAACAACAATTATTCTCCGACTTTAAATGAATAATCGTATTGCAATAAACATGATCAAATCATATTCATGCTTAACGTAAACACCAAATAACATTTATTTAGGTTCAACACTAATCCCGAAAGTATAGGGAGTGTGCGATGATGATCATATCAATCTTGGAACCACTTCCAACACACATCGTCACTTCACCCTTAACTAGTCTTTGTTCATTCTGCAACTCCCGTTTCGAGTTACTAATCTCAGCAACTGAACTAGTATCAAATACTGAGGGGTTGCTATAAACACTAGTAAATTACACATCAACAACATGTATATCAAATATACCTTTGTTCACTTTGCCATCCTTCTTATCCGCCAAATACTTGGGGTAGTTCTGCTTCCAGTGACTAGTCCTTTTGCAGTAGAAGCACTTAGTCTCAGGCTTAGGTCTAGACTTGGGCTTCTTCACTTGAGCAGCAACTTGCTTGCCGTTCTTCTTGAAGTTCCCCTTCTTCCCTTTGCCCTTTTGTTGAAACTAGTGGTCTTGTTAACCATCAACACTTGATGCTTTTCTTGATTTCTACCTTCGTCGATTTCAGCATCACAAAGAGCTTGGGAATCGTTTTCGTTATCCCTTGCATATTATAGTTCATCATGAAGTTCCAGTAACTTGGTGATAGTGACTAGAGAACTCTGTCAATCACTATTTTATCTGGAAGATTAACTCCCACTTGATTCAAGTGATTGTAGTACTCAGAAATTCTGAGCACATGCTCACTAGCTGAGCTATTCTCCTCCATCTTGTAGGCAAAGTGCTTGTCAAAGGTCTCATACCTTTCGACATGGGCATGAGTCTGAAATACTATTTTCAACTCTTGGAACATCTCATATGCTCCATGGCATTCAAAACGTCTTTGAAGCCCCGATTCTAAGCCGTAAAGCATGGTGCACTAAACTATCAAGTAGTCATCATATCGAGCTCGCCAAATGTTCATAACGTCTGCATCTGCTCCTGCAATCGGTCTGTCACCTAGAGGTGTATCAAGGAAATAATTCTTCTGTGCAGCAATGAGGATAATCCTCAGATCACCGGATCCAATCCTCATCATTGCTACTAACATCTTTCAACTTAGTTTTCTCTAGGAACAAATCAAAATAAACGGGGAGCTACATTGCAAGCTATTGATCTACAACATAGATTTGCAAATACTATCAGGACTAAGTTCATGATAAACTAAAGTTCAATTAATCATATTACTTAAGAACTCCCACTTAGATAGACATCCCTCTAGTCATCTAAATGATCACGTGATCCAAATCAACTAAACCATGTCCGATCATCACGTGTGATGGAGTAGTTTTCAATGGTGAACATCACTACGTTGATCATATCTACTATATG
This sequence comes from Triticum urartu, assembly GCF_056163025.1. Taxonomy (NCBI): domain Eukaryota; kingdom Viridiplantae; phylum Streptophyta; class Magnoliopsida; order Poales; family Poaceae; genus Triticum; species Triticum urartu. The sequence goes on along the minus strand of NC_141873.1, from coordinate 495,317,105 downwards.
ATTCATGCTCGACCTTTCGGTCTCTAGTGTTCCGAGGCCATATCTGCATATGCTAGGCTCATCAAGTTTAACCCGAGTATTCTGCGTGTGCAAAACTGTCTTACACCCGTTGTAGATGAACGTTGACCTTATCACACCCGATCATCACGTGGTGTCTCGGCACGACGAACTTTGGCAATGGTGCATACTCAGGGAGAACACTTTTACCTTGAAATTTAGTGAGAGATCATCTTATAATGCTACCATCAAACAAAGCAAAATAAGATGCATAAAGGATAAACATCACATGCAATCAATATATGTGACATGATATGGCTATGATCATCTTGCGCCTTTGATCTCCATCTCCAAAGTACCATCATGATCTCTATCATCACCGGCATGACACCATGATCTCCATCATCTTGATCTCTATCAATGTGTCATCACATGGTCGTCTCGCCAACTATTGCTCTTGCAACTATTTGGCGCTTGCATCTTATGCAATAAAGAGACAACCATAAGGCTTCAGCCAGTTGCCAATAACTTCAACAAAACATGATCATCTCATACAGCAATTTATATCTCATCATGTCTTGACCATATCACATCACAGCATGCCCCGCAAAAACAAGTTAGACGTCCTCTACTTTGTTGTTGCAAGTTTTACATGGCTGCTGCGGGCTGAGCAAGAACCATTCTTACCCACGCATCAAAAACCACAATGATAGTTCGTCAAGTTAGTGCTGTTTTAACCTTCTCAAGGACCGGGCGTAGCCACACTCGGTTCAACTAAAGTTGGAGAAACTGACACCCGCGAGCCACCTATGTGCAAAGCACGTCGGTAGAACCAGTCTCGTGTAAGCGTACGCGTAATGTTGGTCCGGGCCCCTTCATCCAACAATACCGCTGAACCAAAGTATGACATGCTGGTAAGCAGTATGACTTGTATCGCCCACAACTCACTTGTGTTCTACTCGTGCATATAACATCTATGCATAAACCTGGCTCGAATGCCATTATTGGGGAACGTAGTAATTTCAAAAAAATTCCTACGCACACGCAAGATCATGGTGATGCATAGCAACGAGAGGGGAGAGTGTCATACATGTACCCTCATAGACCGTTAAGCGGAAACGTCACGAGAACGCGGTTGATGTAGTCGAACGTCTTCACGATCCAACTGATCCAAGTACCGAACGCACGGCACCTTCGAGTTCAGCACACATTCAGCTCGATGACGTCCCACGAACTCCGATCCAGCAGAGCTTCACGGGAGAGTTCCGTCAGCACGACGGCGTGATGAAGGTGATGATGTTGCTACCGACGCAGGGCTTCGCCTAAGCACCGCTACAATATGATCGAGGTGGATTATGGTTGAGGGGGGCACCACACACGGCTAAGGGATCAATGATCAACTTGTGTGTCTATGGGGTGCCCCCTGGCCACGTATATAAAGGAGTGGAGGAGGGGGGAGGGCCAGCCCTCTTATGGCGCGCCCTGGGGAGTCCTACTCTCACCGGGAGTAGGATTCCCCCCTTCCATGTAGTAGGAGTAGGAGAGAAGGAAAGGGAAAAGAGAAGAGAAGGAAGGAGGGGGCGCCGCCCCTCCCCCTAGTCAAATTCGGACTAGGCCTTGGGGGGGGGGGCGCAACCTCCTCTCTCTATTTCCCCTAAAGCCCAATAAGTAAGGCCCATATACTCCCCGGCGAATTCCCGTAACTCCCCGGTACTCCGAAAAATACTCGAATCACTCAGAACCTTTCCGATGTCCAAATATAGTCGTCCAATATATCGATCTTTACGTCTAGACCATTTAGAGACTCCTCGTCATGTCCTCGATCTCATCCGAGACGACGAACTAACTTTAGTACATCAAAACACATAAACTCATAATACCGATCATCACTGAATGTTAAGCGTGCGGACCCTACGTGTTCGAGAACTATGTAGACATGACCGAGACTCATCTCCGGTCAATAACCAATAGCGGAACCTGCATGCTCATATTGGTTCCTACATATTCTACGAAGATCTTTATCGGTCAAACCGCATAACGGTATACGTTGTTCCCTTTGTCATCGGTATGTTACTTGCCCGAGATTCGATCGTCGGTATCTCAATACCTAGTTCAATCTCGTTACCGGCAGGTCTCTTTACTCGTTCCGTAATGCACTATCCCGCAACTAACTCATTAGCTGCATTGCTTGCAAGGCTTTATAGTGATGTGCATTACCGAGAGGGCCCAGAGATACCTCTCCGACAATCGGAGTGACGAATTCTAATCTCGATCTATGCCAACTCAACAAGTACCATCGGAAACACCTATAGAGCACCTTTATAATCACCCAGTTACATTATGAAGTTTGGTAGCACACAAAGTGTTCCTTCGGTAATCAGGAGTTGCGTAATCTCATAGTCATAGGAACATGTATAAGTCATGAAGAAAGCAATAGCAACAAACTAAATGATCATTGTGCTAAGCTAACGGATGGGTCAAGTCAATCACATCATTCTCTAATGATGTGATCCCGTTAATCAAATGACAACTCATGTCTATGGTTAGGAAACATAACCATCATTGATTCAACGAGCTAGTCAAGTAGAGGCATACTAGTGACACTCTGTTTGTCTATGTACTCACACATTTATTATGTTTCCGGTTAATACAATTCTAGCATGAATAATAAACATTTATCATGAAATAGGGAAATAAATAATAACTTTATTATTGCCTCTAGGGCATATTTCCTTCAATGGGAACTTTATTCAGGACATGACATGATGTCAATACAGCCTCCCCCCACCATGCCTTGGATAAACCCGATGTATCTATCATGGCGTTAACCAAATCAGTTAGAGTACAGTTTTTCCGTTCGGCAATGCTACCTCTTGAGCACTGCGTTGGTTTTCCCTTGAAGAGGAAAGGGTGAAGCAGCAAAGTAGCGTAAGTATTTCCCTCAGTTTTTGAGAACCAAGGTATCAACCCAGTAGGAGACTACACGCAAGTCCCTCGTAACTGCACAAACAAATAAGAACCTCGCAACCAACGCGATAAAGGGGTTGTCAGTCCCTTCACGGTCACTTACGAGAGTGAGATCTGATAGAGATAATAAGATTAATATTTTTGGTATTTTTATGATATAGATTGAAAGTAAAGATTGCAAAGTAAAATAGATTGGAAACTTATATGATAAAAGATAGACCCGGGGGCCATAGGTTTCACTAGTGGCTTCTCTCAAGATAGCATAAGTATTACAGTGGGTAAACAAATTACTGTCGAGCAATTGATAGAAAAAGTGCATAATTATGAGAATATCTAGGCATGATCATGTATATAGGTATCACGTCCGCGACAAGTAGACCGAAACGATTCTGCATCTACTACTATTACTCCACACATCTACCGCTATCCAGCATGCATCTAGAGTATTAAGTTCATAAGAATAGAGTAACGCATTAGGCAAGATGATATGATATAGAGGGATAAACTCAAGCAATATGATATAAAGCCCATATTTTTATCCTTGATGGCAACAATACAATACGTGCCTTGCTGCCCCTGTTGTCACTTGGAAAGGACACCGCAAGATTGAACCCAAAGCTAAGCACTTCTCCCATTGCAAGCAAGATCAATCTAGTCGGCCAAACCAAACTAATAATTCGAAGAGACTTGCAAAGATAACCAATCATACATAAAAGATTTTAGAGAAGAATCAAATATTGTTCATAGATAAACTTGATCATAAAGCCACAATTCATCGGATCTCGACAAACACACCGCAAAAAGAATTACATCGAATAGATCTCCAAGAAGATCGAGGAGAACTTTGTATTGAGATCCAAAGAGAGAGAGAAGAAGCCATCTAGCTAATAACTATGGACCCGAAGGTCTGTGGTAAACTACTCACACATCATCGGAGAGGCTATGGTGTTGATGTAGAAGCACTCCGTGATCGATTCCCCCTCCGGCGGAGCTCCGGAAAAGGCCCCAAGATGGGATCTCTTGGGTACAGAAGGTTGCGGCGGTGGAAATAGGATTTCGTGGTGCTCCTGGATGTTTTTGGGGTATATGGATATATATAGGAGGAAGAAGTAGGTCGGTGGAGCTGTGAGGGGCCCACGAGGGTGGGGGTGCTCCCAGGGGGGCAGGCGCGCCTCCCTGCCTCGTGGACTCCTCGCTTCTTTCTTGACGTCTACTCCAAGTCCCCTGGATCACGTTTGTTCCAAAAATAACTCTCCCGAAGGTTTCATTCCGTTTGATATTCCTTTTCTGCGAAACACTGAAATAGGCAAAAAAACAGCAATTTGCACTGGGCCTTGGGTTAGTAGGTTGGTCCCAAAAATAATATAAAAGTGTATAATAAAGCCCATTAAACATCCAAAACAGATAATATAATAGCATGGAACAATCAAAAGTTATAGATACGTTGGATACGTATCAGGCATCCCCAAGCTTAATTCCTGCTCGTCCTCGAGTAGGTAAATGATAAAAACAGAATTTTTGATGTGGAATGCTACCTAGCATAATTCTCAATGTAATTTTCTTTATTGTGGCATGAATATTCAGATCTGAGAGATTCAAGACAAAAGTTTAATATTGACATAAAAATAATTATACTTCAAGTATACTAACTAAGCAATCATGTCTTCTCAAAATAACATCGCAAAAGAAAGTTCATCCCTACAAAATCATATAGTTTGGTCATGCTCCATTTTCGTCACACAAGAATGCTCTCATCATGCACAACCCCGATGACAAGCCAAGCAATTGTTTCATACTTTAGTAATATCAAACTTTTTTCAATTTTCACGCAATACTTGAGCGTGAGCCATGGATATAACACTATGGGTGGAATATAATATAATGATGGGGGTTATGTGGAGAAGACAAAAAAAGAGAAAGTCTCACATCGATGCGGCTAATCAACGGGCTAGGGAGATGCCCATCAATTGATGTCAATGCAAGGAGTAGGGATTGCCATGCAACGGATGCACTAGAGCTATAAATGTATGAAAGCTCAACAAAAGAAACTAAGTGGGTGTGCATCCAACTTGCTTGCTCACGAAGACCTAGGGCATTTGAGGAAGCCCATTGTTGGAATATAGAAGCCAAGTTCTATAATGAAAAATTCCCACTAGTTATATGAAAGTGACAAAACAAGAGACTCTCTATCATAAAGATCATGGTGCTACTTTGAAGCACAAGTGTGGAAAAAAGGATAGTAGCACTGTCCCTTTTTATTTCTCTTTTTTTGGGCCTTCCTTTTTTTATTTGGCCTTTATTATTCTTTTTATTTGGGACAATGCTCTATTAATGATGATCATCTCACTTCTATTTATTTACAACTCAATGATTACATCTCGATACTAGAACAAAATATGACTATATGAATGCCTCCGGTGGTGTACCGGGAAGGGCAATCAATCAAGAGTGACATGTATGATAAATTATGCATGGTGGCTTTGCCACAAATACGTTGTCAACTACATGATCATGCAAGGCAATATGACAATGATGAAGCATGTCATAAATGAAACGGTGGAAAGTTGCATGGCAATATATCTCGGAATGGCTATGGAAATGCCATAATAGGTAGGTATGGTGGCTGTTTTGAGGAAGATATAAGGAGGTTTATTTGTGATAGAGCGTATCATATCACGGGGTTTGGATGCACCGGCAAAGTTTGCACCAAATCTCAAGGTGAGAAAGGGCAATGCACGATACTGAAGAGGCTAGCAATGATGGAAAGCTGAGAGTGCGTATAATCCATGGACTCAACATTAGTCATAAAGAACTCACATACTTATTGAAAAATCCTACAAGTCATCAAAAACCAAGCATTACGTGCATGCTCCTAGGGGGGTAGATTTGTAGGAAAAGACCATCGCTCGTACCCAACCGCCACTCATAAGGAAGGCAATCAAAGAACACCTCATGTTTGAAATTTGTTACACAACAGTTACCATATGTGCATGCTACGGGACTTGCAATCTTAAACACAAGTATTTCTCAAATTCACAACTACTCAACTAGCACAACTCTAATATCACCATCTTTATATCTCAAAACAATTATCAAGTATCAAACTTCTCATAGTATTCAGTGCACTTTTTAATGATAGTTTTTATTATACCAATCTTGGATGCCTATCATATTAGGACCAATTTTATAGCTAAGGCAAATTATCATGCTGTTCTAAAGGACTCTCAAAATAATATAATTTAATCATGAGAGATCAATAATTTCTATAAAATAAAACCACCACCGTGCTCTAAAAGATATAAGTGAAGCACTAGAGCAAAATTATCTAGCTCAAAAGATATAAGTGAAGCACATAGAGTATTCTAATAAATTCCAATTCATGTGTGTCTCTCCCAAAAGGTGTTTACAGCAAGGATGATTGTGGTAACCTAAAAATCAAAGACTCAAATCATACAAGACGCTCCAAGCAAAACACATATCATGTGGTGAATAAAAATATAGCCTCAAGTAAAGTTACCGATGAACAAAGACGAAAGAGGGGATGCCTTCCGTGGCATCCCCAAGCTTAGGATTTTGGTTGTCCTTGAATTTTACCTTGGGGTGCCTTGGGCATCCCCAAGCTTAGGCTCTTGCCACTCCTTATTCCATAATCCATCAAATCTTCACCCAAAACTTGAAAACTTCACAACACAAAACTCAACAAAAAATCTCATGAGCTCCGTTAGTATAAGAAAACAAACCACCACTTAAGGTACTGTAATGAACTCATTATTTGTTTATATTGGTGTTAAACCTACTGTATTCCAACTTCTCTATGGTTCATACTCTCCGATACTAGCCATAGATTCATCAAAATAAGCAAACAACACACGAAAAACAGAATCTATCAAAAACAGAACAGTCTGTAGTAATATGTAGGTTTAGAATACTTATGTAACCCAAAAAATTCTGAAATAAATTGGTGGACGTGAGGAATTTTTCTATTAATCATCTTAAAAAAGAATCAACCTAATTTCACTCTCCATTAAAAAATGGCAGCAAATCTCGTGAGCACTAAAGTTTCTGTTTTTTACAGCAAGATCGCAAAGACTTCCCCCAAGTCTTCCCAATGGTTCTACTTGGAACAAACACTAATTAAAAGCATAAAACCACATCTAAACATAGGCTAGATGAATTATTTATTACTAAACAGAACCAAAAAGCAAGGAACAAAAATAAAATTGGGTTGCCTCCCAACAAGCGCTATCGTTTAACGCCCCTAGCTAGACATAAAAGCAAGAATAGATCTAGGTATTGCCATCTTTGGTATGCAATCCATAAGTGGATCTAATAATAGATTCATAAGGTAATTTAATTTTCTTTCTAGGAAATTTTTCCATGCCTTTCCTTAACGGAAATTGGAATCTAATATTCCCTTCTTTCATATCAATAATTGCACCAATCATTCTAAGGAAAGGTCTACCAAGAATAATGGGAGATGTAGGATTGCAATCAATATCAAGAACAATGAAATCTACGGGCACATAATTCCTATTTGCAACAATAAGAACATCATTAATCCTTCCCATAGGTTTCTTAATAGTGGAATCCGCGAGCTGCAAATTTAAAGAACAATCATCAAATTCACGAAAACCTAACACATCACACAAAGTTTTTGGAATCGTGGAAATGCTAGCACCCAAATCACATAAAGCCTAGAATTCATGATCTTTAATTTTAATTTTAATAGTAGGTTCCCACTCATCATGAAGTTTTCTAGGGATAGAAACTTCTAATTCAAGCTTTTCTTCATAAGATTGCACTAAAGCATCAACGATATGTTTGGTAAAAGCTTTATTTTGACTATAATCATGCGGAGAATTTAGCACGTATTGTAACAAAGAAATACAATCTATCAAAGAGCAATTATCATAATTAAATTCCTTGAAATCCAAAATAGTGGGTTCATTGCTATGTAAAGTTTTGACCTCTCCAATCCCACTTTTACCAATTTTTGCATCAAGATCTAAAAACTCCGAATCATTGGGACGCCTTTTAACTAAAGTTGACTCATCTCCAGTACCATCATTATCAAGATTCATATTGCAAAACAAAGATTTAATAGGATACACATCAATCAATTTTAGATCTTCATCCTTATTATCATCTAAACTAGAAGAACACACTTTTATAAAGCAATCCCTTTTTGCACGCATCCTAGAGGTTCTTTCTTTGCACTCATCAATGGAAATTCTCATGGCTTTGAGAGACTCATTGATATCATGCTTAGGTGGAATAGATCTAAGTTTCAAAGAATCAACATCAAGAGAAATTTTAACCACGTTCCTAGCCAACTCATCAATCTTAGACATTTTTTCTTCAATCAAATCATTGAAACTCTTTTGCGAACTAATAAATTCTTTAATACTATATTCAAAATCAGAGGGCATCTTATTAAAATTTCCATAAGGGTTGTTGTAGGAATTACCATAATTATTAGAGGAATTACTAGGAAACGGCCTAGTATTAAAGTTTCCTCTATACGCGTTGTTACCAAAATTGTTCCCACCAACAACATTCACGTCCATAGATTCATTACTATTCTCAATCAAAGTAGACAAAGGCATATCATTAGAATCTGAAGAAACACTCTTATTAGCAAACAATTTCATAAGTTCATCCATCTTTCCACTCAAAACATTAATTTCTTCTATAGCATGAACCTTTTTACTAGTAGATCTTTTGGTGTGCCATTGAGAATAATTAACCATAATATTATCTAGGAGTTTGGTAGCTTCTCCTAAAGTGATTTCCATAAAAGTGCCTTCCGCGGCCGAATCTAAAAGATTTCTAGAAGCAAAATTCAATCCAGCATAATTTTTTTGTATGATCATCCACAAATTCAAACCATGTGTAGGGCAATTACGTATCATTAATTTCATCCTCTCCCATGCTTGTGCAACATGCTCATGATCAAGTTGCTTAAAATTCATAATATTGTTTCTAAGGGAGATGATCTTAGCGGGAGGGAAATACTTAGAGATAAAAGCATCTTTGCACTTGTTCCAAGAATCAATACTATTTTTAGCCAAAGACGAAAACCAAGTTTTAGCACGATCGCTAAGCGAAAACGGGAATAGCTTCAATTTAACAACATCATTATCCACATCTTTCTTATTTTGCATATCACACAAATAAACAAAGCTGTTTAGATGGGTGGCGGCATCTTCACTAGGAAGGCCAGAAAACAGATCTTTCATGACAAGATTCAGCAAAGTAGTATTAATTTCACAAGATTCAGCATCGATAAGAGGAGCAATCGGAGTGCTAATAAAATCATTATTGTTGGTATTGGAAAAGTCACACAATTTAGTACTATCTTAAGCCATCGTGACAAACAATCCAACACACAAGCACACCAGAAGCGAGCGAAAAAGAGGCGAACGGAAAAAGGGCGAATAAAACGGCAAGGGTGAAGTTGGGGAGAGGAAAATGAGAGGCAAATGGAAAATAATGTAATGTGAGGGATAAGAGTTTGTGATGGGTACTTGGTATGTCTTGACTTGTGCGTAGATCTCCCCGGCAACGGCGCCAGAAATCCTTCTTGCTACCGCTTGAGCACCGCGTTGGTTTTCCCTTGAAGAGGAAAGGGTGATGCAGCAAAGTAGCATAAGTATTTCCCTCAGTTTTTGAGAACCAAGGTATCAATCCAGTAGGAGACTACACGCAAGTCCCTCGTACGTGCACAAACAAATAAGAACCTCGCAACCAACGTGGGTTGTCAGTCCCTTCACGGTCACTTACGAGAGTGAGATCTGATAGAGATAATAAGATAAATATTTTTGGTATTTTTATGATATAGATTGAAAGTAAAGATTGCAAAGTAAAATAGATTGGAAACTTATATGATAAAAGATAAACCCGGGGGCCATAGGTTTCACTAGTGTCTTCTCTCAAGATAGCATAAGTATTATGGTGGGTAAACAAATTATCATCGAGCAATTGATAGAAAAGTGCATAATTATGAGAATATCTAGGCATGATCATGTATATAGGCATCATGTCCGCGACAAGTAGGCCGAAACAATTCTGCATCTACTACTATTACTCCACACATCGACCGCTATCCAGCATGCATCTAGAGTATTAAGTTCATAAGAACAGAGTAACGCATTAGGCAATATGACATGATGTAGAGGGATAAACTCAAGCAATATGATATAAACCCCATCTTTTTATCCTCGATGACAACAATACAATACATGCCTTGCTGCCCCTGCTATCACTGGGAAAGGACACCGCAAGATTGAACCCAAAGCTAGGCACTTCTCCCATTGCAAGAAAGATCAATCTAGTAGGTCAAACCAAACTGATAATTCAAAGAGACTTGCAAAGATGACCAATCATACATAAAATATTTCAGAGAAGAATCAAATATTGTTCATAGATAAACTTAATCATAAACCCACAATTCACCGGATCTCGACAAACATACCGCAAAAAGAATTACATCGAATAGATCTCCAAGAAGATCGAGGAGAACTTTGTATTGAGATCCAAAGAGAGATAAGAAGCCATCTAGCTAATAAGTATGGACCCGAAGGTCTGTGGTAAACTACTCAAACATCATCGGAGAGGCTATGGTGTTGATGTAGAAGCCCTCCGTGATCGATTCCCCCTCCGGCGGAGCTCCGAAAAAGGCCCCAAGATGGGATCTCTTGGGTACAGAAGGTTGCGGCGGTGGAAATAGGGTTTCATGGTGCTCCTGGATGTTTTTGGGGTATATGGATATATATAGGAGGAAGAAGTATGTCGGTGGAGCTACAAGGGGCCCACGAGGGTTGGGGGCGCGCCTCCCTGCCCCGTGGCCTTCTCGCTTCTTTCTTGATGTCTACTCCAAGTCCCCTGGATCACATTTGTTCCAAAAATAACTCTCCCGAAGGTTTCATTCCGTTTGGATTCGGTTTGATATTCCTTTTCTGCAAAACACTGAAATAGGCAAAAAATAGCAATTTGCACTGGGCCTTGGGTTAGTAGGTTAGTCCCAAAAATAATATAAAAGTGTATAATAAAGCCCATTAAACATCCAAAACAGATAATATAATAGCATGGAACAATAAAAAATTATAGATATGTTGGAGACGTATCAGGCAACCCCATTTGACTGGGGTGAGTAGGGAGGCGTCCTCTCATGAATAATACCATGTTCCACACAGAATAAATCAAACTCATTAGAAAAGTACTCTCCACCACGATCATACCGGACTCATTTTATTTTCTTCTCAAGTTGGTTCTCAACTTTAGCCTTATAGACTTTAAAGTAGTGTAGAGCCTCATCCTTAGTATTTAACAAATACACATAGCAGAATCTAGTGGAATCATCAATCAGAGGCATGAAGTATTTCTTTCCACCTTTAGTCAACACACCATTCATCTCACAGAGATCTGAATGTATAAGCTCTAATGGTGCCAGGTGTCTCTCCTTCGCAAGCTTGTGAGGCTTACGAGGTTGCTTAGCTTGCACACACGCATGGCACTTAGAGCCTTTGGCTAAAGTGAAACTCGGGATTAAGTCCATTTTAGCTAGCCGCATCATACAACCGACATTTATGTGACAAAGACGTGAATGCCAAACCTCAGATTCGTTCACATTAGACTGAATTTGGTTCACGACTTTATTACAGAAATCCTCCAGGGAAAGGCGGAACAAACCACCACAATCATACCCTTTTCCAACAAATAGTCCATACTGAGATACGACTACTTTGTTAGACTCAAATACTAACTTAACCCCTTCTTTACATAGAAGGGAGCCACTAACGAGATTCTTGTTTATGGCGGGGACATGCTGCACGTTCTTCAGTTGCACGATCTTTCCCGAAGTAAACTTCAGATCTACCGTGTCAACACCATGAACAGAAGCATGCGAGCCATTCCCCATCGGGACAGAACAATCTCGTGTGACCTGGTAAGAAGAAAACAAAGACACATCAGCATACATGTGAATATTGGCCCCAGTGTCAACCCACCAATCGATGGACTGACAAACTGCAAGTATGGTAAATAGATTACCATACCCGGATGCCGCATCATTGTTGCTCAGAGTGACATTCATAGACTTGGAGTCCTGTGCTGGCTTCTTGTACTTGTTTGGGCACTTGTTTGCCCAATGTTCATCTGAACCACAAGTAAGCAGCCATCTCTCTTTTTGTCTTTCTTCTTACCCTTCTTATTAAAGGTAGTATTCTACTGGACAGAGTTCTTTCCCTTGAACTTGTGGAAGTTCTTCTGCACCACATTGGCGCTAGAAGAACCCTCTGCCCCTTTCACGTGTGAGTCCTTTGCTCTCGAGTTCTGCTCAACACTGAGATGACCGATGACATCCTCGATAGAGAATTCATGTCTCAAGTGCTTGAGAGAAGTAGCAAAGTTCCTCCAACTAGGAGGGAGTTTTGCAATAATGCAACCCGTGACAAACTTGTTCGGTAACTCACACTTCAGGAGCTCCAGCTCCTTAGCAATGCACTATATCTCATGAGCCTGGTCCAATACAGAACAATTATCAACCATCCCGTAATCATGGAACTACTCCATGGCATACAGCTCACTGCCAGCATCGGTTGCGCCAAATTTGACTTCGAGCGCATCCCACAAGTTTTTGGCAACCCCCATATGAATATATGCGTCAACCAACTTATCTCCAATCACACTCAGAACTGCTCCCAAAAAGATTGTCGTTGCCTCCCTAAACGCCTTCTCCTGTTCAGGAGCAATCGTTTCTGTGAGGCACACACCACCAACCCAGAACACATTCACCGCTGTGAGCCACAAGGTGGTCCTAGTCTGCCAACGCTTAAAATGCGTCCTGGCAAACTTTTTCGGTTTCGGAGTAGCAGCAAAGCCTTGAATCGAAAAGTACCTAAAATAAGGTTTTTGGATTGTTGGAAATATTAGCACTTTTTCGATTAGACTAATCCACGAGTAAGTAGTAAGCATGGCATAAAAGGTATGCATCTCATAGCTATACCTAAGCATACTAGCACGTACAGAACATAGAAGCGAACCTTCTATGAGCAGCACAAATACGGCTAGTACAAGTACGAGTAAACGAGGGATGAACATATCATACCTCCGGTTGGCCACACCAACGCGGCGACGGCAGCAACAGCCTCGGCGTCGTCCATGGCCTTTTTCTTGGCGGCGGCGGCGTCGGCCATGGTGTCGATGTAGGGGAAGTAGTGGAATCCAAGGCGGATGGAGTTGGGGACGGATCGGGAGCAGTCACATCGAGATGCTCCCCCAAAACCTTATTGTCGTTCTCCCGGGCAGGATCTCAAACGACAGGGTTTCGGAGGCACCTGCTCTCCCGACCAGCCGTGCACGCAGTCGTCGGGATGGGGTCACCAGAGACAGCACGGAGTGAGGAACAGTAGATGACGGCTAGGTTATGCGAGAGGGAGGGTAGGAAGTCGTGGGCCTAGGCGGAGGCCCACGACCGAGTCGACGCACTCCCGGGAAGGGTCGCACACCCGCGAACGGGGTCAACGAATTCCGGCAACGCAATTCAGTCCACATTCATTCCTGAGCGGCAAAAATAAGCTGCGACTCGGCTCATTCCCGCAACTCGCGGCGCGCGCGCGCGTCGTGGCGAGGCAGGCGACGGCGGAGGAGGAGCGCGCATGTACCATTCCTCTTCCCAAGCTCCCAATGGCAAGTGGTGGAGCAGCCCTTATAAAGGGGTCTCAGCTCTCCTCAACTAGCAAGGTGGGACTAAACTTCCCACCACCTGCCATCTCATACATGGGCCTCAAGATTAACCAGTGATTAGTGTCTTATATGGGCCTAAGCCCATCCATAATCCAACATAGCCAATGCTTCTGTAGTCACCACATCCGCTGCAAATGGAATAAAGCAACATTGGGCAGCCAAAAAATTTCCTTTGGGATCTCTGATGGACGCTGTCGTAGCTCCAGTTCCCTCGTCCAAATGAAAAGACGCATCCACATTAACTTTCACAAAATTTGGCTCTGGTTTTCTCCATGTATGCTCCTGTACAGCCCGATTCTTGAGATTCATCTGGTGGTAGTTATTAGCTATAGCTAGGACAGAGATGGGCCATCTCGTCGGTGGAGGTGGAGCTCCCCCATGCATTATCTCACGCTGAACCCACCATAAATACTAGGCTCCAATATCTAGAACTTGTTTCACATCAAGACTAGGTTTGAGAGATAGTGCCCTATCCTCCGCCAAGTAGATGTTCAAATATGATATCTCCCGACCGGTCAACTGTTATAGCTTCTTCAATGATATCCACAATACCTAGTCTTTGTCGTAGCTCATGTGCATGTCTACATTTGAAAAACAGGTGGCGCACATCTTCCACATCCTGGTGGCAGATCGGGCAAGACCCATTAGAGCCTACATGTCTGTTTGCGAGTATTGATTTCAAGGGGATTATTCCGTGGAGAGCGCGCCAACAGAAAATCTTCACCTTACGTGGGACTTGCAGTTTCCATACTCTACGCCAGATTTCCGGCGATCTTGAGCCAGACAGATGTGTCAAAACATTTGCATGCTGCCGGTAAGTTTGAAACCATTATGTGTGATAGGCTGATCGGACTGAAAACACCCCTCTCCGATCAGGGTTCTAGGAAATGAAGTCATCAAAAGCTGCAGTATTCAGAGGAATTTGCAAGATCCTTCGGACATCAACTGGGTTGAATATAGAACGGATCAGTGGTTCATCCCATGCACCATCATAAGGGTCAATTAGGTCGCTAACCGTAGATAGGATAGACTGTCCCCTGCTCGAGATTACCCTCCTGTTAGGACTCGATGGTACCCAGGGATCTGTCCATATCTTCAAATTCTCGCCCGTTCCAATTCGCCAAATATATCCCAATTTAAAAGTCTCTAATCCCTTCATTATACTCTACCAAGTGAAGGAAGCCCCACTTTTTAGAGTTGCTTGGAGTAAGCTTCCATTCGGGTAGTACTTTGCTTTCAGAACCCAAGCACATAACGACTCCAGATTGGTAATGAGATGCCAACACTGCTTAGAGAGCATAGCCAAGTTGAAAGAATAAAGATCCCCGACGCCCATTCCTCCTTCATTCTTCGGATAACAAAGTTTCCACCAAGTGTACTGATGCATTCTTTTGTGATCTTCGTCATCACCCCACCAAAATTGAGCAATCAAATCATTGATATCCTTGCAAATCCCCTTCGGTAGGCTGAATACCGACATGGAAAAAATAGGGATTGCTTGAGCTACAGATTTAATAAGTATTTCCTTACCACCTATAGATAGTTGCTTCTCCATCCATCCTTTCAATCTTTCTTTTATTCTTTCACAGAAGTGCCTGAAACAGTCACTCCTATCCACACCTACCTTTGCAGGCAACCCAAGATATTTGTCAGACAAAGCTTCAGTATCAATATGTAATAGTTGACAAAACTCAGTCTTTTTTACCACAGGGGTGTTAGGGCTGAAATACACACTTTCGATAGACTCACCAATTGTAGGTATCCAGAACATGTTGTAAGGAAGCTGCATTTAAAACATTTGCTTTCATGAGAATCAGAGAATCATTAGCAAATAAAAGGTGTGATATTGATGGTGCATTTCTGCACACTCATATTCCCTCAATGCCACCAGCTTCTTCTTCAAACTCCAATAGACTGGAAAGACCTTCTGCACACAACAGGAAGATATATGGGGAGAGGGGGTCACTGTCATGGGAGTAAGTCTGACAGTAAGAATAGGGGGTATGTAGGAGGAGGCAAGGTCCTAGCTACGACGAGGTTGTACACACGGGTTTTACGAGTTCAGGCCCCTCTCGGAGGAGGTAACAACCCTACGTCTCGGTGCCCTGAGGCTTGTCGACTGGAATATGTGTGTGAGTTATAGGGGGTGCGAACTCTTGTGCCGGAGGAGTGGGGTGGCTTATATAGAGTGCACCAGACCCCTCCAGCCCTCAATTACACAAGGTTCAATGTAAGTTAAGACATGGGCGTTACTGGTAATGCCTGCTATAATGACTATTTATGACCTTTAAGACTACGGAGTGAACAACTGACCGTTGCCATCCTGGGGTGGCTTTAGATCTTTTGTACTCTGAGTGATTCTTCGTACGGTCGAGTGACTCTATCTTGGTCGAGTGGATTTGGGGTATCCGAGTGGAATAGCTGGTCGAGTGGCTTGCTCTCTAAGGTGGTTTCAGTCGGTATCTTCTATTGTACTTCAAATGACTTTGACTCTAGGGCAGTGTCCTTGCGTAGGGCGTCTAGGTCAGGCCTATGACCCTACCCAAAGTACATGGCATCGTCATTATCCCCTGAATGGATTGAGGTCCGAGTGAACTAAGGTTGAAGTTGTTTCTGATTCGATTCTATGCTTCGGAGGCATATCATCGGAGTCTGGAAATTGTACTAGAACTTTAACCTTGCGTCAGTCGCCTTGATCGATTCTGTGGTCGTCGAGTGAATTATGTTGTGAATCTTCGAGTGAATTAGAGCGTGAAATCTTTGGTGCGATTGGTTGCTCTATGGTTCCCGGATCTCACGGGATTCAAAATTTTGGAGAAGCGCGCGGGACGGAGCGTGGCGTAGTAAATGGAACAGATAGACAAAGGCTCCTCGATTTTCGTGCCGTCTTTTTCGCCATGTATCGGTCAAGCATCTGCTGCGGGATGTGATAAGATCGCCTGGGCCCACCGGTCAGCCACTCGGAAGCAGCCCCATAAAGAGCGCTCAAGCTGATGCAATGCACAGTGCGCCTCATTCGGTCCTCTTCTCCTCTGCCTCTCCACCACGCATCTCTCTGCTCTCGACACCTCCGCTCAGTCCACGAGAACTCTGCCGCCATGGGGAAGGAAAATACCGCAGCCCTGGAGCGCGTGAAGAAGGTGTAGGCGGCGGCGAAAGGCAAGAAGATGGCTCGGGGGTCATCATCGCGGTCTGTTCTGCCGCCTGGTTGGATCCAGGGGGACTGGATTCGCTCCACCGTCGTGCAGGAAGACTTGGAGAGGCTCGTCGAGGATGACATGATTGCCGACAAATCTTGGAGGTTGACAGAGGGGGAATCCGAGCCCCAGCCATGCGAGGGTGAGCGTGTCCTCCTCACCACCCACGTTAATCGAGGTTTTTCCCTTCCCCCGCATCCGTTCTTTTGGGGTTTCCTGAACTTTTTCGCTACCCAGATTCACCATTTCTCCCCCAACACAATCACATTCTTGCTGCGTACATCTATTTGTGCAAAAACTTTCTGGGCTGCCAACCACACTGGGGTCTCTCCAAACACATCGTTACCTGCCGTTCTCATATGGCGAAGAAAGCAAATCCGACTAATGAAAAGACGCACGTGATCCAGATGTGCGGGGGTTTAGGGATTCAAACTAGGGGTAGAAGTGCTTTTCCTTCCATGACCCATCCCGAGTCAGTCCGCGGATGGCAGTCGACCTGGTTCTACTGCAAAGACGTCCCGACTCCTGGTCAATCGACCGGTCTTCCCCCTTTCACTATGGAGCGACTCCACCAACCTTCTTCACTGATTGTGACCCTAGAGGAGAAACGCGAGGTGTCCCTTTTAGTCAACCAAGTCATTAACTTGGTTCAGGAGGGTGTCACTGGCATGGATAAGTTGGAGGTGTTCCTCAGTCGGTGAATCCAGCCTCTCCAAGCCCGTGATCATCCGATGTGGATCTACTCGGGCCCTGGAGACACCGCTTGGGTCCACCCAGAGGAGGTCACCGAGGAGACGGTGGCTCAGTGGCTGAGCAGCATTACTGGGAACAAAGATAACCCTAGGGGGTCCAGGAGGGTTCAGCCATTCGACGCCGAACATGAGCCAGAAGAGGTCGGGCTCAAAATACCGAGTGTTTTCTTCTTCCGATCTGCAATTCATACGTCCATTTTGCATCATGCTTTTATATCGATATTTATTGCATTATGGCTGTTATTACACATTATGTCACAATACTTATGCCTATTCTGTCTTATTTTACAAGGTTTGCACGAAGAGGGAGAATGCCGGCAGCTGGAATTCTGGGCTGGAAAAGGAGCAAATATTAGAGATCTATTCTGCACAACTCCAAAAGTCCTGAAACTCCACGAAAGTCAGTTTTGGAATATATAAAAAATATTGGGCGAAGAAAGCACCAGAAGGGGGCCACCCACCATCCATGATGGTGGGGGCGTGCCCCCTGTCTCGTGGCCCCCCTGGCAGGCCTCCGGTGCCCATCTTTGGCTATATGAAGTCTTTCACCCTGGAAAAAATCATAAGCAAGCTTTCGGGACGAAACACCATCGCCACAAGGCAGAACCAATCTAGGGCTCCGGCGGAGCTGTTTTTCCGGGGAAGCATCCCTCTGGGAGAGGGAAATCATCACCATCGTCATCACCATCGATCCTCTCAACGGGAGGGGTCAATCTCCATCAAGATCTTCACCATCACCATCTCATCTCAAACCCTAGCTCATCACTTGTATCCAATCTTTGTCTCAAAACCTCAGATTGGTACCTGTGGGTTGCTACTAGTGTTGATACTCCTTGTAGTTGATGCTAGTTGATTATTTGGTGGAAGATCATCTGTTCAGATCCTTTATGCATATTAATACCCCTCTGATTATGAACATGAATATGATTTTTGAGTAGTTACGTTTGTTCCTGAGGACATGGGATAAGTCTTGCTATAAGTAGTCATGTGAATTTAGTATTCGTTCGATATTTTGATGAGATGTATGTTGTCTCTCCTCTAGTGGTGTCATGTGAACGTCGACTACATGACACTTCACCATTGTTTGGGCATAGGTGAAGGCATTGGGAAGTAATAAGTGGATGATGGGTTGCTAGAGTGACAGAAGCTTAAACCCTAGTTTATGAGTTGCTTCGTAAGGGGCTGATTTGGATCCATATGTTTCATGCTATGGTTAGGTTTGCCTTAATGCTTCTTTTGTAGTTGCGGATGCTTGCAAAGGGGTTAATCATAAGTGGGATGCTTGTCTAAGTAAGGGCAGTACCCAAGAACCGGTCCACCCACATATCAAATTATCAAAGTACCGAACGCGAATCATATGAATGTGATGAAAACTAGCTTGACGATAATGCCCATGTGTCCTTGGGATCACTTTCCTTTATATAAGAGTTTGTCCAGGCTTTTTCTTTGCTACAAAAAGGATTGTGCCATCTTGCTGCACCTCATTTACTTTTATTACTTGTTACCTGTTACAAATTACCTTATCACAAAACTATCTGCTACCGATAATTTCAGTGCTTGCAGAGAATACCTTACTGAAACTGCTTATCATTTCCTTCTGCTCCTCGTTGGGTTCGACACTCTAACTTATCGAAAGGACTAAGATAGATCCCATATACTTGTGGGTCATCAAGACTCTTTTCTGGCGCCATTGCCAGGGAGTGAAGCACCTTTGGTAGGTGGAATTTGGTAAGGAATAAAATTATATAGTGTGCTGAAATTTACTGTCACTTGTTACTATGGAAAGTAATCCTTTGAGGGGCTTGTTCGGGGTATCTTCACCCCGACTAGTAGAGCAAAGAGTTGCTCCTCAACCTACTGAACCTACTGAAAATGTTTATTTTGAAATTCCTTCGGGTATGATAGGGAAACTGCTAGCTAATCTTTTTATAGGAGATGGAACATTGCATCCCGATCTGCACCTAATCTATGTGGTGAAGTTTGTGGATTATTTAAGCTTGCAGGTATGCCCGAGGATGTTATCAAGAAGAAGTTCTTCCCTTTATCTTTGAAGGGAAAGACATTGACATGGTTTAGGCTATGTGATGATATTGGATCATGGAACTACAACCGATTGAAATTGGAATTTCATCAGAAGTTTTATCCTATGCATCTAGTTCATCGTGATCGTAATTATATATATAATTTTTGGCCTCGCAAAGGAGAAAGCATCGCTCAAGATTAGGGGAGGCTTAAGTTAATTTTATATTCATGCCCCAATTATGAGTTTTCAAGAGAAATTATTATTCAAAATTTTTATGCTCGGCTTTCTCTCAATAATCGCTCCATGCTCGATACTTCTTGTACTGGATCTTTTATGATGAAGACTATTGAATTCATATGGGATTTATTGGAAAGAATTAAACGCAACTCTAAAGATTGGGAACTCGACAAAGGTAAGGAGTCAGGTATAACACCTAAGTTTGATTGTGTTAAAATCTTTTATGGATACCGATGCTTTTCGTGAATTTAGCACTAAATATGGACTTGACTCCGAGATAGTAGCTTCTTTTTGTGAATCCTTTGCTACTCATGTTGATCTCCCTAAGGATAAGTGGCTTAAATATCATCCTCCCATTGAAGTAAAAGTAGTTGAACCTATTAAAGTTGAAGAAAAGACTATCACTTATAATGTTGATCCTATTGTTCCTACCGCTTATATTGAGAAACAACCTTTCCCTGCTAGAATAAAGGATCATGCTAAAGCTTCAAATGTGCTTCGGAACAGTAATACTAGAACACCTACACCCTCTGAGCAAATTAAAGTTGAACCTAGTATTGCTATGGTTAAAGATCTCTTGTCTGATAATATTGATGGGCATGTTATTTACTTTTGTGATAAAGCTGCTAGAATTGCTAGACCCGATACTAAAAATAAACATAGACCTGTTGTAGGCATGCCTGTTATTTCTGTTGAAATAGGAGATCATTGCTATCATAGCTTATGTGATATGGGTGCTAGTGCGAGTGCAATACCTCATTCTTTATATGAAGAAAGTATGCATGATATTGCACCTGCTGAGATAGAAGGTATTGATGTTACAATTAAGCTTGCCAATAGAGATACTATTTCACCAATTGGGATTGTTAGAGATGTTGAAGTCTTGTGTGGGAAAGTTAAATATCCTGCTGATTTTCTTGTTCTTGGTTCCCCACAAGATGACTCTTGTCCCATTATATTTGGTAGACCCTTCTTGAATACTGTTAATGCTAAGATATACTGCAAAAAGGATATTGTTTTTGTTGGTTTAGGGGATATGCCTCATGATTTTAATTTTGCTAAATTTTGTAGACAACCCCATGATAAAGAATTGCCTAGTAAAGCTGAAATTATTGGTCTTGCTTCTATTGTCGTGCCTCCTAATGATCCTTTAGAACAATATTTGCTAGACCATGAAAATGATATGTTCATGAATGAAAGAAGGGAAATAGATGAAGTATTCTTTAAACAGGGACCTATTTTGAAACACAACTTGCCTATCGAAATCCTAGGGTATCCTCTCCCACCCAAGGGTGATCCCGTGTTTGAGCTTAAACCATTGCCTAATACTCTTAAATATGCTTATCTTGATGAAAAGAAGATATATCCTGTTATTATTAGTGCTAACCTTTCAGAGCAGGAAGAAGAGAAATTATTGAAAACTCTGAAGAAGCACCGTGCTGCTATTCTATATACTCTTGATGATCTTAAGGGCATTAGTCCCACTCTATTCCAGCACAAAATAAAATTAGAGAAAGACGCTAAACCGGTTGTTGATCACCAACGACGGTTAAATCCTAAGATGAAAGAAGTGGTAAGAAAAGAAATACTAAAGCTTCTGGAGGCAGGTATAATTTATCCCGTTGCTGATAGTCAGTGGGTAACTCCTGTCCATTGTATCCCTAAGAAAGGAGGTATTACTATTGTTCCTAATGATAAAGATGAATTGATCCCACAAAGAATTGTTACATGTTATAGAATGGTAATTAATTTCCACAAATTAAATGAAGCTACTAAAAAGGATCATTACCCTTTACCTTTTATTGATCAAATGCTAGAAAGATTATCCAAACATACACATTTTTGCTTTCTAGACGGTTATTCTGGTTTCTCTCAAATACATGTGACAAAAGAGGATCAATAAAAGACCACCTTTACTTGCCCTTTTGGTACCTTTGTTTATAGACGTATGCCCTTTGGTTTATGTAATGCACCTGCTACCTTTCAAAGATGTATGACTGCTATATTCTCTGACTTTTGTGAAAAGATTGTTGAGGTTTTCATGGATGATTTTTCCGTATACGGAACTTCTTTTGATGATTGCTTAAGCAACCTTGATCGAGTTTTGCAGAGATGTGAAGAAACTAATCTTGTCTTGAATTGGGAGAAGTGCCACTTTATGGTTAATGAAGGTATTGTCTTGGGGCATAAAATTTCTGAAAGAGGTATTGAAGTTGATAAAGCTAAAGTTGATGCTATTGAAAAGATGTCGTGTCCAAAGGACATTAAAGGTATAAGAAGTTTCCTTGGTCATGCCGGTTTTTATAGGAGGTTCATTAAAGAATTCTCAAAAATTTCCAGGCCCCTGACTAATCTCTTACAAAAAGATGTTCCTTTTGTCTTTCATGATGATTGTATAGAAGCATTTGAAATACTTAAGAAAGCCTTGATTTATGCACCTATTGTTTAGCCTCCTGATTGGAATTTACCCTTTGAAATTATGTGTGATGCTAGTGATTATGCTGTAGGCGCTATCATAAATGCTTCTCGCACTGCTCCATGGTATGCTAATTACATTGTTGCTAAATTTATACCACCTAGTTTCACATACCAGCAAAATAAAAAGTTTTTCTGTGACTTAAGACATTACTTCTGGGATGACCCACACCTTTATAAAGAAGGAGTAGATGGTGTTATTAGACGTTGTGTACCTGAGCATGAACAGGAACAAATCCTAAGCAAGTGTCACTCCGAGGTTTATAGAGGACACCATGCTGGAGATAGAACTGCACATAAGGTATTGCAATCCGGTTTTTGTTGGCCTACTCTCTTCAAGGATGCCCGTAAGTTTGTCTTGTCTTGTGATGAATGTCAAAGAATTGGTAATATTAGTAGACGTCAAGAAATGCCTATGAATTATTCACTTGTTATTGAACCATTTGATGTTTGGGGCTTTGATTATATGGGACCGCCTTCTTCTAATGGGTATACACATATTTTAGTTGTTGTTGATTACGTTACTAAGTGGGTAGAAGCTATTCCAACTAGTAGTGCTGATCATAACATCTCTATTAAGATGCTTAAAGAAGTTATTTTTCCGAGGTTTGGAGTCCCTAGATACTTAATGACTGATGGCGGTTCACATTTTATTCATGGTGCTTTTCGTAAAATGCTTGCTAAGTATGATGTTAATCATAGAATTGCATCTCCATATCATCCACAGTCTAGTGGTCAAGTAGAACTGAGTAATAGAGAGCTTAAATTAATTTTGCAAAAGACTATTAATAGATCTAGAAAGAATTGGTCAAAGAAACTAGATGATGCATTATGGGCCTATAGAACTACATATAAAAATCCTATGGGTATGTCTCCATATAAAATGTTTTATGGAAAAGCATGTCACTTACCTCTCGAACTAGAACATAAGGCATATTGGGCCATTAAAGAGCTCAATTATGATTTCAAACTTGCCGGTGAGAAGAGATTATTTGACATTAGCTCACTTGATGAATGGAGAACCCAGGCCTATGAGAATGCCAAACTGTTTAAAGAAAAAGTTAAAAGATGGCATGACAAAAGGATACAAAAATGTGAGTTTAACGTAGGTGATTATGTATTGTTATACAACTCTTGTTTAAGATTTTTTGCAGGAAAACTCCTCTCTAAATGGGAAGGTCCTTGCGTTATCGAGGAGGTCTATTGTTCCGGTGCCATAAAAATTAACAACTTCGAAGGCACAAATCCGAGGGTGGTGAACGGTCAAAGAATCAAACATATATCTCGGGTAATCCTATAAATGTTGAAACTAATGTTACTGAAACCGTAACCCCAGAGGAGTATATAAGGGACACCTTCCATAATGTTTCAGCCTCCGAAAAGGAAGAGGTATGTGGTACGGTAAGTAAACCGACTCCATAACAGTTCTAATAGTAATTTTTCTCCGTTTTGGAGTATTTAAGAAAATAGTAAATTAAGAAGCAGTCCGGAAATGACACAAGGCGTCCACGAGGGTGGACGGCGCGCTCCCTGTCTCATGGGCACCTCGTGTGTCCTTTGGACTCCGTTTTCTTGCACGATACTTCTTTTGGTCGGTAAAAATTCATTATATAATATCCCGAAGGTTTTGACCACCGTACCACGCAAATATCTCCTGTTTTTGTTTCGAGCTATTTTTCTAATAGATCTAGATCACCATGACGTCTTCAAGCGCCCCCAAGGACAAGTTTTTCGAGAGGTTCATCAACCCCTACCTCGCGCAGGTGCTGCAACACCCTCAAACCATTGAGTTGCGTGAGGGGGTGCTGCACATCCGCGATGTTGAGGGACCAAGGAGGACCGGAAGCGTGGAGACAAGACTCGAAGAGATGGAGCAACAAGTTTTAAAGTGCCAGGGGATGGTGGAACGCGGACTCGACGCCAACCACATGATGATCGCGGATTTCACCAACAATCACAAGCCGGATGCCAAGAACATTGGGGAGACATCTTCAAGCTTCACAAGAAAATCGAGCACCTCCAAGCCTAGATCTATGACCTGCAAAACCAAAACTGTGAGTATGAATATAGATACAAGAGGATGAGTTTGGCTGCAGATTTGAGTATCCCGGAGACTCAATCATCCTTCTACGATGGTGAGCCTATGCCTTGGAAGATGGACGACAAGCCTACATCATCAACAACTCCATCATCACTACCACCAAAGGAGAATTGAGTATCGGGTATGGGCACTCCCCTTGGCAACTGCCAAGCTCGGGGGAGTGCCCCGATATCGTATCACCATCACACTTTTATCTTTATCATTTTTCTTAGTTCGATCCTTTTGGTAATATATTGATCCAGTAGAATAAAGTCTTAATATGATCTAGTTTGGAGTTTTGTTTTATGATCCTTCTATGTAATCGAGTTCGTGAGCTATATATAATAAAGATTAGTGTTGAGTCAAGGGCTTTGCTATCTTACTATGATCTTGAGAAAAAAGAGAAAGAACAAAAAGAAATAAAGAGATCATATTGATCTTATGGAGAGTAATGACTTCACATATAAAGAGTATGATGAATAAACGTTGTTGAGAGTTGACAAACATAGTATTGGTCATCGTTGCAATTAATAGGAAGTAATAAACAAACAGAGGTTTTCACATATAAATATACTATCTTGGACATCTTTTATGATTGTGAGCATTCATTCAAACATGACATGCTAAAAAGTTGATGTTGGACACAGAAGACAACGTAATGGGTTATGTTTTCTTACATCTAAAATAAATTATATTGTCATGGATCATCCAACATGTTGAGCTTGCCTTTCCCCCTCATGCTAGCCAAATTCCTTGCACCAAGTAGAGATACTACTTGTGCTTCCAAATATCCTTAAACCCAGTTTTGCCATGAGAGTCCACCATATCTACCTATGGATTGAGTAAGATCCTTCAAGTAAGTTGTCATTGTTGCAAGCAATAAAAATTGCTCTCGAAATATGTATGATTTATTAGTGTGGAGAAAATAAGCTTTATACAATCTTGTGATGTGGAAGAAATAAAAGCGACGGACTGCATAATAAAGGTCCATATCACAAGTGGCAATATAAAGTGACGTTCTTTTGCATTAAGATTTCGTGCATCCAACCATAAAAACATATGACAACCTCTGCTTCCCTCTGCGAAGGGCCTATCTTTTATTTTTGTCTTATACCTTATACAAGAGTCATGGTGATCTTCACCTTTCCTTTTTACATTTTATCCTTTGGCAAGCACTGTGTATTGGAAAGATCCTGATATATATAGCTAATTGGATGTGAGTTTTCATGAACTATTATTGTTGACATTACCCTTGAGGTAAAAGGTTGGGAGGCGAAACTATAAGCCCCTATCTTTCTGTGTGTCCGATTAAAGCTTCATACCCATAAGTATTGCGTGAGTGTTAGCAATTGTGAAAGACTAAATGATAGTTGAGTATGTGGACTTGCTGAAAAGCTCTTATATTGATTCTTTCCGATGTTATGATAAATTGCAATTGCTTCAATGACTGAGATTATAGTTTGTTAGTTTTCAATGAAGTTTCTGATTCATACTTCACATTGTGAATAGATTGTTACTTTAGCATAAGAAATCATATGACAATATATATATATATATATATATATGTGTGTGTGTGTGTGTGTGTGTGTGTGTGTGTGTGTGTTGTTGTTCTAAGAATGATCATGACGCCCTCATGTCCGTATTTAATTTTATCGACATCTCTATCTCTAAACATGTGGACATGTTTTTCGTTATCGGCTTCCGCTTGAGGACAAGCGAGGTCTAAGCTTGGGGGAGTTGATACGTCCATTTTGCATCATGCATTTATATCGATATTTATTGCATTATGGGCTGTTATTACACATTATGTCACAATAATTATGCCAATTCTCTCTTATTTTACAAGGTTTGCACGAAGAGGGAGAATGCCGGCAGCTGGAATTTTGGGCTGGAAAAGGAGCAAATATTAGAGACCTATTCTGCACAACTCCAAAAGTCCTGAAACTCCACGGAAGCCAGTTTTGGAATATATAAAAAATATTGGGCAAAGAAAGTGCCATAGGGGGGCCACCCACCATCCACGAGGGTGGGGGCGCACCCTACCCCCTGGGCGCGCCCCCTGTCTCGTGGGCCTCCTGGCAGGCCTCTGCCGGGGTGCTGATCCGCGGGCACCTATGGGACCGGCGGACCGGGTCCCTTTCGGTTCGGCGGGGGCGGAGGTCGCGCAAAGAGCAGATCGAGGCGAGGCACGCGAGCGATTTACCCAGGTTCGGGCCGCACGGATGCGTAAAACCCTACTCTTGCTTTGTGGTTTTGTATTGATTTCTAGCTCGGGAGCGCGGAGTGCTACAGTACACACCGGCGGCTGGCAGGACCGAGCGTGGGTGTTCGAACTGGCTCCCCCTCTCTACGTTGCACACGGGCCTCCTTTTATATGCTCAAGGGGTTACCGACAGGTGGCAACGGAGGTAAAGGGCAAAAATGGAAAGGTGTTGTGGTAGGTACAGCTACCTGTTACAGTGTATAATACCTAACCCTGGCGGCAGGGGACAAGGGCATTAATTGCCCGTCTGTGTCTTCTAAACAGTACCGAAAGGGACCGCTAGGGACGCCACCGTTTGCCACGATGGTTATCTTG
Source organism: Triticum urartu (assembly GCF_056163025.1). NCBI lineage: Eukaryota > Viridiplantae > Streptophyta > Magnoliopsida > Poales > Poaceae > Triticum > Triticum urartu. The sequence continues at coordinate 495,290,053 of NC_141873.1, read as the reverse complement.
TCAGCGCCTGCTTGCCACCGCGCACCCCTAGCTGCACGGCCTCCTGCCACGTGTGCTTGGGAGGGTCCTAGAGCGACACGTCGGCGGGTGTGCTGGAGCGCGGGCACGAAGTGGGGGTTTCCCGCGGCAAGCTCCTTGCCGCGGTCGTCGTCTTGTCGTGTTCGGGAGCTTGTCGCTCACCGGGCCTTGCCGGGACGCGTGGCGCGTCGCGGCAAGTTTCTTGAAATGCCTTGGTTGGCCTTCCCAGCAAGCTCCTCTTGCCGGGGTTTTGTTTCCTTCCCGGCCAGCTCCTCTTGCCGGGGCCTTGGTTTGAGTATTTTGCTCTTGAATGGCTCCAAAGGAACCATGGAGGATCTTGGCGGTTACCCGGCAAGCCTTGCCGCGGGATGCTGCGACTGCCCGTGCACAAGTTCGGGATACTAGGGTACCCCTACTCTAGTACACCGACAGGAGCCCCCGGGCCTGGGCCATACACGGTGCCGAGCGCTATTGGGACAGGCCCAAAACATTGCACGGGCACGCGCGGCCTAGGTCACACCGCATATCTCTCCGCTTCCACCGCGCACGCCCAGAACGGCACGCGTCAAACGCGGCGTCGTGGGTGACGTGGGCGGCGTGCGCGGGGCTAAGCCCCGCGAGCATGCGTCAGGCCATGATGAAGGGGACGGTTCACGCCCTCCTCCCTAAACGGAGGTAGGTGTGGGGGCGTGGTGCATTTACTGGATGGGGCCGGTGCACGGTTTTTCGAGGCGTCCACTCCCCGTGATCACGGGGTGGGGCGAGGCCGCCTCATCCGTCGCCTCGGTCCTGCATCCCTGCCACGCGGCTCCCATGCGCTTGGGGTCGCGGACGGTGGAAGCGGGAAACTAGGCCGCCGCAAGCAGAGGCAGCGGGTCGGCCCCGACTCCCTGCTCTTCCCGTGCCTTGATTCGCTGAGCGGGGCGGCCGAGCCCCCACCTTGCTCCTTTATAAAGAGCGGGAGAGGAGCACAGAAGCCCGCACTCTCTCATCTCCTCCTTTCTTCAGCTTCTGCTTCCCTTTCTCTCATTCGCCATGGAGAAAGGGAACCCTGGCCCTTCATCGGTGGCGGCGAGGGTCGCCGCTAGACAGGGCACCCCTTCCTCTCCCGCGCCCGTGGTGGCAGAGCTAGCCATAAGGGGAAGAGGGAGGGGGCGAGGTCGTGGACGAGGTCGAGGACGAGGTCGAGGCGCTCGGGGAAGAGGCGGACGGGGCGGCGCGCCAGCTTCGCTTCCGCCGGCGGTTCCTCTCCCCACGGCGGTCCATATAGGGGACGACCCTTGCGAGTTCTTCGTCAGGCTGCGCCGAGCGCCTCGTCGTCGCCTCCGGCTTCCAGATCCGTTTGCGAGCGCGATGGAGTTGGACCCACCCGAGACACTGAGACTGCACATGAGGGGCTGTGGGATCAGCGGCACGCGAGTCCGCGTTGTATTCCCAGCCCCTAATGTGATGTATCTTGATCGAGGGTGGAAGACGTTCGCCCGTATCCACAGCCTGATGGAGGGGTTTACCCTCCATTTTAAGTTGATGGAGGGCGATCTCCTCTCCGTCAAGGTCTTCGGGTGCTTCGGCACTCGGGCGAAGTGCTGCGTGGACAGCTCCTCCGATAGTGAAGGCTCCCCCTCGAGCGAGAGTGACGAGGAGGAGAGCGACAGCGATGATGAGGGTAGCGGGCGGCGGGATGGTGGGTCCGACTAGGTGTCGGGTGCCGCTTCGTGCGGCACCGATGACCCCATCATCCGTGTCGCCGGCTCCTTGAACTCCCCGGGGTCGTCTCCTTGGGCGGCTGGCGTAGGGAGGCTGCGGAAGGGGAAGAGGGCTAGCGACAAGGCCGTCAAGTCGGAGTACGAGGGCGTGGTGCCCTCGACAGCATGCTGACGTCCTGCCGCCCCGTCTTCGAGCCCCGCTTCCGGCGCCGCCATCACCGTCCAGCCTTCGGACGGCCCCCGGGATGTTCTCTTGGTGTCTTCTGGCACCCGTAGCTCGCCTAGGCGCCCCTTTTGCCCTTTTCGCCTCCTTGACCTACCTCCTGAAGAGAGGGACAGGAAAGGGATTACGGGCACCTTATCTTTTTAATTTGTAAGCCTTCGGGCCTTAGCTGCATCTAAAACTTGTAATCCTCTCTTTCATGTTTTTCATCCTCTATGGACTGTACCTGAGTGGGATGTTTTTTAATGAAAAGGGGATGCTTGCCGGGTTATTTGTCTCGCGGGTTGAACCCACGCCAAGGAGCAAATCCTTGGTATCCCTCGGACAGACATTTCATCTCCCGGCAACAGGCCCTGCCGCCTTCCCACGTCGCTCGACCTTTCTCACGCCTTTGACGGAGGCGGGAACGAGGTGGGTGCGGCCTCCTCGTTTCATCCCTTTGCTGCCGCGACTACGACCAAACTTGGCCCCGGGAACGAGCCCCGGGGCCTAGAGTTGAGGGAGCACGACAGTTTTCGGGAAGAAACGCGATTTCGCATTCCCCAGTCCATAAGAGGATGCATGATGAGGGACGAAAGACTTATCTGATATCGCAGCCCCCGGCAACTATGGCTTGCCGTGGACGAATCTTGGTACTCGCAGCCCCCAGCAACACTGGCTTGCCGGGGCCCAGGTGCCGGCGCGCCCTTCTTCTCCTTTTCATCCTCAAGCGGTCTGGCCAGGATATGCGAGCCCTGCGAACGAAAGAGAAGCAAAGGGACGGACACTCGACCTCTAAGCTAGGGTTTAGCCGCTGTTAGGCACTATCAACCCTAACCAAGGACGAGACTCGACCTAGCATGCATGCTATAACCCCGGGGTGCCAGCGCTTCATTTACTTGTGCTCAGGGTCTGCGCCTGGCTTTGTACAAAGGATTACATGCAACAGCGGCAAGACTTGTACAAAAGGGTGGTTGCCGGACAGGGTCCGACAACCGCGCCTTACAGGTAAAACTTACAAAGATGCTCGATGTTCCAGGAGTTGCTCACTGGTACGCCATCTTCGGTCTCAAGGCGGACAGCGCCAGGCCTTGTGACTCGCTTCACCCGGTAAGGGCCTTCCCACTTCGGCGTCAACTTGTTGGAATTCTTGGCGGACTGAACGCCCCGAAGAACAAGGTCACCTTCCTCGAGACTTCTGGCGTTAACTTTGCGGCTATGGTAGCGGCGCAAAGCTTGCTGGTAGGGAGCAGCTCGCACAGCAGCCTGAAGACGGTCTTCCTCAAGGAGCAGCGCGTCATCTTGTCGCAGCCGCTCTTGCTCGAGCTCATCATAAGCGAGCACTCGAGGTGACCCGTATACGAATTCCATGGGGATAACTGCTTCTGCTCCATAGACTAGAGCAAAAGGTGTCTGTCTAGTGGCTCGATTTGGCGTCGTCCTGATCGACCAAAGAACCACCGGCAGCTCTTCGATCCAGTTTCTTCCGCACTTGTGCAGCCTGTCGAAAGTTCTAGTCTTGAGCCCGCGCAGCACTTCAGCATTTGCCCTCTCCGCTTGACCGTTGCTTCTCGGGTGAGCAACAGAAGCGAAGCAGACCTTGGCGCCAAGATCTTGGACGTACTGCGTGAAGGTGCGGCTCGTAAATTGCGTGCTGTTGTCGGTGATTATCCTGTTAGGGATCCCGAAGCGGCAAACAATCGACCTGAAGAACTTGACTGCTGACTGTGCCATCACCTTCCTCACTGGTTCCACTTCCGGCCGCTTTGTGAACTTGTCGATTGCAACGTACAAGTACTCAAAGCCCCCGATAGCTCGGGGAAAGGGGCCGAGGATGTCGAGCCCCCAGACCGAAAATGGCCAGGATAAAGGGATCGTCTGGAGAGCTTGAGCTGGTTGGTGTATCTGCTTGGAATGAAACTGACACGCTTCACACTTGGTTACTTGTGCAGTTGCATCCTGGAGGGCTGTTGGCCAGAAGAAACCTTGCCGGAAAGCTTTACCGACAAGTGCTCTTGCGCCAATGTGGTGACCACATATGCCTCCATGTATTTCTGCCAACAGCTTTTGTCCATCTTCCCGGGGGATACACTTCAATTTCACACCGTTGAGTCTTCTTCTGTACAGTGTCTTGTCGACAAACTGGTACATACTTGACTGCCGGGCTACTCTCTCCGCTTCTTCTTGCTCTTCGGGAAGTCCTCCTGTCTGAAGGAAATGGACAATCTGCTGTGCCCATGCTGGAGCTTGTGGCTCGACAACAAGGACTAAAGGCAGATCTGCTACTGCGGGAACATCTGCTTCCACGGCAAGAACCTGCGGCTCTGCCGGAGCTTGACGTTCCCCAACAAGCTTGCCGGAGCAAAACTTGTCGGGAGCTTCTGCTTCAATGGAACAAACCCTAGGGCTTGCCGAAGCATCTTGCTCCTCAGCGCTCTTGGTGTTGATCTTGGAGACTGCTGCGGGAATATCCGCTTCTACGGCGAGAAGCTGTGTCTCTGCCGGAGCTTGACGTTCCCCGACAAGCTTGCCGGGAGCTTCTGCTTCAACAGAACAAACCCTAGGGCTTGCCGGAGCAGACTGCTCCTCAGCGCCTTCGACGTTGATCTTGGGGACCTTCTTGGCGGCGGCTTCAGGAAGCTCTGCCGGCAAATAGTCACCAGAAATCAACTTCCTTTTCTTGCTCTGTCCAGTTGATGGTGTTACGGACGGCTGAGTCAGCTTGAGCACAAAGATCCCTGGTTCCACAGGTAACTTAAGTGCGGCACACTTTGACAGGCCATCTGCAATGGCGTTCTGAGCTCTTGGAACATGCTCCATTTGTAGGCCGTCAAAGTGTTGTTCTAGCTTTCTCACTTCGTAGACGTAAGCTTCCATCAATGGACTCTGATAACTCTTGTTTACTTGGCGGACGACAAGTTGTGAGTCACCCCTGACAATGAGCTTCTTGATCCCAAGGTCTGCCGCGATCCGGAGACCGGCAAGCAAGCCCTCATATTCTGCAGTATTGTTCGTTGCTTGCTCCTTGGGGAAGTGCATCTGGACTACGTACTTGAGGTGCTCACTGGTGGGTGCGACAAGCAGCACGCCAGCGCCGGCGCCTTGCAGCGAAAAGGCACCATCAAAGTACATCAGCCACTCTTTGCTTGCTTCCTTGTCGGGGATGCTCGTTTCTGGAATTTCTTCATCTGGTGTTGGCGTCCATTCTGCTATGAATTCTGCCAATGCTCTGCTCTGGATAGTTGAAGTGCTTTCAAACTTGAGGCCAAAGCTTGACAGTTCCAGTGCCCACTCAACAATCCTGCCCGTCGCTTCTGGATTCTGCAGTATCCTCTTCAGCGGAAAGCGAGTGACAACTGTGATCTCATGTGCTTGGAAGTAATGGCGCAGCTTTCTCGAGGCCATGAGAAGGCCGAAAAGCAATTTCTGCACACCAGAGTACCTTGACCTAGCCCCCTGCAGAAGGGAACTGACAAAGTAAACTGGGCGCTGCACCATCTTCTTGTGTATCTCGTCGTGTATCTGCGCAGATCCATATTTGTCGGGACCAGAGCTTGTCGGGGAAGCTCCCTGCTTGTCACTGGATGCGCTTGCCGCGGTTGCTGGCTCATCATCTGCCTCCCTCTCTGCTACTAACGCAGCACTAACCACTTGATTGGTTGCCGCTACGTACAGCAGCAACTTCTCTTGTGGTTTAGGTGCGACAAGTATTGGAGGGGAGGACAGGTATCTCTTCAGGTCTTGCAGCGCAGCCTCCGCTTCCGGAGTCCATTTCATTGGACCTGCCTTTTTCAATAATTTGAAAAACGGCAGGGTGCGCTCAGCAGACCGAGAGATAAACCTGCTGAGAGCAGCCACGCAACCGGCAAGTTTTTGTACATCCTTGACGCGCTTTGGTGCTTCAATCTGCTCAATGGCCTTGATCTTGTCGGGATTGGCTTCAATTCCCCGCTGAGACACGGAGAACCCAAGAAGCTTGCCGGAGGGAACTCCAAACACACACTTCTCTGGGTTGAGCTTGAGGCTGATCTTGCGCAGATTTGCAAAGGTCTCGTCTAAATCTTGAATCAGGGTTGCTCTGTACTTGCTCTTGACCACTATATCATCCATGTAGGCTTCCACATTTCTGTGTATTTGTGGCTCAAGAGCAACATGGACAACTCTTGCAAATGTCGAACCAGCATTTTTTAATCCGAAAGGCATCCGTAAGAAACAGTACATGCCACATGGAGTAATAAATGCGGTCTTCTCCTCATCCTCTTCTGCCATGAAGATCTGATGATATCCTGAGTATGCGTCAAGAAATGAAAGCAAATCACATCCGGCTGTGGAGTCAACAATCTGGTCAATGCGCGGCAAAGGAAATGGGTCTTTGGGACAAGCTTTGTTAACATCGGTAAAATTGATACAAAGTCTCCATTTCCCGTTTGCCTTGCGCACGACTACAGGATTGGCCAACCACGTGGGATGGAGCACTCCTCTGACAAGGCCTGCTGCTTCCAGTTTCTTGATCTCTTCTGCAATGAATTCTTGGCGCTCCACTGCCTGCTTCCTGACTTTCTGCTTGACGGGCCGCGCATGGGACAAACGGCAAGGTGGTGCTCAATCACTTTCCTGGGAACACCGGGGATGTCAGACGGCTGCCATGCAAACACGTCGACATTCGCCCGCAGGAAAGTAACGAGCGCGCTTTCCTATTTAGGGTCGAGCGTGGCACTAATGGTGAAGGTACCACCAGTGCCGCCCTCCTTGGCGGATACCTTCTTCGTCTCTGGCGGAGCTGCCATCGTCTTCTTGTACTTGCCGGTGGAGCTCGATGGTGCGTCCTCGACGGCAGCGCAGCACTCCGAAGAGGTGCGCTTGCCGGAGTGGGCATCAGAACTCTTGCCGGACTTGGTCTTCTTCCCCCCGGGAGCTTCAGTGGCAAGTGGATTGCGATCTGCCGTGGCTGCTGCTTCCCGGTAGATCTTGTCGGCACAGATAAGAGCATCCTTCTTGTCGCCAGGGACAGAAATGACGCTTATCGGGCCTGGCATCTTCAGCTTGTTATATGCGTAGTGAGAGGCTGCCATGAACTTGGCGAGTGCTGGACGGCCAAGTATCCCATTGTAAGGCAATAGAATATCGGCAACGTCGAATGTGACCTTCTCGGTCCTGAAGTTTAGCTCGCTGCCAAATGTTACCGGCAGCGTGACCTTCCCCTTCGGCTTGCTCCTTCCCGGATTGATTCCTTGGAATGTGCCGGTCTCTTCGAGCTCGCTGTCAGGGATTTGGAGTTTCTGGAGTACAGCGGAGGAGATCAGGTTCAAGCCGGCCCCGCCGTCAACTAACATCTTAGTGACCTTGAGGTTGCGGATAGTTGGTGAAACCAACATCGGCAGGCACCCGACCGCAGTTGTGCGATCAGGGTGGTCCTCAATGTCAAAGATGATAGGCGTGCTGGACCATTTTAGAAGCTTGCGTGATTCGACAGGTGGTTCCGCTGCATTGACTTCCCGCGCCCATTGCTTGAGTTGGCGGTGTGAAGTGTGCAGAGAAGCACCGCTGTCAACGCACAAGACCTCTGTGGCTTTCTGAAACTCCTGTTCACTGGTCTCAACATCATCCATGTCTTCGTCGTCGTCATCTTCATCGTTGTCGCGGCCGCGGGGAGGCCTGTCTCCTTGCCGCTGCTTGGCCTTGTCGCGGCGTCCTCCCCGTCCGGCGCGCTTCTTGCCGGATTCTCCAGCACCCCCTTGGGCCCTCTCCTTGTCGCGCCGCTGGTACTCAGCTTTTTGCTGCTGGACAAGCTGCTCGACTTTCTTGCAGCTCTGGAGGTCATGGCCCTTGGTGCGGTGAATCTTGCAGTATTGGTTGTCGGAGCCATCCTTCTTGTCGGCGGCCGCCACAGGCTGGCAGTTGGTGCATGCGGCAACCTCCTTGCCGGAGCTGCTGACCTTGGCTCGCTTGGCGCCGCCGTCGCTGCCGGACTGCTCAACGACCAGCACCTCTTTGTTCTGCTTCTTCCCGTTGTTGCGCCGCCGGTTTTTCTTTGCCGGGGCGGCATCCTCGCTGTCAGATCCCCCTGCTCCAGTGCTTTCTCCGGGGAATTTCCTCCCTTCCTCAGCGCGTGCACACTTGTCGGCCATGGCATATAGCTCGCTGACGTCCCGAATCTTGCACATCGCCATCTCCTCCTGCATCCTGCGGTTACGCACGTTCTGATGGAACGTGCTGATTACCGCGGCAGGGTGGATATTTGGGATGTTGTGCTGTACACGGCTGAACCTCTGGATATACTTGCGCAGGGGCTCTCCTTCCTTCTGGACGAGCAGATGAAGATCACTCTCTTGGCCATGAGGTTTGTGGCCGCCTGTGAAGGCGCCGACAAACTGATGGCATAGATCAGCCCAGGAGGATATGGAGTTGTCCGGCAAGTGCATGAGCCAGGACCTGACGTTGGGCTTGAGCACCAATGGGAAGTAGTTGGCAAGGATCTTATCGTCCCGCCCTCCAACAGCCTGCACCGCGATGGTGTAGATGCTGAGGAACTCCGACGGATGCGACTTGCCGTCGTACTTCTCTGGTACATCTGGTTTGAAATTCTTCGTACTGGGCCACTGGACTTGCCGCAGCTCACGAGTGAACGCAGGGCAACCTACCGCGTACGGCAAGTCGCCTGGTTCCCCTGGCGCATGCATGTCAACAGAGGGCCCAGCGCGCTGGTCTGATCGACGCCGCGCTTCTCTCCGGCGCTCGATGCGAGTACGAGCGTCTTCTTGTTGTCGTTGTTGAAGAACTTGGCGCTGATCGCGACGAGCTCGCGGATCTGACGATGCGGTGGAGTCGCTGTCGAGGTGGACCCGGCGAGTCGGCGATCTTGGCCTTCGGGGTGGAGAGTGCACAGTAGTTGCACCCCCACCAGTCTTGTCGTCTCTGGCTCGTGCCTGGCTGGCTTGCCGCGGCTGAGACGTGCTCGGCTGCCGTGGAGAGTCGCCGTTGGCGAAGCCGATGAGACTCTGGATGGTGGCCCTCCAGTCGTCGATCTTGTCCGCCGCTGGAGGGTAGTCTAGGAGCAGCTGAGCTCGCGCCAAAGCTTTTGCTGCGGTGGCGGGTGGCGGTGGCGAATGGTGCGAGGAGCGGGATATGCTCGGACTTCTAACTACGTTAGAAGGAGCAGTATCTCGTCCAGGCGACCGTGTCTCGCTCGCGCCAGCAGGTTGACGTGCATGGTGGTCCTGAGTGCCCCGAGATCCACCAGCTCGATCTTGTTCTAGCGAACGCATGGTACCGTGAGTACCATGGCGCTGCCGGTCCCGCGCTTCCTGAGATGGGCGCGGTGCATGCACGGACGCCGAGGTCTTGGAGTGTGCCCGGTCATTGTGGGAGCCGGCTATGCCGCCGATGGGCAGCGCAGCCTTGTCCTGGGACCTGGCAGCACCGTGAGTTCCCTCGTCGACGCGTGTCCTTCCGCCGGTGCCTGCCCCACCAACCGTTTGCTCCGGCGGTGGCTGGCTCGGCGCGGACGGAGCAGCTGCCTCCGAAACTTTCTTCTTCGGCGGCATGTTGATAAAGATGATGAAGATCTAGCTCGCGAGAACGCCAGATCTGGTTCACACAACTTCGACGCCCCCTACCTGGCGCGCCAAAGATGCCGGGGTGCTGATCCGCGGGCACCTATGGGACCGGCGGACCGGGTCCCTTTCGGTTCGGCGGGGGCGGAGGTCGCGCAAAGAGCAGATCGAGGCGAGGCACGCAAGCGATTTACCCAGGTTCGGGCCGCACGGATGCGTAAAACCCTACTCCTGCTTTGTGGTTTTGTATTGATTTCTAGCTCGGGAGCGCGGAGTGCTACAGTACACACCGGCGGCTGGTAGGACCGAGCGTGGGTGTTCGAACTGGCTCCCCCCTCTCTACGTTGCACACGGGCCTCCTTTTATATGCTCAAGGGGTTACCAACAGGTGGCAACGGAGGTAAAGGGCAAAAATGGAAAGGTGTTGTGGTAGGTACAGCTACCTGTTACAGTGTATCATACCTAACCCTGGCGGCAGGGGACAAGGGCATTAATTGCCCGTCTGTGTCGCCTAAACAGTACCGAAAGGGACCGCTAGGGACGCCACCGTTTGCCACGATGGTTATCTTATCAGCGCCTGCTTGCCACCGCGCACCCCTAGCTGCACGGCCTCCTGCCACGTGTGCTTGGGAGGGTCCTAGAGCGACACGTCGGCGGGTGTGCTGGAGCGCGGGCACGAAGTGGGGGTTTCCCGCGGCAAGCTCCTTGCCGCGGTCGTCGTCTTGTCATGTTCGGGAGCTTGTCGCTCACCGGGCCTTGCCGGGACGCGTGGCGCGTCGCGGCAAGTTTCTTGAAATGCCTTGGTTGGCCTTCCCGGCAAGCTCCTCTTGCCGGGGTTTTGTTTCCTTCCCGGCCAGCTCCTCTTGCCGGGGCCTTGGTTTGAGTATTTTGCTCTTGAATGGCTCCAAAGGAACCACAGAGGATCTTGGCGGTTACCCGGCAAGCCTTGCCGCAGGATGCTGCGACTGCCCGTGCACAAGTTCGGGATACTAGGGTACCCCTACTCTAGTACACCGACAGCCCCCGATGCCCATCTTTGGCTATATGAAGTCTTTCTCCCTGGAAAAAATCATAAGCAAGCTTTCGGGACGAAACAACGCCGCCACGAGGCGGAACCTTGGCGGAACCAATCTAGGGCTCCGGCGGAGCTGTTCTGCAGGGGAAGCATCCCTCCGGGAGGGGGAAATCATCACCATCGATCCTCTCATCGGGAGGGGGTCAATCTCCATCAACATCTTCACTAGCACCATCTCATCTCAAACCCTAGTTCATCTCTTGTATCCAATCTTTGTCTCAAAACCTCAGATTGGTACCCGTGGGTTGCTAGTAGTGTTGATAACTCCTTGTAGTTGATGCTAGTTGGTTTATTTGGTGGAAGATCATATGTTCAGATCCTTTATGCATATTAATACCCCTCTGATTATGAACATGAATATGATTTGTGAGTAGTTACATTTGTTCTCGAGGACATGGGAGAAGTCTTGCTATAAGTAGTCATGTGCATTTGGTATTCGTTCGATATTTTGATGAGATCTATGTTGTCTCTCCTCTAGTGGTGTCATGTGAACGTCGACTACATGATTCACCATTGTTTGGGCATAGGGGAAGGCATTGGGAGTAATAAGTAGATGATGGGTTGCTAGAGTGACAGAAGCTTAAACCCTAGTTTATGAGTTGCTTCGTAAGGGGCTGATTTGGATCCATATGTTTCATGCTATGGTTAGGTTTGCCTTAATACTTCTTTTGTAGTTGCAGATACTTGCAAGAGGGGTTAATCATAAGTGGGATGCTTGTCCAAGTAAGGGTAGTACCCAAGCACCGGTCCACCAACATACCAAATTATCAAAGTCCCGAACGCGAATAATATGAATGTGATGAGAACTAGCTTGACGATAATTCCCATGTGTCCTCGGGAGCGCTTTCCTTTATATAAGAGTTTGTCCAGGCTTGTCCTTTTCTACAAAAATGATTGGACCATTTTGCTTCAGCTTATTTACTTTTATTACTTGTTACCTGTTACAAATTACGTTATCACAAAATTATCTGTTACCGATGATTTCAGTGCTTGCAGAGAATACCTTACTGAAAACTGCTTATCATTTCCTTTTGCTCCTCGTTGGGTTCGACACTCTTTATTATCGAAAGGACTACGATAGATCCCCTATAATTTCAGTGCTTGCAAAGAATACCTTATCAAAGGTTTTGACCACCGTACCACGCAAATATCTCCTATTTTTGTTTCGAGCTGTTTTTCTGACAGATCTAGATCACCATGATGTCTTCAAGCGCCCCCAAGGACAAGTTTTTTGAGAGGGTCATCAACCCCTACCTCGCGAAGGTGCTGCAACACCCTCAAACCATTGAGTTACGTGAGGGGGTGCTGCACATCCGCGATGTTGAGGGACCAATGAGGACCGGAAGCGTGGAGACAAGACTCGAAGAAATGGAGCAACAAGTTTTAAAGTGCCAGGGGATGGTGGAACGCGGACTCGACGCCAACCACATGATGATCGCGGAGTTCACCAACAATCACAAGCCGGATGCCAAGAACATTGGGGAGACATCTTCAAGCTTCACAAGAAAATCGAGCACCTCCAAGCCCAGATCTATGACCTGCAAAACCAAAACTGTGAGTATGAATATAGATACAAGAGGATGAGTTCAGCTGCAGATTTGAGGATCCCGGAGACTCGATCATCCTTCTATGATGGTGAGCCTATGCCTTGGAAGATGGACGACAAGCCTACATCATCAACAACTCCATCATCACTACCACCAAAGGAGAATTGTGTATCGGGTATGGGCACTCCCCTTGGCAACTGCCAAGCTTGGGGGAGTGCCCCGATATCGTATCACCATCACACTTTTATCTTTATCGTTTTTCTTAGTTCGATCCTTTTGGTAATATCTTGATCCAGTAGAATAAAGTCTTAATATGATCTAGTTTGGAGTTTTGTTTTATGATCCTTCTATGTAATCGAGTTCGTGAGCTATATATAATAAATATTAGTGTTGAGTCAAGGGCTTTGCTATCTTACTATGATCTTGAGAAAAAAGAGAAAGAATAAAAAGAAATAAAGAGATCATATTGATCTTATGGAGAGTAATGACTTCACATATAAAGAGTGTGATGAATAAAAGTTGTTGAGAGTTGACAAACATAGTTTTGGTCATCGTTGCTATTAATAGGAAGTAATAAACAAAGAGAGGTTTTCACATATAAATATACTATCTTGGACATCTTTTATGATTGTGAGCACTCATTAAAACATGACATGCTAAAAATTTGATGTTGGACACAGAAGACAACATAATGGGTTATGTTTTCTTACATCTAAAATAAATTATATTGTCATGTATCATCCAACATGTTGAGCTTGCCTTTCCCCCTCATGCTAGCCAAATTCCTTGCACCAAGTAGAGATACTACTTGTGCTTCCAAATATCCTTAAACCCAGTTTTGCCATGAGAGTCCACCATATCTACCTATGGATTGAGTAAGATCCTTCAAGTAAGTTGTCATTGTTGCAAGCAATAAAAATTGCTCTCTAAATATGTATGATTTATTAGTGTGGAGAAAATAAGCTTTATACAATCTTGTGATGTGGAAGAAATAAAAGCGACGGACTGCATAATAAAGGTCCATATCACAAGTGACAATATAAAGTGACGTTCTTTTGCATTAAGATTTCATGCATCCAACCATAAAAACATATGACAACCTCTGCTTCCCTCTACGAAGGGCCTATCTTTTATTTTTGTCTTATACCTTATACAAGAGTCATGGTGATCTTCACCTTTCCTTTTTACATTTTATCCTTTGGCAAGCACTGTGTATTGGAAAGATCCTGATATATATATATATATATATAGCTAATTGGATGTGAGTTTTCATGAACTATTATTGTTGACATTACCCTTGAGGTAAAAGGTTGGGAGGCGAAACTATAAGCCCCTATCTTTCTGTGTGTCCGATTAAAGCTTCATACCCATAAGTATTGCGTGGGTGTTAGCAATTGTGAAAGACTAAATGATAGTTGAGTATGTGGACTTGCTGAAAAGCTCTTATATTGACTCTTTCCGATGTTATGATAAATTGCAATTGCTTCAATGACTGAGATTATAGTTTGTTAGTTTTCAATGAAGTTTCTGATTCATACTTCACATTGTGAATAGATTGTTACTTTAGCATAAGAAATCATATGAGAATATATATATATATATATATATCTCATGTCCGTATTTTATTTTATCGACACCTCTATCTCTAAACATGTGGACATGTTTTTCGTTATCGGCTTCCGCTTGAGGACAAGCTAGATCTAATCCGGGGGGAGTTGATACGTCCATTTTGCATCATGCTTTTATATCGATATTTATTGCATTATGGGCTGTTATTACACATTATTTCACAATAATTATGCCTATTCTCTCTTATTTTACAAGGTTTGCACGAAGAGGGAGAGTGTCGGCAGCTGGAATTCTGGGCTGGAAAAGGAGCAAATATTAGAGACCTATTCTGCACAACTCCAAAAGTCCTGAAACTCCATGGAAATCAGTTTTGGAATATATAAAAAATATTGGTGAAGAAAGCACCAGAGGGGGCCACCCACCATCCGCGAGGGTGGGGGCGCACCCCCTGTCTGGTGGGCCCCCTGGCAGGCCTCCGATGCCCATCTTTGGCTATATGAAGTCTTTCACCCGGGAAAAAATCATAAGCAAGCTTTCGGGACGAAACACCACCGCCATGAGGCGGAACCATGGTGGAACCAATCTAGGGCTCTGGCGGAGCTGTTCTGCCGGGGAAGCATCCCTCTGGGAGGGGGAACTCATCACCATCGTCATCACCATCGATCCTCTCATCGGGAGGGGGTCAATCTCCATCAACAGCTTCACCAGCACTACCTCATCTCAAACCCTAGTTCATCTCTTGTATCCAATATTTGTCTCAAAACCTCGGATTGGTACCTGTGGGTTGCTAGTAGTGTTGATTACTCCTTGTAGTTGATGCTAGTTGGTTTATTTGGTGGAAGATCATATGTTCAGATCCTTTATGCATATCAATACCCCTCTGATTATGAACATGAATATGATTTGTGAGTAGTTACGTTTGTTCTTGAGGACATGGGAGAAGTCTTGCTATAAGTAGTCATGTGAATTTGGTACTCGTTCGATATTTTGATGAGATGTATGTTGTCTCCCCTCTAGTGGTGTCATGTGAACATCGACTACATGACACTTCACCATTGTTTAGGCCTAGGGGAAGGCATTGGGAAGTAATAAGTAGATGATGGGTTGCTAGAGTGACAAAAGCTTAAACCCTAGTTTATGAGTTGCTTCGTAAGGGGCTGATTTGGATCCATATGTTTCATGCTATGGTTAGGTTTGCCTTAATACTTCTTTTGTAGTTGCGGATGCTTGCAAGAGGGGGTTAATCATAAGTGGGATGCTTGTCCAAGTAAGGGCAGTACCCAAGCACCGGTCCACCCACATATCGAATTATCAAAGTACCGAATGCGAATCATATGAACGTGATGAAAACTAGCTTGACGATAATTCACATGTGTCCTCGGGAGCGCTTTCCTTTATATAAGAGTTTGTACAGGCTTGTCCTTTGCTACAAAAAGGATTGGGCCATCTTGCTGCACCTTATTTACTTTTATTACTTTTTACTTGTTACAAATTACCTTATCACAAAACTATCTATTACCGATAATTCAGTGTTTGCAGAGAATACCTTACTGAAAACTGCTTATCATTTCCTTCTGCTCCTCGTTGGGTTCGACACTCTTACTTATCGGAAGGACTACGTTAGATCCCCTATACTTGCGGGTCATCAGAAATTGCTTCCAAATCCGACTGATACTTGTATCTTATGTCTTGCACATTTATACCAAGATGTATTCGACGCCGAACGGGGAGCAGCTTCAAGAGGGAGCGGAGAGTGATGCTGACAGTGCTGAATGGGAGTACACAGACGACAGCGACGAGGATGATGATGACTCAAGCAGCGGCGAGGAGGTTGACTCGCCACCCCGCTCAGAGCGTCCTCCCAAACTGTCGTAGGATCCTGCAGGCGGGCGCGGCAAAACAGCTCCGTCAGGTACGAAAGTTCCAAAGCATACTCGGACTTCAACTCCCGAGCCATCAGAGAAGGCTGCGAAGCAGCCCAAGGTTGCCCCACTGTAACGCTCGGATAATCATGCTACATTAATCCCTCGTTAATGATGCCACGTCACCTCGGTTACTACTGATAATCTCGCGTTAGTTCGAAACGGATTCAAATTCAAAATTTGAATTAAGTTAAAACAATTAAAGTTTTCAAAAGTCAAAACTAAAATGTTCGATGTGTTGAAAATATTCCCTAACTATTTGTCATGAAGAATCCATGCTTTTATAAAAAACCTAAATACATAAAAGGAATTAAAACAGAAAAGAGAAATAAATAAAAGAAAAATGGGAAAGACAAAACTAACAAAAAAAGAAGGAAAAGAGAACCCCCCTCCCACGGCCCACTGGCCCAGCTGGCCGGCCAGCCCACCTGGCCCAGCAAGCCCACCCCCACTCCCTTATCCCCTCTCCCCCGGTAACCCTAACCACCGTCCACCACCCCCCCCGACGCGCCCCCCTCCCCCGATCTGATCTGGATCGGGGCCCGAACGACGGTGACCCCGCCGCCCGGATCGGACGCTCCCGCCGCCGCCTGAGGACCTCGCTGGACCCCCCCCCCCCTCGTCGGCCTGCTTCCTCTTTGCCGATGTCCCCATCCCCCACCACGACCCCCGCTGCCTGTGCCCTACGTTCCCCCGTGAGCCCCCTCCTTCTCCTCTTTCCCGCGCCCCGCCGCACACCGGCGGGCGCTTGATGGCCGTGCTTGTCGCGCGCTGTCCACTTAGCCTCGGCCCCTCACGAGCCCATGCCTGCCGCCGCTCGGCGACGCCCTTGGCCGCAGCCCCACGCCGCTTCGCGCCCGCCCCGCTCACCGTCCCTGCCGCTCGTGCGCTGCCCCGCGACCCTCTGTGCTTGCCCCAGCGCGCCCCCACGCACGCCCGCACGCGTTGCGAGCCACTGCTCGCTCGCGCTCACCGCGCCATCGTGCGCTCGCCGTCGCCGCGACCCGCGCCCCCGCTTCCCCGTTCCCCTGCTCTCCTTCCGCTGTTTCTGCCCGCTGCAGCCACGCTCGCCGTGCCCCGGCGCCATGCTCCGCTCGCGCTGCTGCTTGCTGCCTGGAGCCGTCGAACCTGCCTTCGGCCTCTCCTCCTGTAGCCCAGCCTCGCCCCGCTGGGCGCCTCCACTCAGGACCGCCCACGGCCACCGCCGCTGGCCACCGCAACCACCTGCGCCTGCCTTCGACGAGCCGCCTCCCGCTCGTCCCTGCAGCCGCCGCACCGCCGTTGCCTCGCCACGCCGCCCGCATCCACGCTTGGCTGCGCCCCGGCTCGCCGGCGCGCCAACGCCCCACTGCTCCCGCTGCGTCGCCCCGCTCCGGCCACGGTCGCCAGCGTTGGGCCATGCGCCGACCCCTTCCTCCCTGGCCGCGCGCTCACGCACCCGGCGCACGCGCCCGCACCACCGGGGTAAAGCCCCGATTAGCTCCGCGTCCACGCCCGCTAAGGAGCGCCCGATAGGCCCCTAGGGCCAATGACATGTGGGGCCCGGCCCCAGAACGATTTAATAAAAAATAATTAAAATAAATAAATAAATAATAATAAAATTAATTAATTAATTAACTAACTAAATAATCAACTTAATTAATTCTGATTAAATTAATTAATTATGATTAATTAACCTAATTAACTACTGTTAATTAGCTAAACAGTCTATGACCAGTGGGACCCACCTGTCAGGTTGACCATGTCAACTGATGACGTCATGATGATGTCAGCAAACACTGTTCTGGATAATGTTGTATTAAATAATTAAATAAATCCTAAAAATAATTTAAATCTTTTAAAATTAATATAAAATAAACCGTAGCTCGGATGGAAAAACTTTGTACATGAAAGTTGCTCAGAACGACGAGACGAATCTGGATACGCAGCCCGTTTGTCCGCCACGCATCCCTAGTATAGAGAACACGCAACTTTCCCCCTCCGGTTCATTTGTCCGAAAACGCGAGACACCGAGGATATTTTCTCGGATGTTCCCCCCTTCACCGGTACCACCTCATACCACGTTAGGGCACCCCTAGCACCGATACTGGTCATGTCATGCATCGCTATGCATCTGTTTGCTTAATATTTATTGTTTCTTCCCCCTCTTCTCTCGCTATACACCGAGACCGACGCCACTGCTACCCAGTACGACTACGGTGTTGACGACCCCTCTCTCTTGCCAGAGCAACCAGGTAAGCCCCCCTGTTCACTAGATATCGCCTATTCTTCTCTCTACTGCTTGCATTAGAGTAGTGTAGCATGTTACTGCTTTCCGTTAATCCTATTCTGATGCATAGCCCGTCATTGTTGCTACAGTTGTTGATACTTTACCTGCAATCCTAAATGCTTACTATAGGATGCTAGTTTATCATCAGTGGCCCTACATTCTTGTATGTCTGCCATGGTATACTATCGGGCCGTGATCACATCGGGTGTTGATCACGGGTATATACTATACCTACTACACATATATATGTTGTGACTAAAGTCGGGTCGGCTCGTTGAGTACCCGCGGTTGATTCACGAATTGGGGGCTGGAAGGACATACTTTTCCGACGGCCCTCAGTGTGGATCTTTGTGGCGAAGCGACAGGGCAGGTTGAGACCACCCAGGTGAGAGGTGGGCCTGGCCCTGGTCGGCATTCGCGGTTACTTCAAGATAACACGCTTAACGAGATCTTGGTATTTGATCTGAGTCTGGCCACTAGCCTATACGCACTAACCAACTACGCGGGAACAGTTATGGGCACTCGACGTCGTGGTATCAGCCGAAGCCTTCGTGACGTCAGCGACTGAGCGGCGCGCGCCAGGTTGGACCGCATAACGCAACTTCCTTTGTAATGGAGGTTGCTAGGTCTGCTCTCTAGCCGCCCACGCAACATGTAGGTGTGCAATGGGCGATGGGCCCAGACCCCTGCGCCATAGGATTTAGACCGACGTGCTGACCTCTTTGTTGTGCCTAGGTAGGGCTGCGACGTGTTGATCTTCCGAGGCCCGGCATGACCCAAAAAAGTGTGTCGGGACAAAGGGGATCGAGCGTGTTGGGAAATGTGGTGCACTCCTGCAGGGAAGTTAATATTTTTGAATAGCCATGATCTTCGATAACAGGACGACTTGGAGTTGTACCTTGACCTTATGACAACTAGAACCGGATACTTAATAAAATACACCCTTCCAAGTGCCAGATACAACCGGTGATCGCTCTCTCACAGGGCGACGAGGGGAGGATCATCGGTTAGGATTATGCTATGCGATGTTACTTGGTGAACTTACCATCTACTCTCTTCTTCTGCTGCAAGATGGAGGTTACCAGAAGCATAGACTTCGATAGGACTAGCTATCCCCCTCTTATTCTGGCATTCTGCAGTTCAGTCCACATATGATACCCTTATTCCATTTGATACCAATGCATACATGTAGTGTAGCTCCTTGCTTGCGAGTACTTTGGATGAGTACTCACGGTTGCTTTGCACCCCCTTTTCCCCTTTCCTATACCCGATTGCTGCGACCAGACGTTGGAGTCTAGGAGCCAGATGCCATAGTCGATGACGACTACTACTACTCGGGAGGTGCCTACTACTACGTGCAGCCCGCTGACGACGACCAGGAGTAGTTTAGGAGGTTCCCAGGCAGGAGGCCTGCGCCTCTTTCGATTTGTATCCCAGTTTGTGCTAGACTTCTTAAGGCAAACTTGTTTAACTTATGTTTGTACTCAGATATTGTTGCTTCCGCTGACTCGTCTATGATCGAGCTCTTGTATTCAAGCCCTCAAGGACCCTGTCTTGTAATATGATGCTTGTATGACTTATTTTATTTGTAGAGTTGTGTTGTGATATCTTCCCGTGAGTCCCTGATCTTGGTCGTACACGTTTGCGTGTATGATTAGTGTACGGTCAAATCGGGGGCATCACACCCACCGAAGCCCCGGAAGGCCTTGCCCAAGATCAAGGTGGACGTCCCTCTTGCCTCTGCGTAAGTGTTTTGTTTCTTCTTTTTTCTTCTTTTGATTGGGAACTTCTTTCTTTCTCTGACTGAGTGAAGTTTGGATCTTTTAGCACTGCTACTTCTGGGCCGTCCATGGATAATGACAAGGAGTAGGATGACGCGGAAATCATAGACGTGGCCACTTCTCGGGCAGGTATGGCTTCACACCCAAGCTCTTACTTTACCAACTACTTTGACGGTCGACTGAACTCTTATGGTTGAGTGTTTTGTAGCACCACATGTTATCCAACTTCCAGACGATGACGATGATGAAGAAGTGCCACGAAAGGATATAGGGAGGAGGTGCAGGACTCTGAGCAAGAGGGTGCCTGCTAGCAAAGCATCTCACTCGACATCAGCATCAGAACCAGTCGATCAGCAACTTGGTGATCCAGTCCAGACTTCTGTTTCTTTTGCTGTTCCTTTGTCGACTGACTAGCCCTCGGTGTCGACTGCTCAGGCCCCTTCTCCGGCTGTGCAACTTCAAGCTTCAGCTCCACCGGTCACGTCATCAATTCCATCGTCTCCTTTATTTGTTACTCACCATGTCCCAGAAGATCAAGTAGGAGCTGCCAAGGAGGCCATGCTTCAAGCAGGTCTAATGATGGACCGACTGAAAGTGGTGTATGACAACATCAAGGCCACCTATGATGCCAGCTCTACCCTCCAAGCCAATGTCCGAGTAATTGGGATTGTAAGTTGATTTCCTATTGGTTTCTATCTTGACCTTTGCTCTGTTAGGATATGCTATCTGAAAACTGCTGCTTTATTATTCATAAGATGTCTATGGATGAGCGTTTTGGAACCTTATGTGCATCTATCATGAGTTTGCACCTTGCATCTGTTCACCCACTTGGTGTTTGTCTTTTGCTTTTTAGCTCTTTCACTTGAGTCGACCAGGTCGTGTTGGGTGAACTCTTGAACCAGTGGGGGCACGCTGAGTGCACCCACTGGGTGTAGTCCCCGAGACCGCCGTCGAATGTTTGATTCGGTGGGGGTCTTTGATAAATGTTTGTTTCTAGTAATTTCACTCAGTTTAGACAGGTCATGTCGAGTGGGAACCGAACCAGTGGGGGCATGCTAAGTGCACCCACTGGGTGTAGACCCCGAGACCGCAGTCGACTGCGGGCAGTCGGTGGTGGTATGAGAACATATGTTGTTGTTGTCGTTGTGTTTTTTTACTCCTTCCACTCGTGCTGGGCGGATCAAGCTGAGTGGGAAGTCGAACCAGTGGGGGCATGCCAAGTGCACCCGCTGGGTGTAGTCCCCGAGACTGATGTTGAATGTTTGATTCGACAATAGTCTTAGAACTCTTTTTGTCATAATAATCTGAACTTGCATTTTATCACTCAGAAATGACTGCTCCTTGTTCCTGTCGACTGACGGGTCTTGTTGTTGATTGCATAAATGTTGTGAACTTGGAACCAAATTTGCCGATTTGGAGAAGAAGCAGATCGAACTCAACCTCGATCTGGAATTGGCCAAGAAGAATTTAAAGAAAGCCCAGGATGAAGCTGTTGCCATGGGAGGTAACAGTTTGTCGACTGCTCGCCTTGTTATCTTTTATTTTCAGCCTTTAAACTGAGTGATTCCACTCGAACAGATGTGCGTAGTGAAAACTGTCAACTCCAAGCTTGTCTGAAGATTGTTATTTCTTTAGACAAAATGAAGCAGGCTCTGGAGCAGAAGGATCTTGACCTTGTAGAGGCACAGAAGACGGCGCGAGAGAAGACATAACTTGCTGACAAGAAGCTGTCTTCGGCCGGAAACTTGGAAGAAGAGAACGCCAAGTTGAAAACTATAGTTGATGAAGCGAAGAAGGAAGTTGTGCAGCTGAAGGAAGAGAAGGTGGCCTTGGCAGATAGAGTTGAAGTTCTCACTCGGAAGAGAGATGAACTGGAAGCTTATCTGGGAAGTCTTGCCAAGAAGATATTCCTCATGCTTGAAGTTACTTTTCTCTATCCGACTGACTGTATAGAACTTTCTGTTATGTTACTGTCACTTCAACACCTTTTTGTGTATGCAGAAAGTTGTCAGAACTTCGAGGAAGAGACTGGGTGAATCGAGACGGGCCTGGACCCCATCAACTCTCCCGCCAAGGATGAAGCTGCAATGAACGTGCTGCGACTGGAATCTCGCCTTGCCAGTGTCTTGGATTACATCGCTCGACTGAAGGTCGTGTTGTCCTGGATCGACAAGGAGTTATGGCCAGGGGATGTGCTTCTGAACGACCTCGAGTCACTGATGACTTGACTCAATAGCATCTTGGACCAAGTGCAAGCATGGAGGAAGTCAGCTTTCCGCTGCGGTGCTGACGTGGCTTTGTCACTCGTCCGCGTTAATTGCAAGGAAGTCAAAGAAGAGAAGTTAGCGGTGTCGTGGTTCTAAGTCTGACAGTAGATTGGGGGGTACGTAAGAGGAGGTGAGATCCTAGGTACGATGAGGTTGTACACGCAAGATTTACGAGTTCAGGCCCTTCGCGGAGGAAATAACAGCCCTACGTCTCGGTGCCCTGAGGCGGTCGACTGGATTATGCGTGAAATTACAGGGGGTGCGAACCCTTGTATCAGTGGAGGGGGGGTGGCTTATATAGAGTGCGCCAGGACCCCAGCCAGCCCACGTTACAAGGAGTTCAATGTACATTAAGGTGAGGCATTACCGGTAACGCCAACAATAAAGTCGTATAAATGATCATTAACACTACGGAGTGTACGCCTGACCGTTGCCATCCTGAGTGACTTTATGTCTTCTGTCTTCCGAGTGGTTTCTTGTATGATCGAATGGTGATATATTGGTTGAATGGAATTGGGTTATCCGAGTGGAGTTGATGGTTGAGTGTTTTGCACTCTAAGGAGATTTCAGTCGGTAGGCATTACTGTGCCTTGGATGCTGTTGATATTTGGGTAGTGTCCTTGGGAAGGGCGTCTAGGTCAGGCCCATTACCCTACCCTAGGTACATGTCATTTTCAGTAGCCCCTGAATGGATCGAGGTCCGAGGAAAGAAAGAGGTCGGAGGTAGTTCTGACTCAATTTTTGTGCTCTAGAGGCATGTTGCTTGGGAAGGCGAACCATTTTTGAAACTTCAACCTTATTTTCAGTCGCCTTGATCCATTCAGAACTTGTCGAGTGAACTTATACTGGAACGCTTCGAGTGTTGGAGAGGAATGGAATCTTTGGCGTGATTGACTGCGCTGCCATCCCCGGATCTCACAGGATTCAAAATTTTGGGAAGCGCGCGGGGCGGAGTGCGCCGCAGTAATCAGGACGGATTAGGCAAGGGCGCCTCGATTTCTGCGCCACCTTTTTCGCCACATACCGAGCGCGTGGCTGTTGCGGGATTTGACATTGGAAACGGGCAAATAAAAGACTCCGCGGCCGGTGCGTCTGCACAACGTTCCCCATTCTCCTTCTCCTACCTCCATTTTCACATCGCTCCCTCCGCCGCTCTCAACACCATTGCGCCATTCGTGAGTAGTCCATGGCGATGGGGAAAGACAAGATGACAGCTCTGGAGCGCGCCAAGAAGGCGACGGCGGCGGCGAAGCCGAAAGGGAAGAAGACGAGTCGGGGGGATCCTCCTCGAGGTCCGGCCTGCTGACCGGCTGGATCCAGGGCGACTGGATCCACTCCATGATCCAGCTGGAGTACGTGGAGGATCTAGCCTCGGGAGGTCTGATTGCCCACGGATCTTGGAGGCTCCCCGATAACGAGACCAAGCCACAGCCGCAGGAGGGTGAGTGCGTCCTCATTGCGACCCACGTCGACCGTGGATTCTCTCTGCCTCCCCATCCTTTATTTTGGGGTTTTCTGAACTTCTTTGGTGCCCAACTTCATCACTTTTCCCCCAACACCATCACTTATCTTGATGCGTTCATTTCTATGTGCGAAAACTTCTTGGGCTGTCGACCACATTGGGGTCTCTTCAAGCATATCTTCACATGTCGCTCTCAGTCGGTGAAAAAAGCTAACCCGAATGGCGAGAAGACTCATGTGATGTAGATGTGCGGAGGCCTAGGTATCCATATGAGAAGCAAGAGTGCTTTTCAAGCTGTGATCCTTCCTGAGTCGGTTAGAGGGTGGCAGTCGACCTGGTTCTACTGCAAAGACCAACCGACTCCTGGTCAGTCGACTGGTCTCCCTCCCTTCTCCATGGAAAGAGTCCAACAGCCTACTTCTTTGAAATTTACTCCAACAGAAAAGGCAGAGGTGAGCATGCTGATGGAGTGAGTGGTCCAACTAGTTTGGGATGGCGTGACTGGTATGGACCTGCTGGAAGTGTTTCTCAGTCGAGGTATCCAGCCTCTCCAGGCCCGCGATCATCCTATGTGGATGCACTCAGGCATTGAGGACACCACTCGGATCCACCCAGAGGAGGTCAACGAAGAGATAGTGGAGCTATGGTTGCAAGGCATCACGGGGAACAAAGATAACCCCTGAGGTTCCAGGAGAGTTCAACCATTCTGCACTGGTCATGAACCCGAAAAGGTCTGTCCTTTAGTGTCGAGTGCTTAACTGTCGAGTGCTTCACTGTCGAGTGCTTCTTCGTTCTGATTCATAGCTGTCTTCGTGTCCAACTGATGTCTATGTTACCCTTTGCCTTGCAGGTTTACATTGACACGTACTCAATGCCCAATGGAGAGCAGGACCAGGAGGGAGAGACGAGTGGGGGAGAAAGTGGCGATTGGAGATCCGATGATGAGGACGAGGAGGAGAGTGAGGATTCAAGCGACAGCGAGGAGGTCAACTCTCCTCCTCGCACTGAAAGACGCTCCAAGCACACTCACGACCCCGCAAGTATCCGTGGTAAGGCAGCTGTGCAGACCTTGAAGTGCGCTCAGACTTCTTACCCTTTTTCGACTGAGAAAGCGCTGAAGCAGCTCAAGATTGCGGCCCCCAAGCCTCGGAAGACCCTGCCCAAGATCAAGATCGACGTCCCTGTCGCCTTCGGGTAAGTATTTTGTTTTCTCCTTTGATACAAAAAACCTTTTAAGTAGATGCCGACTCGCTTCCTGGCTTGACCAAGTGAATTCGGGAACTTGTAGTACTGCTACTTCTGGGACCTCAGTGGACATTTACAGGAATGAGGATGACGCAGAAATGGAAGATGTGGCTGATGTCTACTACACAACCTTATTCTTGTAGACGTTGTTGGGCCTCCAAGTGCAGAGGTTTGTAGGACAGTAGCAAATTTCCCTCAAGTGGATGACCTAAGGTTTATCAATCCGTAGGAGGCGTAGGATGAAGATGGTCTCTCTCAAGCAACCCTGCAACCAAATAACAAAAGGTTTCGTGTGTCCCCAACACAGCCAATACAATGGTAAATTGTATAGGTTCACTAGTTTGGCGAAGAGATGGTGATACAAGTGCAATATGGATAGTATATAATGTTTTTGTAATCTGAAAATATAAAAACAGCAAGGTAGCAAGTGATAAAAGTGAGCATAAACGGTATTGCAATGCTAGGAAACAAGGCCTAGGGTTCATACATTCACTAGTTCAAGTTCCCTCAACAATAATAACATAATTGGATCATATAACTATCACTCAACATGCAACAAAGAGTCACTCCAAAGTCAATGATAGCGGAGAACAAACGAAGAGATTATGGTAGGGTACGAAACCACCTCAAAGTTACCCTTTCTGATCAATCTATTCAAGAGTCCGTAGTAAAATAACATGAAGCTATTATTTCCGTTCAATCTATCATAGAGTTCGTACTAGAATAACAACTAAAGACACAAATCAACCAAAACCCTAATGTCACCTAGATACTCCAATGTCACCTCAAGTATACGTGGGTATGATTATACGATATGCATCAGACAATCTCAGATTCATCTATTCAAACTAACACAAAGTACTTCAAAGAGTGCCCCAAAGTTTCTACCGGAGAGTCAAGATGAAAACCTGTGCCAACCCCTATGCATAGGTTCATGGGCGGAACCCGCAAGTTGATCACCAAAACATACATCAAGTGGATCAATAGAATACCCCATTGTCACCACGGGTATCCCATGCAAGACATACATCAAGTGTTCTCAAATCCTTAAATACTCAATCCGATAAGATAACTTCAAAGGGAAAACTCAATCCATTACAAGAGAGTAGAGGGGGAGAAACATCATAAGATCCAACTATAATAACAAAGCTCACGATACATCAAGATCGTATCACCTCAAGAACACGAGAAAGAGAGATCAAACGCATAGCTACTGGTACATACCCTTAGCCCCGAGGGAGAACTACTCCCTCCTCGTCATGGAGAGCACCGGGATGATGAAGATGGCCACCGGAGAGGGATTCCCCCTCCGGTAGGGTGCCTGATGTCTACTACACAACCTTCTTATTGTAGACGTTGTTGGGCCTCCAAGTGCAGAGGTTTGTGGGATAGTAGCAAATTTCCCTCAAGTGGATGACCTAAGGTTTATTAATCCGTAGGAGGCGTAGGATGAAGATGGTCTCTCTCAAGCAACCCTGCAACCAAATAACAAAGAGTCTCTTGTGTCCCCAACACACCCAATACAATGGTAAATCGTATAGGTGCACTAGTTCGGCGAAGAGATGGTGATACAAGTGCAATATGGATAGCAGATAATGGTTTTTGTAATCTGAAAATATAAAAACAGCAAGGTAACCAATGATAAAAGTGAACGTAAACGGTATTGCAATGTGTTGAAACAAGGCCTAGGGTTCATACTTTCGCTAGTGCAAGTTCCCTCAACAATACTAACATAATTGGATCACAGAACTATCCCTCAACATGCAACAAAGAGTCACTCCAAAGTAACTAATAGCGGAGAACGAATGAAGAGATTATGGTAGGGTACGAAACCACCTCAAAGTTATTCTTTCCAATCAATCCGTTGGGCTATTCCTATAAGTGTCACAAACAGCCCTAGAGTTCATACTAGAATAACACCTTAAGACACAAATCAACCAAAACCCTAATGTCACCTACATACTCCAATGTCACCTCAAGTATCCGTAGGTATGATTATATGGTATGCATCACACAATCTCATATTCATATATTCAACCAACACATAGAACCTCAAAGAGTGCCCCAACGTTCCTACCGGAGAATCACGACGAAAACATGTGCCAACCCCTATGCATAGGTTCATGGGCGGAACCCGCAAGTTGATCACCAAAACATACATCAAGTGAATCACGTGGTATCCCATTGTCACCACAGATACGCATGACAAGACATACATCAAGTGTTCTCAAATCTTTAAAGACTCAATCCGATAAAATAACTTCAAAGGGGAAACTCAATCCATTACAAGAGAGTAGAGGGGGAGGAGAAACATAAGATCCAACTATAATAGGAAAGCTCGCGATACATCAAGATCGTGCCTAATCAAGAACACGAGAGAGAGAGAGAGATCAAACACATAGCTACTGGTACATACCCTCAGCCCCGAGGGAGAACTACTCCTTCCTCGTCATGGAGAGCACCCGGATGATGAAGATGGCCACCAGAGAGGGATTCCCTCTCCGACAGGTGCCGGAATGGGTCTAGATTGGCTTTCGGTGGCTACGGAGGCTTCTGGCGGTGGAACTCCCGATCTATTGTGCTTCCGGATGTTTTTAGGGTATATGGAGGTATATAGGCGGAAGAAATACGTCAGGGGGCCATGAGGGGCCCACGAGGGTGGAGGGCGCGCCCAGGGGGGCGCCCCCTGCCTCGTGGCTTCCTCGTTGCTTCCCTTACGTGGACTCCAAGTCTCCCGGGTTGCTTTCCTTCCAAAAATAAGTTCCGTGAAGTTTCAGGTCAATTGGACTCCGTTTGATTTTCCTTTTCTGTGATACTTTAAAACAAGGAAAAACAGAAACTGGCACTGGGCTCTAGGTTAATAGGTTAGTCCCAAAAATCATATAAAATAGCTTATAAAACATCCAAGGTTGATAATATAATAGCATGGAACAATAAAAAATTATAGATACATTGGAGACGTATCAGCATCCCCAAGCTTAATTCATGCTCGTCCTCGAGTAGGTAAATGATAAAAACAGAATTTTTGATGTGGAATGCTACCTAGCATATTTCTCTAAGTAATTCTTCTTTATTTTGGCATAATTGTTCAGATCCATAAGATTCAAGACAAAAGTTCAATATTGACATAGAAACAATAATACTTCAAGCGTACTAACTAAGCAATCATGTCTTCTCAAAATAACATGGCCAAAGAAAGTTCATCCCTACAAAATCATATAATTTGGTCATGCTCCATTTTCGTCACACAAGAATGCTCTCATCACGCACAACCCTGATGACAAGCCAAGCAATTGTTTCACACTTTAGTAATCTCAAACTTATAAACTTTCACGCAATATATGAGCGCGAGCCATGGACATAGCACTATGGGTGGAATAGAATATAATGAGGGGGGTTATGTGGAGAGGACAAAAAGGAGAAAGTCTCACATCAACGAGGCTAATCAATGGGCTATGGAGATGCCCATCAATTGATGTTAATGCAAGGAGTAGGGATTGCCATGCAATGGATGCACTAGAGCTATAAATGCATGAAAGCTCAACAAAAGAAACTAAGTGGGTGTGCATCCAATTTTCTTGCTCACGAAGACTTAGGGCACTTGAGGAGGCCCATTGTTGGAATATACAAGCCAAGTTCTATAATGAAAATTCCCACTAGTATATGAAAGTGGCAAGACAAGAGACTCTCTATCATGAGGATTATGGTGCTACATTGAAGCACAAGTGTGGCAAAGGATAGTAGCATTGTCCCTTCTCTCTTTTTCTCTCATTTTTTTATTTGGGCCTTTCTCTTTTTTTATGGCCTTTATCTTTTTTTGGGCCTTCTCTTTTTTATGGCCTTTCTTCTTTTATTCCTCACTTGGGACAATGCTCTAGAAAATGATGATCATCACACTTCTATTTATTTACAACTCATTGATTACAACTCGATACTAGAACAAAGATGACTCTATATGAATGCCTCCGGCGGTGTACCGGGATAGCAATGGTGCATGAGTGACATGTATGAAAGAATTATGAATGGTGGCTTTGCCAGAAATACGATGTCAACTACATGATCATGCAAAGCAATATGACAATGATGATACGTGTCATAATAAACGTAATGGTGGAAAGTTGCATGGCAATATATCTCGGACTGGCTATGGAAATGCCATAATAGGTAGGTATGGTGGCTATTTTGAGGAAGATATAAGGAAGTTTATGTGTGAAAGAGCGTATCATATCACAGGGTTTGGATGCACCGGCGAAGTTTGCACCAACTCTCAATGTGAGAAAGGGCAATGCACGGTACCGAAGAGGCTAGCAAGGATGGAAGGGTGAGAGTGCGTATAATCCATGGACTCAACATTAGTCATAAAGAACTCACATACTTGTTGCAAAAATCTACAAGTCATCAAAAACCTCAGCACTACGCGCATGCTCCTAGGGGGATAGATTGGTAGGAAAAGACCATCGCTCGTCCCCGACCGCCACTCATAAGGAAGACAATCAAAAGCACCTCATGTTTCAAATTTGTTACACAACGTTTACCATACGTGCATGCTACGGGACTTGCAAACTTCAACACAATCACTTCTCAAATTCACAACTACTCAACTACCACAACTTTGATATTATTACCTCCATATCTCAAAACAATCATCAAGCATCAAACTTCTTTTAGTATTCAATACTTTATATGAAAGTTTTTACTATTCTTGGATGCCTAGCATATTAGGATTATTTAAGCAAATTACCATGCTATTTAAAAACTCTCAAAATGATATAAGTGAAGCATGAGAGTTCATATATTTCTATAATACCACCACCGTGCTCTAAAAAGATATAAGTGAAGCACTAGAGCAACAACAAACTACTCGAGAAGATATAAGTGAAGATCAATGAGTAGTCGAATAATTATGCAACTATGTGAAGACTCTCTAACATTTAATAATTTCAGATCTAGGTATTTTATTTAAACAGCAAGCGAAACAAAATAAAATGAAATGACGCTACAAGCAAAACACATATCATGTGTCGAATAAAAATATAGCTCCAAGTAAAGTTACCGATGAATGAAGACGAAAGAGGGGATGCCTTCCGGGGCATCCCCAAGCTTAGGATTTTTGGTGTCATTGGATATTACCTTGGGGCGCCTTTGGCATCCCCAAGATTAGGCTCTTGCCACTCCTTATTCCATAGTCCATCGAATCCTTACCCAAAACTTGAAAACTTCACAACACAAAAATTAACAGAAAACTCGTAAGCTCCGTTAGCGAAAGAAAACAAAACACCACTTCAAGGTACTGTAATGAACTCATTCTTTATTTATATTGGTGTTAAACCTACTGTATTCCAACTTCTCTATGGTTTATAAACTCTTTTACTAGCCATAGATTCATCAAAATAAGCAAATAACACACGAAAACAGAATCTGTCAAAAACAGAACAGTCTGCAGTAATCTGAATCAAACGTATACTTCTGGAACTCATAAAATTCTCAAATAAATTGCTGGACGTGAGGAATTTATCTATTAATCATCTTCAAAAATAATTAACTAAATATCACTCTCCAAATAAAAATGGCAGCAATTCTCGTGAGCACTAAAGTTTCTGTTTTTTACAGCAATATCAACAAGGCTTTCCCCAAGTCTTCCCAACGGTTCTACTTGGCACAAACACTAATTAAAAGCATAAAACCACATCTAAACAGAGGCTATATGAATTATTTATTAATAAACAGGAACAAAAAGTAAATAACAAGAATAGGATTGGGTTGCCTCCCAACAAGCGCTATCGTTTAACGCCCATAGCTAGGCATGATGATTTCAATGATGCTCACATAAAAGATAAGAAATGTAACATAAAGAAAGCATCATGAAGAATATGACTAGCACATTTAAGTCTAACACACTTCCTATGCATAGGGATTTTGTGAGCAAACAACTTGTGGGAACAATAATCAACTAGCATAGGAGGGTACAACAAGCATAACTTGAAAACTTTAAGCACATAGAGAGGAAACTTGATATTATTGCAATTCCTACAAGCATATGTTCCTCCCTCATACTAATTTTCAGTAGCATCATGAATGAATTCAACAATATAACCAGCACCTAAAGCATTCTTTTCATGATCTACAAGCATAGAAATTTTATTACTCTCCACATAAGTAAAATTCTTCTCATTCGGGATAGTGGGAGTATCATAAGAGACTTGGATACTATAAATTGTTTCCACATTAAAAGATTAATGTTCAGAAAAGGGGTAACCATAATCATGACAAAATTTATAAATATAATCCTCACTACTTTTTATAGCATATGTATCATCACAATAATTATCATAAGTAGGAGGCATGTTATTATCATTATAAATTTGCATATCAAAAACTTGGGATACTAAAAATATCATCTTCATTAAGCGTAGCATACCCAAGCTTGGGATAAACATTAATTGCAGAAAATATATTCTCAAAAACATCATCTTCATAAAACATAGCATCCCCAAGCTTGGGCCTTTTCATATTATAAGCATAATCACTCTCATCATTAATAGTATGGATAGCACCAATAGTATAGCAATTATCATATTCTTCCAAGCAAGTGCCAAAAAGATTTTCAAGATTATAAGAAGTATCATTATCTTCCACAATTATATTTTCATGAGGCACAATAGTAATAGGAGCAACATTATTTGAGAGAGATATCTTTTTACCTCTCTTCCTTTTTCTTTTCTTCTTCTTCACCACATCATGTGTGGGTTCAATCCTCTTTTTGGAGCTCCTTATTAATGAGATTGGTTGAATAGGAGGCTCCTCTTCTTTACCTGATTCATCATAAGAAATAATAGGAGGGTATTGGGAAGCCTCTTCCCTTTCATTAGTATTCTCTTCATCTTCTATTTGTTTTCTTTTCTTTATGTAGTTGGCAATATAAGGATTTTCAATACAATTCACCGCACAATACATATAATTTTTCTCTAGATCAAAATCAAGAAATCTATCAAGATTAAACTTTGGAATACCCTCAGTTATACGTTTCATTTTCTCATACCCCAAAAGAAGACTAAGCTCTTTATGATGCTCAAGGGTAATCAAATTATTACAGTTTTTGGATACAATTCGGTAATGAAACAATTTGTATTGGAGATTTAAATGACCATGTTCATTGCAAAGTTCCCAAGGGGCGCGAAAAATATTGATTTTTTTAGCACAATCATCAAGACTTTCTTGCAACAATTCAGTTTCTAAGTACTTATACCTCTTGCAATATCTATCTTCCCTATTTGGTGTGTACTTACAAACCCAATGCACTCCACAGAAATTGACATGTTTATAGGAGACATTTTCATCATAACTAGTGCAATCATCATTAGTATCACGGATATTCAAAGAATTCGTACTAACAACATTGCAATCATGCTCATGATTCAAATATTTAGTGCCAAACATTTTATAGATTTCTTCTTCTAGCACTTGAGAACAATTATCCTTTCCATCATACTCACGAAAGATATTAAAAAGGTGAAGCGTATGAGACAAACTCAATTCCATATTTTTGTAGTTTTCTTTTATAAAATAAACTAGTGCTAAAACAAGAAACTAAAAGACTCGATTGCAAGATCTAAAGATATACCTTCAAGCACTCACCTCCCCGGCAACGGCGCCAGAAAAGAGCCTGATGTCTACTACACAACCTTCTTCTTGTAGACGTTGTTGGGCCTCCAAGTGCAGAGGTTTGTAGGACAGTAGCAAATTTCCCTCAAGTGGATGACCTAAGGTTTATCAATCCGTAGGAGGCGTAGGATGAAGATGGTCTCTCTCAAACAACCCTGCAACCAAATAACAAAGAGTCTCTTGTGTCCCCAACACACCCAATACAATGGTAAATCGTATAGGTGCACTAGTTCGGCGAAGAGATGGTGATACAAGTGCAATATGGATAGTAGATAATGGTTTTTGTAATCTGAAAATATAAAAACAGCAAGGTAACTAATGATAAAAGTGAGCGTAAACGGTATTGCAATGCGTTGAAACAAGGCCTAGGGTTCATACTTTCGCTAGTGCAAGTTCCCTCAACAATACTAACATAATTGGATCACAGAACTATCCCTCAACATGCAACAAAGAGTCACTCCAAAGTCACTAATAACGGAGAATGAATGAAGAGATTATGGTAGGGTACGAAACCACCTCAAGGTTATTCTTTCCAATCAATCCGTTGGGCTATTCCTATAAGTGTCACAAACAGCCCTAGAGTTCGTACTAGAATAACACCTTAAGACACAAATCAACCAAAACCCTAATGTCACCTAGATACTCCAATGTCACCTCAAGTATCCGTGGGTATGATTATACGACATGCATCACACAATCTCATATTCATCTATTCAACCAACACATATAACCTCAAAGAGTGCCCCAACGTTCCTACCGGAGAATCACAACGAAAACATGTGCCAACCCCTATGAATAGGTTCATGGGCGGAACCCGCAAGTTGATCACCAAAACATACATCAAGTGAATCACGTGGTATCCCATTGTCACCAAAGATACGCATGGCAAGACATACATCAAGTGTTCTCAAATCTTTAAAGACTCAATCCGATAAGATAACTTCAAAGGGGAAACTCAATCCATTACAAGAGAGTAGAGGGGGAGGAGAAACATAAGATCCAACTATAATAGCAAAGCTCGTGATACATCAAGATCGTGCCAAATCAAGAACAAGAGAGAGAGAGATCAAACACATAGCTACTGGTACATACCCTCAGCCCCGAGGGAGTACTACTCCTTCCTCGTCATGGAGATAACCGGGATGATGAAGATGGCCATCAGAGAGGGATTCCCCCTCCGGCAGGGTGCCAGAATGGGTCTAGATTGGCTTTTGGTGGTACAGAGGCTTCTGGCGGCGGAACTCCCGATCTATTATGCTCCCGGATGTTTTTAGGGTATATGGAGATATATAGGCGGAATAAATACGTCAGGGGGGCCACGAGGGACCCACGAGGGTGGAGGGCGCGCCCAGGGGGTGGGCGCGCCCCCCTGCCTTGTGGCTTCCTCATTGCTTCCCTTACGTGGACTCCAAGTCTCCCGGGTTGCTTTCCTTCCAAAAATAAGTTCCGCGAAGTTTCAGGTCAATTGGACTCCGTTTGATTTTCCTTCTCTGCGATACTCTAAAACAAGGAAAAACAGAAACTGGCACTAGGCTCTAGGTTAATAGGTTAGTCCCAAAAATCACATAAAATAGCATATAAAGGCATATAAAACATCCAAGGTTGATATTATAATAGCATGGAACAATCAAAAATTATAGATACGTTGGAGACGTATCAGTGCCGGAACGGGTCTAGATTGGCTTTCGGTGGCTACGGAGGCTTCTGGCGGCGGAACTCCTGATCTATTGTGTTCCCCGAAGTTTTTAGGGTATATGGGTGTATATAGGAGGAAGAAGTACGTCGATGGATCTCTGGGCTGTCCACGAGGCAGGGGGCACGCCCAGGGGGTGGGCGCGCCCCCCACCCTCGTGGGCAGCCCGGGACTCTCCTGGTCCATCTCCGATACCCCATGGGCTTCTTCTGGTCCAAAAATAAGTTCCGTGATGTTTCAGGTCAATTGGACTCCGTTTGATTTTCCTTTTCTGCGATACTCTAAAACAAGGAAAAAACAGAAACTAGCACTGGGCTCTAGGTTAATAGGTTAGTCCCAAAAATCATATAAAATAGCATATAAATGCATATAAAACATCCAAGGTTGATAATATAATAGCATGGAACAATCAAAAATTATAGATACGTTGGAGACGTATCAGCATCCTCAAGCTTAATTCCTGCTCGTCCTTGAGTAGGTAAATGATAAAAATAGAATTTTTGATGTGGAATGCTACCTAACATATTTATCCATGTAATTCTCTTTATTGTGGCAAGAATATTCAGATCCATAAGATTCAAGACAAAAGTTTAATATCGACATAAAAACAATAATACTTCAAGCATACTAACTAAGCAATCTTGTCTTCTCAAAATAACATGGTCAAAGAAAGCCATCCCTACAAAATCATATAGTCTGGGTATGCTCTATCTTCATCACACAGAATATTTAAATCATGCACAACCCCGATGACCAGCCAAGCAATTGTTTCACACTTTTGATGTTCTCAAACTTTTTCAATCTTCACGTAATACATGAGCATGGGCCTTGGACATAGCAATATAGGTGGAATAGAATGGTGGTTGTGGAGAAGACAAAAAGGAGAAGATAGTCTCACATCAACTAGGCATATCAACGGGCTATGGAGATGCCCATCAATAGATATCAATGTGAGTGAGTAGGGATTGCCATGCAACGGATGCACTAGAGCTATAAGTGTATGAAAGCTCAAAAAGAAACTAAGTGGGTGTGCATCCAAGTCGCTTGCTCACGAAGACCTAGGGCATTTTGAGGAAGCCCATCATTGGAATATACAAGCGAAGTTCTATAATGAAAGATTCCCACTAGTATATGAAAGTGACAACATAAGAGACTCTCTACCATGAAGATCATGGTGCTACTTTGAAGCACAAGTGTGGTAAAAGGATAGTAGCATTGCCCCTTCTCTCTTTTTCTCTCATTTTTTTATTTGGGCCTTCTCTTTTTTTGGCCTTTCCCCCTTTTTTCGTCCAGAGTCTCATCCCGACTTGTGGGGGAATCATAGTCTCCATCATCCTTTCCTCACTGGACAATGCTCTAATAATGATGATCATCACACTTTTATTTACTTACAACTCAAGAATTACAACTCGATACTTAGAACAAGATATGACTGTATACGAATGCCTCCGGCGGTGTACCGGGATGTGCAATGACTCATGAGTGACATGTATGGAAGAATTATGAACGGTGGCTTTGCCACAAATACGATGTCAACTACATGATCGTGCAAAGCAACATGACAATGATGGAGCGTGTCATAATAAACGAAACGGTGGAAAGTTGCGTGGCAATATATCTCGGAATGGCTATGGAAATGCCATAATAGGTAGGTATGGTGGCTGTTTTGAGGAAGGTATATGGTGGGTTTAAGGTACCTGCGAAAATTGCACGGCACAAGAGAGGCTAGCAATGGTGGAAGGGTGAGAGTGCGTATAATCCATGGACTCAACATTAGTCATAAAGAACTCACATACTTATTGCAAAAATCCATTAGTTATCGAAACAAAGTACTACGCACATGCTCCTAGGGGGATAGATTGGTAGGAAAAGACCATCGCTCGTCCCCGACCGCCACTCATAAGGAAGGCAATCAATAAATAAATCATGCTCCAACTTCATCACATAACGGTTCACCATACGTGCATGCTATGGGAATCACAAACTTTAACACAAGTATCTCTCAAATTCACAACTACTCAACTAGCATGACTCTAATATTACCATCTCCATATCTCAAAACAATCATCAAGTTTCAAACTTCTCATAGTATTTAACGCACTTTATATGAAAGTTTTTATTATATCCCTCTTGGATGCCCATCATATTAGGACTAAATCCATAACCAAAGAAAATTACCATGCTGTTTAGGACTCTCAAAATAATATAAGTGACGCATCAGAGTTCATCTATTTCTATAAAATAAAACCACCACCGTGCTCTAAAAAGATATAAGTGAAGCACTAGAGCAAATGACAAACTACTCCAAAAGATATAAGTGAAGATCAATGAGTAGTCGAATAATTATGCAACTATGTGAAGACTCTCTAACATTTAAGAATTTCAGATCTTGGTATTTTATTCAAACATAAATAAAAACTAAATAAAATAAAATGACGCTCCAAGCAAAACACATATCATGTGGTAAATAAAAATATAGCTCCAAGTAAAGTTACCGATGAACGAAGACGAAAGAGGGGATGCCTTCCGGGGCACCCCCAAGCTTAGGATTTTGGTTGTCCTTGAATATTATCTTGGGGTGCCTTGGGCATCCCCATGCTTAGGCTCCTGCCACTCCTTGTTCCATAGTCTATCTTTACCCAAAACTTGAAAACTTCACAACACAAAACTTAACAGAAAATTCGTAAGCTCCGTTAGTATAAGAAAATAAATCACCACTTCAAGGTATTGTAATTAACTCATTCTTTGTTTATATTGGTTTTAAACCTACTTTATTCCAACTTCTATATGGTTTATAAACTATTTTACTAGCCATAGATTCATCAAAATAAGCAAACAACACACGAAAAACAGAATCTGTCAAAAACAGAACAGTCTGTAGTAATCTGTAGCTAACGAAAGATATGGAACCCCAAAAATTCTAAAATAAATTGCTGGACGTGAGGAATGTATCTATTAATCATCTGAAAAAAGAATTAACTAAATATCACTTTCCAAATAAAAATGGCAGTAGTTCTCGTGAGCGCTAAAGTTTCTGTTTTTTACAGCAAGATTAAAAAGACTTTCCCCAAGTCTTCCCAACGGTTCTACTTGGCACAAACACTAATTAAACAAAAAAACATAACCAAAAAAGGGGCTAGATGAATTATTTATTACTAAACAGGAACAAAAAGCAAGGAACTAAAATAAAATTGGGTTGCCTCCCAACAAGCGCTATCGTTTGACGCCCCTAGCTAGGCATGATGATTTCAATGATGCTCACATAAAAGATAAGAATTGAAATATAAAGAGAGCATCATGAAGAATATGACTAGCACATTTAAGTCTAATCCACTTCCTATGCATAGGGATTTTGTGAGCAAACAACTTGTGGGAACAATAATCAACTTGCATAGGAAGGTAAAACAAGCATAACTTCAAAACTTTAAGCACATAGAGAGGAAACTTGATATTATTGCAATTCCTACAAGCACATCGCCCTCCCTCATAATAATTTTCAGTAGCATCATGAATGAATTAAACAATATAACCAGCACCTAAAGCATTCTTTTCATGATCTACAAGCATAGAAATTTTATTACTCTCCACAGAAGCAAAATTCTTCTCATGAATAATAGTGGGAGCAAACTCAACAAAATAATTATCATGTGAGGCATAATCCAATTGAAAACTAAAATCATGATGACAAGTTTCATGGATATCATTATTCTTTATAGCATACAAGTCATCACAATAATCATCATAAATAGGAGGCATGCTTTCATCATAATAAATTTGCTCATCAAAACTTGGGGGACAAAAAATATCATCTTCATCAAACATAGCTTCCCCAAGCTTGTGGCTTTGCATATCATTAGCATCATGGATATTCAAGGAATTCATACTAAAAACATTGCAATCATGCTCATCATTCAAAGATTTAGTGCCAAACATTCTAATGCATTCTTACTCTAGCACTTGAGCACAATTATCGGAATCCTTATTTTCATGATAGATATTAAAAAGATGAATCATCTGAGGTACCCTCAATTCCATATTTTTTTGTAGTTTTCTTTTATACACTAAACTAGTGATAAAATAAGAAACAAAAGATTTGATTGCAAGATCTAAAGATATACCTTCAAGCGCTAACCTCCCCGGCAACGGCGCCAGGAAAGAGCTTAGTTGATGGGGTGTTAGTGCCGATTTCCTCGCCTCCCCGGCAACGGCACCAGAAAAGAGCTTGATGTCTACTACACAACCTTCTTCTTGTAGACGTTGTTGGGCCTCCAAGTGCAGAGGTTTGTAGGACAGTAGCAAATTTCCCTCAAGTGGATGACCTAAGGTTTATCAATCCGTAAGAGGCGTAGGATGAAGATGGTCTCTCTCAAGCAACCCTGCAACCAAATAACAAAGAGTCTCTTGTGTCCCCAATACACCCAATACAATGGTAAATTGTATAGGTGCACTAGTTCGGCGCAGAGATGGTGATACAAGTGCAATATGGATAGTAGATAATGGTTTTTGTAATCTGAAAATATAAAAACAGCAAGGTAGCAAGTGATAAAAGTGAGCATAAACGGTATTGCAATGCTAGGAAACAAGGCCTGGGGTTCATACTTTCACTAGTGCAAGTTCCCTCAGCAATAATAACATAATTGGATCATATAACTATCCCTCAACATGCAGCAAAGAGTCACTCCAAAGTCACTAATAGCGGAGAACAAACGAAGAGATTATGGTAGGGTACGAAACCACCTCAAAGTTATCCTTTCTGATCGATCTATTCAAGAGTTCGTAGTAAAATAACATGAAGCTATTCTTTCCGTTCAATCTATCATAGAGTTCATACTAGAATAACACCTTAAGACACAAATCAACCAAAACCCTAATGTCACCTAGATACTCCAATGTGACCTCAAGTATCCGTGGGTATGATTATACGATATGCATCACACAATCTCAGATTCATCTATTCAAACCAACACAAAGTAGTTCAAAGAGTGCCCCAAAGTTTCTACCGGAAAGTCAAGACGAAAACGTGTGCCAACCCCTATGCATAGGTTCATGGGCGGAACCCGCAAATTGATCACCAAAACATACATCAAGTGGATCGATAGAATACCCCATTGTCACCACGGGTATCCCATGAAAGACATACATCAAGTGTTCTCAAATCCTTAAAGACTCAATCCGATAAGATAACTTCAAAGGGAAAACTCAATCCATTACAAGAGAGTAGAGGGGGAGAAACATCATAAGATCCAACTATAATAGCAAAGCTCGCGATACATCAAGATCGTATCACCTCAAGATCATGAGAGAGAGAGAGAGATCAAACACATAGCTACTGGTACATACCCTCAGCCTCGAGGGAGAACTACTCCCTCCTTGTCATGGAGAGCACCGAGATGATGAATATGGCCACCGGAGAGGGATTCCCCCTCCGGCAGGGTGCCGGAACGGGTCTAGATTGGCTCTCGGTGGCTATAGAGGCTTCTGGCGGCGGAACTCTCGATCTATTGTGTTCCCCGAAGTTTTTAGGGTATATGGGTATATATAGGAGGAAGAAGTACGTCGGTGGATCTCCGGGCTGTCCACGAGGCAGGGGGCGTGCCCAGGGGGTGGGCGCGCCCCCCACCCTCGTGGGCAGCCCGGGACTCTCCTGGTCCATCTTTGATACTCCGCGGGCTTCTTCTGGTCCAAAAATAAGTTCCGTAAAGTTTCAGGTCAATTGGACTCCATTTGATTTTCCTTTTCTGCGATACTCTAAAACAAGGAAAACCTAGAAACTAGCACTGGGCTCTAGGTTAATAGGTTAGTCCCAAAAATCATATAAAATAGCATATAAATGCATATAAAACATCCAAGGTTGATAATATAATAGCATGGAACAATCAAAAATTATAGATACGTTGGAGACGTATCAGCGGCCACCTCCAAAGCAGGTGTGACACTGCTACC
This sequence comes from Triticum urartu, assembly GCF_056163025.1. Taxonomy (NCBI): domain Eukaryota; kingdom Viridiplantae; phylum Streptophyta; class Magnoliopsida; order Poales; family Poaceae; genus Triticum; species Triticum urartu. The sequence goes on along the minus strand of NC_141873.1, from coordinate 495,250,139 downwards.
TTGCCTCCACTTTGCCAATTGATTTGCAGGTCGACTGATAAATTACGGTAAAAACTTTTGCAGCACCACAACATGTGATTGAACTTCTCGACGATGATGAAGAAGTGCCATTGAGGCCTATGGGAAGGAGAGGTATGAGCTTGGGCAGGAAAGCACCGACCGGCAAGATAACTCAAATGACATCAGTGCCCGATCCAGTGGTCCAACAGACTAGAGATCTCAATCAGGCCTCTGTCACTTTTGCTGATCCTGTGTCGACTGAATGCCCATCAGCGTCGACTGCCCAAGACCCTGCTTCATCTGTTCAACCCCATGCCTCAGGCCCTCAGGTTGCTGTGACTGTTCCACCATCTCCCCTGTTCGTCACCCATCACATCCCGGAGGATCAGGCAAGCGCTACTAAGGTAGCTATACGCCAAGCAGGCCTGATGATGGAGCGGATGAAGACGGTGCATGAGACCAGCCAAGCTGCCTATGACGCCAGTGCAACTCTCCAAGCCAACATCCAGGTTAGTTGATTTCCGACTGACCCTATAACTTGATGGTTGAGAACTGCTGTTTTCTTATTCTTAAGATGACCGTGGATGATTGCTTTCATACCTTCAAACTTCATGCGCATCTGTTCACCCACTGGGTGCATTCTTTTATTTCACAATCTTCTTCACTTGAGTCGACGTCGAGTGAACTTTCGAGTCAGTGGGGGCACGCAGAGTGCACCCATTGGGTGTAGTCCCCGAGACCGTCGTTGAATGTTTGATTCGGCGGGGTCTTAAACCTTTGTTGATAAGAAATCCACTCAGTCTTGAACTGATCCTGTCGAGTGAATTCTTAAACCAGTGGGGGCACACGAAGTGCACCCACTGGGTGTAGTCCCCAAGACCGCGGTCGACTGCGGGCAGTCGACGGTGGTCTGAGACCTAATTTTTTTGAGTGACTGGACTGACCAAGTCGAGTACCAGTGGGGGCACGCCAAGTGCACCCACTGGGTGTTGTCCCCGAGACTACTGTTGAATGTTTGATTCTGAAGTAGTCTTAGGATTCTTTTCACTCGGAAGCAAATAATCTTTGATTCTGTCCACTGATGTATCTTATTTATTGACTTCAGAAATCTTGTGAGCTCATATCCCAATTTGTTGAATTCGAGAGGAAGCAGATCCAGCTCAATCTTGACTTGGAGTTGGCCAAGCAGAACTTGCAGAAGGCCAAAGACGAAATAGCTAGTATGGAAGGTAAAAACTTGTCGACTGTGAGATTGGGATGTCTCTCGAGTCATCTCCTCGTTCTTCTCCCTGAACCGAGTTTTGTTTGTTATATATCTATATAGAGAGAGAGAGAGAGGGAGAGAGAGAGAGAGAGAAAATGAGGCAGGCTCTAGCACAGAAGGACCTTGATCTTGCCGCAACACAGAAGGAGGCTCAGGAGAAAACATCACTCATCGATGAGAAGCTGGCTTCAGTCGAGGCGTTAGAGGAAGACAACGCCAAGCTGAAGACTGCTCTTGCCGAAGCTAACAAAGAAGTGACCCATCTGAAGAAGGACAAAGTAGCCTTGAACGACAAGATTGAAGATCTCTCTCCGAAGAGAAATGACCTGGAGGCTTATTTGGGGGGGGACTTGCCAAGAAGTTATTCCTCATGCTTGAAGGTATTTCCTCTTGGTCGACTAGTTTTTCTTAACCTATGGTTGGTTTCCCAGTCATTTCGTTGACTCATCATTTTGCTGTGCAGAGTTTTGCCAGAACTTTGAAGAAGAGATTGGACGGATCGAGACGAACTTGGTCCCATCAACTCTCCCATTCATGACGAAGCCGCCATGAAAGTGCTTCGACTGGAATCTCGTCTCGCTAGTGTCGTGGATTATCTGGCTCGACTGAAGGTGGCGGTTTCCCGAGTCAACACGGCACTCTGGCCGAAGGAGAGCTTCCAGAATGACCTCGAGCCTCTGATGACTCGACTCAACGAAATTCCTGGCCGAGAGCAAGAATGGAAGAAGTCTTTCGCCTGATGTGGTGCTGATGTGGCTCTGTGCCTGGTCCATGTCCACTGCAAGGAGGCCAAGGAAGAGAAGTTGGCAGCGCTCAAAGTCGCTGTCGGTGTCAAAACCGGCGGATCTCGGGTAGGGGGTCCCAAACTGTGCGTCTAGGCTGGATGGTAACAGGAGACAAGGGACATGAAGTTTTACCCAGGTTCGGGCCCTCTCGATGGAGGTAAAACCCTACGTCCTTCTTGATTAATATTGATGATATGGGTAGTACAAGAGTAGATCTACCACGAGATCAAGGAGGCTAAACCCTAGAAGCTAGCCTATGGTATGATTGTTGATGTGTATGTTGTCCTACGGACTAAAACCCTCCGGTTTATATAGACACCGGAGAGGGTTAGGGTTACACAAAGTCGGTTACAATGGTATGAGATCTGTACATCCGTATCGCCAAGCTTGCCTTCCACGCCAAGGAAAGTCCCTTCCGGACACGGGACGAAGTCTTCAATCTTGTATCTTCATAGTCCAGGAGTCCGGCTGAAGGTATTGTCCGGCCATCCAGACACCCCCTAATCCAGGACCCCCTCAGTAGCCCCTGAACCAGGCTTCAATGACGATGAGTCCGGCGTGCAGTTTTTCTTCGGCATTGCAAGGCGGGTTCCTCCTCCAAGTACTTCGTAGAAGATTCTGAACACAAAGATAGTGTCCGGCTCTGCAAAATAAGTTTCCACATATTGCCATAGAGAGAATAATATTTACACAAATCTAATCTGCTGACGTATTCCGTAGCGTGACACACCACGGCCAAGCCTTTATTCGAACCGTTTTACTATCCCATCTCAGCGCGTTATGCGAGGCGGTTTCCTTGGCACGTCTTGTTAAAGCAGAGATCGTGTCCCCTTATTCCGGGATTCTCATCAATACGGGCGTGGGTAACCCAACTGCGCCATCGATTACGGCGCTTGGAGATAAGCGAGTTTTATTAGGCTGGTGTGGACATGTAGCTGCATCCACCCATATAAGGGGATAAAGATCCACCTTTTCACCTACGCCTTCTTCCTCCGTCACCTATCCATTCTTGCGCACTCGAGCTCCAGCGCCCAAGCCCACACTCCCAACCTCAACCTTCTCCAGCCATGTCCAGAGCGGGAGGCAAGTGGATGATCTCCTCCGTCACGGAGGGACATATCAAAAAGCCGAGGAAGGCCGAATACCTGTCTAACGACATCGCGTATCGGCTCCCCGAAAAGGGGCAGCTCATCCCCACCCCTAGGCCCCATGAGAGGGTGGTGTTCCTCCCCCATTTCCTCCGCGGACTGGGCTTCCCTCTCCACCCATTTGTCCGGGGGCTCATGTTCTACTATGGCCTGTATTTCCACGATCTGGCCCCAAACTTCGTCCTCAACATCTCGGCGTTTATCGTCGTGTGCGAGGCCTTCCTCCGCATCCGCCCCCATTTCGGGCTCTCGCTCAAGACTTTCAACGTCAAGCCGAAGGTGGTGCGCGGCAGCCAGGCGGAGTGCGGAGGCGCCATGGTGGGCAAGATGGCCAACGTCCTCTGGCTCGAGGGATCCTTTGTGGAGACCCTGAAGGGGTGGCAATCGGGGTGGTTTTACATTACCGAGCCGCGCGACGCCGCATGGGTCGCACCCCCCGAGTTCTGGTCCGGACCCCCAACGCGGCTCACGTCCTGGAAAGAGACGGGCCTATCGTGGGGTAAAAAAGGAGAGCTAACTGGACTCCAAACATGCGTCAAAACCCTGGTGGACAAGAAGCTCAAACTTGTCAACGTAGTCCAGGTTATGCTCATCCGCTTGATCCTCCCGTGCCAACAACGGGCTTTCAACTTGTGGGAGTTCGACCCGGCGCAGCACCAAACTCTAAGCAGGCTCTTCGACACGACGTACGAAGATGCCTGGAAGGTGCTTTTCAAGGGCGCCGAGGCTCCCGCATCCGCTACTGAGGATCGCGGATTCAGTGCGCAGCGTCACGCCCTCGCGGTAAGCTGTTTTTTCTTTTACAGGGTATTAGTTTTTCATAGTATGACTCCATGCAGGATCTAAACTCCCTTTACCTTTGACAGGATTGGCAGGTGACCTCCGGACAGATCAACTGTACGGCTCCTTTGCCCGAAGGCCCAGCGGATGCCCGCTTGGAGAAGCTGGTGGTTCCGGCACCCTATGTGGTGCCAGAGAAGAAGGTCAAGAAGAAGGCCATGGGGACTCGAAAGAGTGCCCGACGCACGGAGGTGTCGGATTCATCATCCGACAAATCCAAGACGCACTCCTCCCGCAAAGACGAGGAGGAGGAAGAAGAGACCCCTCCCCCTCCAGTGGGGTAAGGGAAGAAAAGGAAGGCCGCCCCAACTGGGGAGGCCGAAGGGTCCAAGAAGGGGAAAACCCTTACTCCGGACTGCTCCACCGACGCCGACGGCGGCGGAGAGGAGTGGGCGCCTAGGGCCAAGCCCCTGGCCAAATCGTAAGTATCCGGATACCAGAGTAGTTCATCGTATTCGTTTATTGCACAGCTTTCCTTATGTCGAATATGTTTATGCAGCCCGCCCAAAGACCGGCTCGATGCGTCGTCGAGCGGCTCACTGGACTCGTCGGATGTGAACTCGCTTCCGACGGCTTCCTCCCCCCGCCCTACGGACGACACCGAAGTGTTGTCTCAACAGGTTCCAAGCCGGGAGGAGGTGGTCCTGGAGGCGCCGCAAGGCGACCTCCCGGACTCCAGGAGTAAAGGGGATGAAACCCCTCGGCGCTCCGAGTCCGGCTCTAGGCCGGACACCGCTCCGGAACCTTCAGAGGTTCCAGAGTCCGGCGGGGGACCACCTTCCAAGAGGAGCAAGTCCGCCATGCCGGTGGCCCCCGTCCAACCGGAGGCGCCGGATAATATGTTGGAGGCACTCCAAGGCACCTCCATCGACGAGGAGCACCGCACTATTATGAGTGCGGTGGTCCAGAAGGTTCAGTCCGCCAAGAGCGGACTGACTGAAGCTTGTACTAGCCTTTTGACAAGCTTTGAGGTAAGTAAATAATGTGAAATAGTTATTACCGCATAGACAGTAGCCCCTGATGCTCTGTTGGGCGTTCGTGAAGAAAAGCCGAATAGAGGATCAAAAATTCGCATGAGTCTAACAAAGGAGTCAATATGCGTATGCAGGCTTCTCTGCTGGCGTCCGCCGCACTGACTGCGGAAGTGGACACGCTGAAGCAGAGCCTCGAGAAGTCCGAGCAAGAGCTCGGGCGTGCCAAGAAGCAGCTCGAGGAGAAGGAAGGTAAGAGATACCTTGTTTGAATATGTATAAAAGGGTGCAATTGCAAAATATAATAGGATCAACATGGCTATTGTAGGGGTCACGTCTGAGGTGGCGACCCTTAAGCAAGCGCTGCTGGAGGCCGAGAAGAGTGCGGCCGCGGAGCGCACCAAGCGGGAGAAGTATGAGGCCGAGGTTGGCAAGGTGCGGCAAGAGCTCCAGGTTGTCATGAAGAAACATGAGAGTTTGGAGCTTGACTCGAAGACGCGAGCGTCCGAGCTCGCGGCGGCTATTGAAAATGCCAAGTCTGCCAAGACCGAATCCCAGAAGACCCTCCGGGAGTTGGATGAGGTGAAGAAGATAGCGGCGGGTAAGGCATTCTTTATGCAAAGCAAACATATAAACGTGAGTTACTTGTTACTTAACCGAATCCGAAGCTCTCCAGGAGCGTTCGCAGATCTTCCCCGGAGTGTGTCCGATGCCGCCGCATTCTATCGAGCCGAGGAGGGAAGCTCGACGGAGAAGGTGTTCTGGTCTCAGTATACTGAGGCCGTACACCCCGTGCCCCTAGGCGACCAGCTGAAGCAACTGGTCGAGCTCCACAAGGCGGCCGAACAGCCCATGAAGGGCCTCCTAGTTCGGCTGTGGCCTGGGGAGGCCCTGCCTGGGAGCTATTTCGGGCTGGTGCGACGGCTGGTGGAGGCCTGTCCAAGGCTCGAAGTGATCAAGCGCTCCGTCTGCATTGAAGGTGCCCGTAGGGCCCTTGCTCGTGCTAAGGTGCACTGGGGCAAGCTGGATGCTGAGAAGCTTGTGAAGGACGGGCCACCGCCGGGGAAAGAGCATCGCAAGCCCGAAAATTATTATAAGGATGTTCTGAAGGGTGCCTGCCTTGTGGCAGATGAATGTTCTAGGGTTGTAATTTTTGAGTAAAACTCGCTCGTTTTTGTCCTGTGCGTTGAAAACTTGTTCATATGCGCTGAGCAATGCTGCTGGAATTTAAAATATTACCTTCTGTGCGTTGTTTATCAATTCTGAGAGATGGCGAGTCGTCGGCTTCTGCCCCCTTGCCGCTAGTGCTGGGGTGTTCGGGGATAAACCTGAGCGCTCTTTTTCCCATGTTTGGGTCCTTCGAGGGAGGCGCTCAGCCCAACGAACAAGGCAATCGGACTATAATGCGTGAACACTCTCACTTAGCCATAGAATTCTATAATTTAAATTTCGGCGAAGCCCCTAGTATTCGGAAGACCGAGTTCGGGGCGCTATCCACGCCTTGGCCGGACAGAGCCGACTCCTCGCCCTAAGCGGCATAAGTCTTTAGGGACTCGAAAAAACCTCTCGAACAGCGACCAGCTCTCGCTTCATCATGACAGTCAGTTTTAGCTTTCTCCACTGAGGTGCTCGGCCCAGCTCAACTAGGGCACAATCGCAGTGGTTCTCCTAGTGCTACCTTAGCCGATATAGCGGAACGTAAGGCACCAAAACATAGGAGCCGGGCAAACCCAACTATTGACCCAAGACATGATTCGGAGCCGATGCATATAATGCTATAAGTTCGGGGTGCCGCACTTGTGAAAGTGTTCGGACTTCTCACACCATATTGAGGGGTACTGAAGCCCCTGGCATATTTTGGCCGTACCAAATTGTACGGGTGCAACATGTCGTTAAGGAACATATATGAAGAAAAAGGGTAATGCAAAAATAGACGAAAGCTATGCATTGTTTATTAAAAAGGGCTGCGATCAAAGCAGAACGATACAAATAATGCGATAAGTGGAAGGTTGGACTAGTTAACATGTCCATTCCAGGGGCAAACTGCGAAATAGTATGCGGAACGGGTATACTGCTCGTGATAGAGACCACCTGGGAGTTCCATAGTGCGGCGTGGCTTGTCTGCTTCCCTGGTTCTTGCATCGTTTGTGCGGCAATTGAACTGCCGAACAGGCATTCCGAAGGATGAAGTCCTGAAAGTAAGAGAAAAACTAAAAAATCGGTAGCCCCTAGTACGGTTTAAGCCGTGTTTTGGGCGTGCCGTGATGGTGCCCCTCCCCCTGTGCCCATGGTATCTCTAGAGCGTAGTTATGTACGCGAACTACTGGCGTCGCCTTTTTGCGAGGGTTCGGGTTGGGGCCGCATTGCTACGACTGCTCAGATCGTGCCAGGCGGTCTTGTCGTAGGTTACTCCGGGCGCGCTTGACGGTGTCTGGTCGTTTAGTGGCCGGACTGGAGAACTGCCTGGAGAGGCTGCTTTGAACTTCCGCTGCAAGGGCCGCCGTGTGCTCCTCCGTTCGGAGGGAGTGTTCGGTGTTTCCATTGACCATAATTACTCCTCGAGGGCCTGGCATCTTGAGCTTAACGTATGCGTAGTGCGGTACCGCGTTGAACTTAGCGAATGCGGTTCGCCCGAGCAGTGCGTGATAGCCACTGAGAAACGGGACTATGTCGAAGATTAACTCCTCGCTTCGGAAATTATCCAGAGATCCGAAGACCACTTCAAGTGTGACTGAGCCTGTACAGTTGGCCTCTACACCTGGTATTATGCCTTTAAAGGTCGTTTTGGTGGGCTTAATCCTCGAGGGATCTATGCCCATTTTCCGCACTGTATCCTAGTAAAGCAGGTTCAGGCTACTGCCGCCGTCCATGAGGACTCTAGTGAGATGAAATCCGTCAATAATTGGGTCTAGAACCAATGCGGCGAATCCGCCATGACGGATGCTAGTGGGATGGTCCCTTCGATCAAAGCTGATTGGGCAGGAGGACCATGGGTTGAACTTTGGGGCGACTGGCTCGACCGCGTATACGTCCCTTAACGCACGCTTCCGCTCCCTTTTGGGGACATGGGTTGCGTATATCATGTTCACCGTCCGCACTTGTGGGGGAAAACCCTTCTGTCCACTGTTGTTCGATGGCCGGGGCTCCTCATCGTCGTCGCTATGCAGCCCCTTGTCTTCATTTTTGGCGTTTATCTTGCCTGCCTGCTTGAACACCCAACAATCCCTGTTGGTGTGATTGGCTGGCTTTTCGGGGGTGCCATGTATCTGGCACGAGCGGTCGAGTATTCGGTCCAAACTGGACGGGCCCCTAGGATTCCTTTTGAATGGCTTTTTCCGCTGACCAGATTTAGAGCCTCTGAATCCGGCATTAACTGTCGTATCCTCAGCATTGTCGCCGTTAATGCGGCGCTTCTGCTTGTTGCGACGCGACCTGCCGCTACTGTCCCTGGTGTCCGAATTACCAGGGTTCTTGGTCATATTGTTGCTACGAGCAAGCTAGTTGTCTTCTCCCGCGCAAAAGCGGGTCATGAGTGTCGTGAGTGGTGCCATAGATTTTGGCTTTTCCTGTCCAAGGTGCCGGGCCAGCCAGTCGTCACGGATATTGTGTTTGAAGGCTGCTAGGGCCTCAGCGTCCGGACAGTCGACTATTTGATTTTTCTTTGTTAGGAACCGTGTGCAGAATTGCCTGGCCAATTCCTCTGGCTGCTGAATGACGTGACTTAGGTCATCGGCGTCTGGGGGTCACACGTAAGTGCCCTGGAAATTGTCGAGGAATGCGGCTTCCAGGTCCTCCCAACAACTGATTGATCCTGTTGGCAAGCTGGTAAGCCAATGCCGAGCTGGTCCTTTAAGCTTGAGCGGGAGGTATTTGATGGCATGGAAATCATCGCCGCGGGCCATGTGGATATGAAGGAGATAATCCTTGATCCATACCGCAGGATCTGTTGTGCCATCATATGATTCGATGTTTACGGCTTTGAAACCCTCGGGGATTTGATGATCCATTATTTCGTTTGTAAAGCAGAGTGGGTGTGCGGCGCCTCTGTATTGGGCTATATCATGGCGTAGCTCCAATGAGCCTTGTCTACTGGGTTCGGCCCCGCCGAATTTGTGGCCGGCGTGACGGTTACCGTCTCGAGCCATGGGGCGCCCACGCGATCCGTAGATCGATCTTGTTTGCCTTGCCTTGTCCTCCAACTTGTCTCGTAAGTCCGGCGCAAATTCCCGCGCCTTGGTACGGGGTGCGGCTTGAGTGGAGGGCCGAGAGGCCTCTCTGTCGCGACCACGAGGTGGCCGGTCGGCCGCATCAAGTGCTTCCTCCTCTAATCGGGGAAGCAACCTACGCTTTGGGTAGACCTTGGAGGGGCGTTCGAGTTTATGCTCTTCGGTCGCAAGGACTTCAGTCCATCTGTCGACTAGTAAATCTTGATCAGCCCTAAGCTGTTGCTGTTTTTTCTTGAGGCTTCTTGTCGTGGCCATAAGCCTGTGTTGAAAACGCTTTTGCTCGACGGGATCCTTTGGCACGACAAATTCGTCGTCGTCGAGGCTTGCCTCATCTTCGGAGGGAGGCATATAATTATCGTCCTCGACCTCTCTGTCTGACGCTCTCTCGTGAGGGCTGGTTTCTCCATCCTCCTGTGCTAAATCTTGCTGGAGGGGGTTTTCTTTGGCGCTTTCCGGAGTATTATTATCTCCCGTGCTGGAATCTCCGTGTTTGTTTTGGCGGGATTTTGAGCGGCGCCGCTAACGCCGACGCTTAGGCTGTTTCTTGGAGGGGTCATCCCCCGCTGTTCCATCGCCATCTCCCTCTTTTGGGGTGTCCACCATGTATATGTCATATGACGAGGTGGCTTTCCAGGGCCTAGTAGGCGCTGGTTCTTCATCATCTCCTTCATCGGCGTCCATACCGTCGATATCTTCGGAGTCGAAGTCGAGCATGTCGGTTAAGTCGTCAACAGTGGCTACAAAGTGGGTGGTGGGTGGGCTTTGAATTTCTTCATCGTCCGTACCCCAACCTTGGTGACCGTAGTCCAGCCAGGGCTCTCCTGATAAAGAGAGAGACTTCAGTGACTTCAGGATATCGCCAAAAGGCGAGTGCTGAAAGATGTCTGCGGCAGTGAACTCCATGATCGGCGCCCAATCGGATTCGATCGGCAGGGGCGCGGGGGGCTCGGAGTCCGGAGAGGAGTCCGGCTCCTTGGAGTCACGGGTCTCGTAGAGTACGGGGCTGGTGCTTGGCTCAATCGCCATTGGGGTTGCAGCCCCCGAGGTGGCGTTCAACTACCCATCCTCGATCGGCGCAGTTGGCTCGGAATTAAGGGTCGGAGCCGATGCGGATGCGGCCTCCAGGGCACTGTTCGGCCGCAGAGCTAGATCATGCTCGTCGTGACAGTGCGGCGCGCTCGGCAGTGGCTCGAATCCGTCGAAGATCAAGTCCCCGCGGATGTCAGCCGTGTAGTTTAAATTTCCGAATCTGACCTGACGGCCAGGGGCGTAGCTTTCGATCTGCTCCAGACGGCCAAGCGAATTGGCCCGCAGTGTGAAGCCACCGAAGACGAAGATCTGTTTGGGGAGGAAGGTCTCCCCCAGGACTGCATCGCTATCGATGATCGTAGGAGCCATCGAGCCTGACAGCGACAGCACAGAGGAACTCTCAATGAAAGCACCAATGTCGGTGTCGAAACCGGCGGATCTGGGGTAGGGGGTCCCGAACTGTGCGTCTAGGCCGGATGGTTACAAGAGACAAGGGACACGAAGTTTTACCCAGGTTCAGGCCCTCTTGATGGAGGTAAAACCCTACGTCCTGCTTGATTGATATTGATGATATGGGTAGTACAAGAGTAGATCTACCACGAGATCAAGGAGGCTAAACCCTAGAAGCTAGCCTATGGTATGATTGTTGATGTGTATGTTGTCCTACGGACTAAAACCCTCCGGTTTATATAGACACCGGAGAGGGTTAGGGTTACACATAGTCGGTTACAATGGTAGGAGATCTGTACATCCGTATCGCCAAGCTTGCCTTCCACGCCAAGGAAAGTCCCTTCCGGACACGGGACGAAGTCTTCAATCTTGTATCTTCATAGTCCAGGAGTCCGGCTGAAGGTATTGTCCGGCCATCTGGACAGCCCCTAATCCAGGACCCCCTCAGTCGCCAACACCAAACATCGCCAATTTCAGTCCTTCATGGAGACCTTCATTGAAGCGGCCACTCGCATTGCAGACGGAATCGACTTGGACAGTTTGTCGAGCCAGCCAGTCCTCCTCCAGAGGAGTGAACAAACTTTAAGTCTTAATTCAATTTGCCTCGGAATGCCGAGTGATGTTGTAACCGTTAAAACTCCTTCGGGCCGGATGCCCGAGCACTTTTATCTGCGGTTCTAAACTTTGCGAGATTTATCTGAACTTTGTTTTGCTTTGAATATATTTGCCTCTGAGTGGAACTTGATTCGTCAGTCTGGGTTATCATTGACTCTGTGATGCAGCTCTGTCGAGTGGATTATGGACAAGGGCACTTGGTGCCGTCCACGGTCTGCACTTCGTCGTCTTTGCGGATCGGAATGGAGCGGATGTTCTACTTGTGTTGCAGCTCCGACGAGGTGCAGGTCTTGTGTCGCAGCTCCGTCGAGTGGGTCATGGACAGGAGCACCAGGTGCTGTGCATGACCTGCACCTCGTCGTCCTTGCAGATATGAATGGAGCGGACGTTGTACTTGTGTCGCTGCTCCGTCGAGTGGGTCAGGGACAAGAGCACTAGGTGTTGTGTATGACCTGCACCTCGTCGTCCTTGCGGATCGAAATGGAGCGGACGTTATAGTTGTGTCGCAGCTCCGTCGAGTGGGTCATGGACAAGAGCACTAGGTGTTGTGTATGACCTGCACCTCGTTGTCCTTGCAGATCAGGATGGTTTTTAGCTTAGGCGAGTGTGAGACTGCAGCTAAACCTCCGAGTGGGAGGGTTGCTCTCCACTCGGTAGGATTTTTTAAATTTAGGCGAATACGGGACTGCAGCTAAGCCCCCGAGTGGGAGGATTGCTCTCCACTCAGTAGGATTTTTTAAATTTAGGCGAGTACGGGACTGTAGCTAAGCCCCGAGTGGGAGGATTGCTCTCCACTCGGTAGGATTTTTTAAACTTAGGCGAGTACGGGACTACAGCTAAGCCCCCGAGTGGGAGGATTGCTCTCCACTCGGTAGGATTTTTTAAACTTAGGCGAGTACGGGACTACAGCTAAGCCCTCGAGTGGGAGGACTGCTCTCCACTCGGTAGGATTTTTTAAACTTAGGCGAGTACGGGACTGCAGCTAAGCCCCCGAGTGGGAGGATTGCTCTCCACTTGGTAGGATTTTTTAAACTTAGGCGAGTACGGGACTGCAGCTAAGCCCCCGAGTGGGAGGATTGCTCTCTACTCGGTAGGATTTTTTAAATTTAGGCGAGTACGGGACTGCAGCTAAGCCCCTGAGTGGGAGGATTGCTTTCCACTCGGTAGGATTTTTTAAACTTAGGCGAGTACGGGACTGCGGCTAAGTCCCCGAGTGGGAGGATTGCTCTCCACTCGGTAGGATTTTTTAAACTTAGGCGAATCAGGTTCACGGCTAAGCCAGAAACTTAGGCGAATCAGGTTCGCGGCTAAGACACCCACTGGGGGATTTTGAACACACAACTTGACAGGATAACAATCATTAAGGCATCACAAAAATCTTGTTTTTGATAAGCAAAATGAACGATTCTTATTACAACTCGCCGACCCGAGTGCTTAAGTGTTAAAAGGGCAGAGCAGATCCGCGTTCCAAGCGCGTGGCTCGTATTTATTGTGTCCCACATTATAAAGGTGATAAGCTCCGTTGTGGAGCACCTTGGTGACGATGAATGGACCTTCCCAAGCAGGAGCAAGCTTGTGAGGTCGTTGTTGATCCACTCGGAGCACCAGGTCTCCTTCCTGAAATGCTCGACCTCTCACGTTTCTGGCATGGAATCGACGGAGGTCTTGCTGATAAATGGTCGACCGGATCAAAGCCATCTCTCTCTCTTCTTCCAGGAGGTCAACAACATCTTGCCGAGCTTGCTCTGCTCCAGCTTCTGAGAAAAGTTCTACTCGGGGCGCGTTGTGAAGCAAGTCGCTTGGCAGCACGGCTTCAACCCCATAGACCATGAAGAAGGGAGTCCGGCCAGTCGACCGATTTGGCGTTGTTCTCAATCCCCAAAGGACGGGAGGCAATTCATCTACCCAAGCGCTTGCTGCATGCTTGAGGTCACACATCAACCGGGGTTTCAGCCCTTGGAGGATCAAACCATTTGCTCTCTCTGCCTGTCCATTCGACTGCGGATGCGCGACAGACGCGTAGTCGACCCGAGTACCCTAGGAAGCGCAGAATGCTCTGAACTCATCAGAATCAAATTTGGAGCCATTATCCATGATAATACTATGAGGGACTCCATATTTGAACATCAACTCTCTGACAAAACTGATGACAGTGCCTGAGTCAAGATTCTTGATAGGCTTGGCTTCGATCCACTTAGTGAACTTGTCGACTGCTACAAGCAAATGAGTGAAATCACTTCTGCCAGTCCTCAGGGGTCCAACCATATCTAACCCCCAAACAGTGAATGGCCAGACGAGTGGAATGGTCTTCAAGACTTGAAGCGGGCTTGTGAGACATGTTGGAGTAGAACTGGCAGCCCTCACACTTGTTGACTATTTCTTTTGCCATTTCATTTGCACGTGGCCAGTAAAAACCTGCTCGGTATGCTTTGGCAACGATTGTCTGAGAGGACGCATAGTTACCACAGGTCCCCGAGTGGATATCATTGAGAATCATTCGACCTTCCTCTGGGGTAATGCATCGTTGAGCAACTCCAGTCACACTCTCTCTGTACAGTCGACCACCTATCACAGTAAAGGCTTTGGATCGACGGACGATCTGACGGGCCTCATCCCCTATAAGTTCTTTTCTGAGAATGTATGCAACATATGGCACCGTCCAATCTGGGGTGATAACCAAAACCTCCATGATCAGGTCGACCACGGCTGGAATTTCAACCTCAGTCGAGTCGATGGAACTTTTCGGTTGCAGGGGCTCTTCCGTGAAAGGATTCTCTTGAACCAACAAAGTGTGGAGATGTTCCAAAAACACATTGCTGGGAATAGACTCGCGCTTGGAGCCTATCTTCGCCAAATCATCAACTGCTTGATTCTTGACTTGGGGTATGTGGTGGAGCTCTAACCCCTCGAACTTCTTTTCCAACTTCCTCACTGCATTACAATGGCCAGTCATAGCTGGGCTCCTGATATCCCATTCCTTCATCACTTGATTGACCACCAAATATGAGTCGCCGTAAACCATCAGGCGACGAACGCCGAGTGAAATGGCCATACGCAACCCGTATAGAAGTGCCTCATATTCAGCATCATTGTTGGAGGAATCAAAGTGAATTTGGAGAACATAACTGAGTTTGTTGCCTCGTGGGGATACCAAGACCACCCCAGCACCAGAACCATTCAGCATCTTGGACCCATCAAAGAACATAGTCCAATGTTCCGAATGAATTTGAGTCAGTTGTTGTTGCTCACTCCACTCGACGAGCAAATCTGCTATTGCTTGGGACTTGATAGCTTTCTTTGCCTCAAACTTAATATCTAACGGAAGGAGTTCAATCGCCTACTTCACCACTCGACCAGTTGCATCTCTGTTGTTCAGAATTTTTGATAATGGAGCATCACTGACAACTGAAACCGAGTGATCTGAGAAGTAATGTGCAACTTTCTTTGGTCTTCAAATAAATCCCATAAACCAACTTCTGATAATGAGGGTATCTCTGCTTGGACGGGGTTAAGACTTCAGAAATATAATACACTGGGCACTGAACTTTGAAGGCTTTACCTTCTTCTTCATGCTCGACCGTGAGCACCATACTGACAACTTGTCCAGTGGCTGCGATATAAAGCAGCAAAGGCTCTTTGCTGATTGGAGCAGCAAGCACCTGCTGGGTGGAAAGCATGGTTTTGAGCTCTGCAAATGCCGCGTCAGCTTCAGGAGTCCACTCGAGCTTGTCAAACTTCTTCATCAGTTGGTAAAGAGGCAATGCCTTTTCACCGAGACGAGGAATGAATCGGCTCAATGCGGCCAGGCAACTGGTAAGCTTCTGGACGTCATGCACACACACAGGGCGTTTCATTCGGAGAATTGCACCAACTTTTTCTGGGTTTGCATAGATCCCTCGTTCGGAAATGAGAAAACCGAGTAACTTTCCTCCTGGGACTCCGAATGTGCACTTTGATGGATTACACTTGATATCATACCTTCCCAGATTGGCAAAGGTTTCGGCGAGGTCAGTCAGTAGGTCGGAACCTTTAGGTGACTTGACCATGATGGCATCCATGTATGCTCCCACATTTCGACTGATTTGAGTGAGCAGACACTCCTGAATCATGTGCATGAGTGTGGCACCAGCATTCTTGAGACCAAAGGGCATGGTAACATAGCAAAAGCACCCGAATGGGGTGATAAAAGTTGTTTTTATTTCATCAGGGCCATACAGTCGGATCTAATGGTACCCGGAATAAGCGTCCAGAAAGGACAAACACTCGCATCCTGCAGTCAAGTCAACAATTTGATCGATGCGGAGCAGAGGGAAATGATCTTTCGGGCAAGCCCGATTGATATGTTTGAAGTCGATGCACATGCGAAGTGAATCATCCTTTTTGGGGACCATGACAACATTGGCAAGCCACTCGGAGTGGTATATCTCGCGGATGAACTCAGCTGCCAGAAGCCGAGCCACCTCCTCACCTTCTTTCCTCTTCTCCACGGCGGACCGACGTTGATGCTCTTTGACAGGTTTTGCTTTCGGGTCGACTCGCAAACGGTGCTCAGCCAGTCCCCTGGGTACACCTGGCATGTCAGAAGGTTTCCATGCAAAGATGTCCCAGTTCTCATGGCCGAACTAGATGAGCGCTTCTTCCTATTTGTTGTCGGGTGTTGTTGAAATATGAGTCGGAGCAGCATTTGGATCGGTCGGGTGAATGTGAACTTGTTTCGTTTCACCGGATGACTGAAATGAAGATTCTAAAGTGGGCTTCTTGGCACACAACAAATCACTTGGATCTGCGTTCTTCTGGTACTCTTGCATTTCTACTGTTGTCATCTGTTCATCGGCAATCTTTGAGCCTTTCTGGAAACATTCCTCCGCTCTCTGCCGATTTCCAGTGATCGTAATCATGCCTTTGGGCCCAGGCATCTTCAGCTTGAGGTATACATAACATGGTCGAGCCATGAAGCGAGCATACGCAGGTCTGCCCAAAATAGCATGATAAGCACTGTGAAAATCCACAACTTCAAATGTCAACTTTTCCTTGTGATAGTTCTTCGAATCGCCGAAAACCACGTCAAGAGTGATTTGGCCGAGTGAATCGGCTTTTTTCCCAGGAATGACCCCATGGAAGCGCATATTGCTTTCACTGAGCTTGGACATCGGGATGCCCATCTCTTAGAGGGTCTCAACATACAGAATGTTCAAACCACTGCCACCATCCATGAGGACCTTGGTCAACTGGGTGCCTCCGACGACCGGGTTGACCACCAACTCTTGCCGCCCTGGGGTAGCAACATGTGTCGGATGATCTGACTGGTCGAATGTAATGGGAGTCTTTGACCACTTCAAATATGTTGGCGTTGCCGGAGCAACCATGTTCACTTCTCTGTTAATGACTTTCAACCGACTTTTGCTCTCAACATCAGCGAAAATCATCAAAGTGGCATTGATGTTGGGGAAACCATCATCTTCCTCTTTGTCTTCATCCTTATCAGACTCTTTCTCTTTCTCTTTGGTCTGGCCCTCTCAGAATTGCTGAATAAGGAGTCAACATTGTCGAGTGGTATGCTTGGGGTAAGTCAGATTTCCCTCTTCATCCACTTTTGTGTGTATATGACACGACAGATCTAGCACATCATTTCCTGCTGAATCTTTCACCTTTTTAGGGACCCATGGCGTCGTGCAATTGTCACGACAGATTGATACGTCTCCAACGTATCTACTTTTCCAAACACTTTTGCCCTTGTTTTGGACTCTAACTTGCATGCTTTGAATGGAACTAACCCGGACTGACGCTGTTTTCAGCAGAATTACCATGGTGTTATTTATGTGCAGGAGCAAACGTTCTCGGAATGACCTGAAACTTCACGGAGACATTTTTCAGAAAATAAGAAAAATACCTGCCAAAGATGAAGGCCAGGGGGGCCACCACCTTGCCATGAGGGTGGGAGGCGCGCTTGGCCCCCTAGGGCGCGCCCCCTACCTCATGGGCCCCTTGTTGCCTCTCCGACTCCAACTCCACCTCCATATATTGAGTTCCGGGGAGAAAAAAACCAGAGAGAAGAAATCATCACGTTTTACGATACGGAGCGCCGCCAAGCCCTAAAACCTCTTGGGAGGGCTGATCTGGAGTCCGTTCGGGGCTCCGGAGAGGGGAATCCGTCACCATCATCATCATCAACCATCCTCCATCACCAATTTCATGATGCTCACCGCCGTGCATGAGTAATTCCATCGTAGGCTTGCTGGACGGTGATGGGTTGGATGAGATCTATCATGTAATCGAGTTAGTTTTGTTAGGGTTTGATCCCTAGTGTCCCCTATTGTCACAACCCTAGTCAGTGCATGCATTAGAGTGTTTGCATCATGTTTAAATTTCAGTTAAACTTGAAATAGGGATGTTCAAACCCTACTACCAAATGAAATGCAACTAGGATCAAAATAAAAATATTTTCAATGAACCTGAAATGCCCTTCAAAAATGTTCATCATCTTTGCCCTGGTCTAGAACCTCTGACAAAAATGGTTCACATTTTTCTAGGACAGCATTGGGTCACTGAATTAAATCATATGCTATCTGCATTTGAGCATTTAAATGCTATATAATATTTTAAATTTCCAAATATTCATGAACTGAAATGTTTGCTATTGGAAATAATCCAAACAGTGGCCACAAGCAGTCTCATGATTTTTGAAAATGGTCTGGCATTTTTAATAAATCCAAAACAATTACAGATAATAGAAAACAGAAAGAATTAGGAAAGATAGAGAGAGAGAAGCACTCACCTGGCCTTACCTGAGAGGCCCAGCAGCAGCCAGCCCACCAGAGCCCAGCTGCCAGTCATCCCCTTCCTGTGGACAGAAGGACGCCGGGCGCGTGCCCGACGCGCGCGCACCGCCGCCCGGCCACCTCCTGCTTGCCGTTTTACCCCTCGTCGCTGAGATGCCACGCGACCCCCCTGGAACCGTATGGATCCCCCACACCTCCTCTCCCCTTCTCTGTCTCGCTCTCTCTCCCGCAGCCGAACGCCACGGTCGCTGCCGATCGCTGCCACCACGGCTACCGGCCACCCTACCCCTCCTAGTACAGCCTAGAGGCTCCTCCACGATGCCCTCTTCCTCTCGACCAAGCCACGTGACGCCAGACGCAACGCAGCCTCGCCTAGGCCGTCGTCTTCAACCTTCGGCCCGTGGATCGCCGCCGACGATTCGCTGTCTTTGAAGCGTCCCCGAGCCCGCTAAGCTCTCTGTCCGACGCACTGTGAGCTCTAATCCGTTTCCCCTCCTCCCTCGTGCTCTATCCTGCATCCTAACCGCTGCCCCGCGAGCACCCGAAGTCGCCGTCCACCATGGCCGGCGAGCACCGTGCCCCGAGCCCCTCCGCTCCTACTAGATGCTCTGGCGTGCTTCTGATGACCTTTAGGTGCTGTCTAGCACCTCCGTTTGCTCGCCCTCGAGCTGCAGCCCTGCGCCCATGGAACTCGAGCCCCGCCGCCGCTTGACCTCATCGTCGAGCCCAACTCCGGCAACCCCAGGGCCTCCCTCCACCTCCGTTGGATGCGGCCGGGTGCTAGCTTTCCAACGGGACCGCCCGCGGCCGAAGCAGCCTCCTGTAGGTGAAACCCGAGCCACTCCTGTGCACACCCGCCGCGGATTTGGTCGCCGGCGTTCACACGCCGGTGGTGATGACATGGCACCATCATTAGGGACTAATTACCAACTTAATTACCCCCTGACCCACTGACACACGGGCCCCACGCCCTTAGTTAACCACATTTTAAATTCCTGTTAGTTTTAACTAATCATCGTGGCCCCATGCGTCAGCGTTGACTTGGCTGACGTGGCCCCTGACCGACCCCACCCGTCAGTGACCCAAGCCAGCTTGTGACACAAACCAATGGGCCCCACTGGTCAGGTTTGACCTGGACTAGCCCCTGTTGACTTGCTGATGTCGCTGTGACGTCAGGATGACACCGTATTTATTTTCTGGAATTTTAAATAAATCAGAAATGATTTATTATTTTCAGAAAATGGCCAAAACTTCCAAAAATCATAGAAATTAATCTGTAACTCCAAATGCAAAGATTTATATATGAAAAATGATCAGAAAAATCCAATATATCCATCTATATCATTATCATGCATGTTTGAACAATTTATGCCTGCTGATCAGGTCAAATCAAATAAGTGGCATTTAAATAATCACATATGGAGTTGAATTTGAATCTTTGGTTCAAACCAACCTCATTTAATCTGGTTTTAGTTGCATTAGCTCAAATTACAACATCTTGCCACGCCATGATCATGCATCATATTGTGCATTACATTGATTGTGCTTTCTCTCTGTTGCTGGTACCTGTTCCCCCCCAGAGTAGACGTTGTTACCGACGACGTGATCAATGACACTGATGAAGAGCTATATTATCTTCGGAAGTGCCAGGCAAACAAAACCCCCTTGCTCATTCCGATACAATCCCACTCTCTCGCTCCTGCTCTCTTTTACTGCATTAGGACAACAACGATTCATCTTTTACTTGCTGCGGTAGTTGAACCCCTTATCCTCTGCATGACCTATTATTGCCACAGTAAATAGATGAAACCCACTAGCATGAGTAGGAGTTGTTTGAGCCCTGATGTGCCTACTCATTCATGCTTGTTTGTCATGCCTGCTATTGCATAGAGTCGTGTCAGGTCTGGTTCATCGGGGATGAATCGGAGGTGTGTAAACATGTCCTACGGTGTGTGAGCTAAGTGTGTGAACACGATTTGGTAAAGGTAGCGGTGAGAGGCCATGTAGGAGTACATGGTGGGTTGTCTCACTGAAACCGTCCTCAGGAACTGAGTTTTGTGTTTGTGATCCATGAAACAGCTACTACCACACATTGGGCCCTGAAATATGACCCCGCTCGACTTATTGACCCCTCTCGTCCTCTATCCAGGAGTTGCAACTAGTTTCTGGTGTTTGTAGGTTATGTGTTGGCGGCCGTGCGTAGCGCTGACCCTAGGGGTGGGCTATGATGCGGTAGATACACTGTGGCCGGGTATGCCGGGCGCCCGTTTGGCGTCTCGGGACCCTGTACACATCGTTTGGGGCCGTTGAGGACACCCCGGCCGGATTTCCTTGTGGATGGAACCCGAATAGGCGATAAACCTGGACTAGAGACTTGTGTGGTTAGTCAGGTCGTGGTCTACACCCACGTCGGCTTTCGCTTGAAGTCTGCCGAGCACATGTCGTGTGCAGACGCTAAGTGGTGGAAACATGTGTGACGAAGTACACCCCTGCAGGGTTATAAGTGATCTATTCGAATAGCCGTGTCCGCAGTAAAGGACTTCTGGGTTGCCTATAACAGTTCATAGACAAGTGAAAGTGGATACTCTAAAACTCACAAGATAAGTGTGAGTGCTATGGATGGCCTTCTCGTAGGGAGACGGTAGCGGATCCATAGTGGTGTATTGAATGGTGAATATGTGGACTCGTGTGCTCCACCTCAAAATAGTTACTTGCAGTCTTAGTTTAAGATAGCCACCGAGTCAAAGCTGGCTTGCTGAAGTTAAACTCCACCACCCCTCTTTGTTTATACCGATGCATATGTAGCTAGTTCTGATGTAAGTCTTGCTGAGTACTTTTGTACTCACGTTTGCTTAATTTATGTTTTGCAGAGAGACTTCAGTCTCGCTAGTAGTTTCGCGTGGACTTCGACGTTTAGCTTGATACCTCAGCTACGATCTTGTGCCCTCGGCAGGATCTGGTAGTTAGTCAGGCTTCTTAGCCTTTTTCATTTGTAGATGTCTGTACTCAGACATGTTAAGCTTCCGCATGTGCTTTGATTTGTATGCTATGACTGTTGGGTCATGAGACTCAGGTTTTTAATTTCTCGCTCCTTGGAGCCTAATGAATAAATACTTGAGTCGTAGAGTTATGTTGTGATGCCATGTTGTATTTACACATATCGAGCATATTGTGTGTATGATTGAAATGCTTGGTATGTGTGGGATCCGACAATCTAGTTGTTTATCCTTGGCAGCCTCTCTTATGGGGAAATGTAGTCTAGTGCTTCCATGAGCCATAGTAGTCCGCTACAGCCCGGTTCACCGGAGTCCTGCTAGCCTAGCACTACTGCTCAAGACACTTGACTGGCCGGCATGTGTTTCACTTCGTTCCTGTGTCTGTCCCTTCGGGGAAATGTCATGCGGTGAAATCCGAAGTCCTGCCTAGCCTGCTACAGCCCGGGTTCCTGGAGTCCTGTTAGCCCAGTGCTACAGCTCGGATTCACACGCTGCTGACCGACATGCTCGATGTGATTCATGTATGCCCGTCCCCATAGTTTGGTGCCGCTTTGGGTTCACGACTAGCCATGTCGGCCCGGGTTCTCTGTCATATGGATGCTAGCGACATTATCATATACGTGAGCCAAAAGGCGCAAACGGTCCCGGGCCAGGTAAGGTGGCACCCATGGGAATACCGTGCGTGAGGCCGCAAAGTGATATGAAGTGTTACATGCTAGATCGGTGTGACTTAGGATCGGGGTCCTGACAACTATGTTCTGAGATTGATGTTGCTATGACTTTGCTATGCTTAATGCTTGTCACTAGGGCCCGAGTGCCATGATTTCAGATCTGAACCTATTATGTTTTCATCAATATATGAGTGTTCTTGATCCTATCTTGTAGGTCTATAGTCACCTATTATGTGTTATGATCCGTTAACCCCGAAGTGACAATAATCGGGATACTTATCGGTGATGACCGTAGTTTGAGGAGTTCATGTATTCACTATGTGTTAATGATTTGTTCCGGTTCTCTATTAAAAGGAGAACTTAATATCCCTTAGTTTCCATAAGGACCCCGCTGCCACGGGAGGGTAGGACAAAAGATGTCATGCAAGTTCTTTTCCATAAGCACGTATGACTATGTTCGAAATACATGCCTACATTATATCAATGAACTGGAGCTAGTTCTGTGTCACCCTAGGTTATGACTGTTACATGATGAACTGCATCCGGCATAATTCTCCATCACCGATCCATTGCCTATGAGCTTTTCATATATTGTTCTTCGCTTATTTACTTTTTTGTTGCTATTACTATCATCACTACAAAATACCAAAAACATTGCTTTTACTACCGTTACCTTTTGCTACCGTTATCACCACTATCATATTACTTTGCTACTAAACACTTTGCTGCAGATATTAAGTTTCCAGGTGTGGTTGAATTGACAACTCAGCTGCTAATACTTGAGAATATTCTTTGGCTCCCCTTGTGTCGAATCAATAAATTTGGGTTGAATACTCTACCCTCGAAAACTGTTGCGATCCCCTATACTTATGGGTTATCACAGATGTCCTAGTGTGAGGACTTAGTCGTGAGGCCAATGCATCTTTGTAGTAGCTTGAGAGGGGTTGAGCGAAATCGAGAGACACAACACAAGACAAGGATTTAGACAGCTTCGGGCCCCGAGAAACATCGTCCGGTAATAGCCCTACATATTGTTTGTGGCTAGATCTCATTATGCTCATGAGAGAGTCGCTACATAAGCCGACTCCCCCTTTGTATCTAGCCCTAGAGCTTGTTTCTTTTTTCTTGTCCCCCTTTTGGGGAGCCCTGCCCCTCCTTATATATGTTGAAGGGGCGGGTTACATGACTAGTCCTAGTAGAATTAGGATTACTCTATTACAAGTGGAGTCCTAGTCTTGCTTCCTTTGTAGGAGAATATTCCTTATGTCTTCCTCTTAAGACAGCCCACCATAACATGAGCTGGTCTTCTAGGCCTTGGGCCTTGTCATCCATCTGAAACACCCACCGGGTAACTAATGAACCGCCAAGATCGGGCGGGTTACCCGTGAGTCGCCAAGCTCCAGGCGGGTCACCAGTGAGTCGCCAAGATCCATCCGGGTCATACATCCAGCCGGGTTACACCGCGGGGTATATCCTCAACAAGGGGATAATTATTTTTGTGAGAATCTTTATGAAAAATTCTACATTGTTTCCATGAGCATGAACACAAGTGTTCAAGGTCGACCCTCACTTCTCTAATGCATAACTTCCAATCGCTTCTCTTTTGTGAAAAGGTTTTTAAGTTCCCCTATATTTTTTTTATTTTTAAACTTTATAAAAGCACTCAATAGAAAGAAATGACTCTCTAAAACATCCGGGTTGTCTCCCTGGCAGAGCTTTCTTTAAATCCATTAAGCTAGGCATAAAGTGCTCAAGTAATGAATCCACCCAGATCCCAAGGTATATCAAAGCCAATTTTAATTAACAATGATTTGGCATTTAGTAATGAGCACAAAGCAACATATGTCATGCAATGATGAATTCTAACTCTCTTCTTATGCATCGACATGTCATACAAGAACAATTCATGCACATCAAGTAAATGTCAATGCATGGTATAAGCAATTTCTTGCAATTCTATTGTGTTGGAAACATAGAGAGGCGGAGATATAGTTCCTCTCTCATAATAATTGCAAGTAGGAGAAGAAAGCACATGCATATTATATTCATCAAAATCATCATGTGTAGTGGTAAAAGGCAACCCATCAATGTAATCCTTAATAAGTGCAAACTTCTCCGATATAGTGTAGTTTGGAGAGTTCAAAAAAGATAATAGGACTATCATGTGTGGGTGCAATAGAAACAATTCCATTCTTAACATAAGGAACGATAGCAAGTTCATCTCCATAATCATCATTCATATTGGCATCTTGGCCACAAGCATAGCAAGCATCAAGTTCATCAAAAAGGGATATTTCAAAAGAATCAACGGGATCATAGCAATTATCATGGCATTCATCCTTTGGTAAGAACGAAGGGACATTAAACAATGTATGAGTTGAAGAGTTACTCTCATTAGAAGGTGGGAACGGTTGATCAATCCGCTCTTCCTCCATTTGTTCTTCGCTCTCCTCATCATCTTTTTCATCCAATGAGCTCGCTGTTTCATCAATTTCTTCTTCCATAGACTCCTGCAAAATATTAATCTTTTCTTGGACAGCGGAGTTATTCTCAATAAATACATCAATATCGTAATTGTATTTATAATTATCGTAGCAATATTTAAGGATAGCAAGATTTTTAGGTCTATAAACTGAATCATCAAAATCTTCAAACTTTTCAAACAAAGATTCAATTTCATATGCACCCTTAAAAGCAACAAATTCTTCTATTCGTTCCACATCATAGTAATCATATATACCATTAGCATCAGAAGCCAAGGTTTCATTATCATTAAATTAACATGAAAAGGGAAGATGTGGAGCATTCATTCTAGAGCAACAAGTATAATCATGTCTCAAGCATAGATCCCGGGCATACCAACGCAACATATAAATTTGACCCCATAAAAGTTTCCCTTGTTGTGTCAAGCGATAATCCCTAAAGTATTCATGTTGATCCAACGTTACTCACATTATCAAGTTGAATGGGGTTTTCTCAGGATTATCAAAGTAGTGCATAATATTTTTCACATAACAAGCATCGAGGGTTTTAGGAGGTTCCCCATCTCCATGAGTAGCAAGTACCACTAATTTTTTTGGTGTTTTGTGTTCCATATCCATAACTAAAGATAGAGAACAACTTAGAAGATAAAATAAAAACTACTTAGTGATAAAGCAAACAAGCACACACGAGAATATTCACCCCACTCTATTGCTCCTCCGCAACGGCGCCAGAAAAAGGTCTTGATAACCCACAAGTATAGGGGATCGTTTGTAGCCTTCTTCAGTAAATAAGAGTGTCGAACCCAACGAGGAGCTAAAGGCAGAACAAATATTCCCTCAAGTTCTATCGACCACCGATACAACTCTACGCACACTTGACGTTTACTTTATCGGAAACAAGTATGAAACGGGGTTTGGATGCACCGGTGAAGTTTGCACCGACTCTCGAGGTGAGAAAGGGCAATGCACGGCACCGAAGAGGCTAGCAATGATGGAAGGGTGAGAGTGTGTATAATCCATGGACTCAACATTAGTCATAAAGAACTCGCATACTTATTGCAAAAATCTATTAGATATCGAAACAAAGTACTACACGCATGCTCCTAGGGGGATAGATTGGTAGGAAAAGACCATCGCTCATCCCCGACCGCCACTCATAAGGAAGACAATCAAAAACAAATCATGCTTCGACTTCATTACATAACGGTTCACCATACGTGAATGCTTCGGGAATCACAAACCTTAGCACAAGTATTTCTAACATCCCACAATTACTCACAAGCATGACTCTAATATCACCACCTTTATATCGCAAAACTATTGCAAGGAATCAAACATATCATATTGAGTGATCTACAAGTTATGTAGGATTTTATGACTAACCATGTGAATGACCAATTCCTGTCAACTCTCTAAATAGATATAAGTGAAGTAAGAGAGTTTAATTCTTTCTACAAAAGAAATGCCCATGCTCTAACAAATATAAGTGAAGCAAAAGAGCATTATACAAATGGCTGTTTTCTATGTGTAGAGAAACACGCAATCCAAACTTCGAATGATATAAGTGAAGCACATGAAGCATTCTATAAAGCCATACTCAAAAGATATAAGTGAAGTGCAAAGAGCATTCTATAAATCAACCAAGGACTATCTCATACTAGCATGGTGCATTATTAAAATAAAAATAAAAAGCGCATGACGCTCCAAGATTTACGCATATCATGTGACGAATAAAAATATAGCTCCAAGTAAAATTATCGACGATCGTTAGAAGAAAGAGGGGATGCCTTCCGGGGCATCCCCAAGCTTACTAGCTTAGTTGCTTGGGATTCCTTGAATATTAACTTGGGGTGCCTCAGGCATCCCCAAGCTTAGGCTCTTGTCACTCCTTATTCCTTCATCCATCGTGATCTCAACCAAAACTTGAAAACTCCAATCACACAAAACTTAACAAAACCCTCGTGAGATCCGTTAGTATAATAAAGCAAATCACCACTTCAAGTACTATTGCGAACTCATTCATATTTTATTTTTGCATCGTAGCTATTGTATTATAACTTGTCCATGACTTAGACCACCGATAAAATCGATAGTTTCATCAAAACGAGCCAAAACAATGCATCAAAAACAGAATCTGTCAAAAACAGGACAGTTTGTAGTAATCTAAACATCAACCATACTTATGTAACTCCAAAAATTCTGAAAAATTAGGAAACAAATAAACAATTTGTATAGAAGTACTGTGCAAGAAATTTTAGAAGCGTTTGACTTTCTAGTAAAAAATGTAAAATCACGCACTACAGCCTAAGTTTCTGTTTTTGCACTGCACAAACCAAACAAGCAATCTAATCATCCTAAAGGAAAATCTTGGCACATTATTTTTGCAATACAATAGATTTATACAAGGGGATAATTATTTTTGTTGAAATTTTTATGCAATTCAAGATTTGCAAAGTTTCCATGGGCATGAACAAAGTTCAAGGAGCTCGCCCATTTCAACGGTGCTCGTCTTTCTTACTTTCACTTTTCTTTTTGAAAAAGTTTTAGGTTCCTTAGGGAGATCAACATGAGTAGCACATGATTCACATAAAGAAGCTACTATCTCAAAGTCACGTCCATATTTAGTGCTAAAATCACGAAAAGCATCGGTATCCATAAAAGATTTAATACAATCAAACTTAAGGTTTATACCTGACTCTTTACATTCGTCGAGTTCCAAATCTTCAGAGTTGCGTTTAATTCTTTCTAATAAATCACATTTGAATTCAATATCCTTCTTCATATAGGAACCAGTACAAGAAGTATCGAGCATGGATCGATCATTGTGAGAAAGCCGAGCATAAATTTTTTGAATAATAATTTCTCTTGAAAGCTCATGATTGGGGCACGAATATAACATTGACTTAATCCTCCCCCAAGCTTGAGCGATACTTGCTCCTTCACGAGGCAAAAAATTATATATGTAATTCCGATCACGGTGAACCAGATGCATAGGATAAAACTTCTGATGAAATTCCAATTTCAATCAGTTGTAGTTCCATGATCCAATATCATCCAATAGCCTATACCATGTCAATGCCTTTCCCTTCAAAGATAAAGGGAAGATCTTCTTCTTGACAACATCCTCGGGCATACCTGCAAGCTTAAATAATCCACAAACTTCATCCACATAGATTAGGTGCATATTGAGATGTGTAATGTTCCATCTCCTGCATAAGGATTAGCTAGCAGTTTCTCTATCATACCAGAAGGAATTTCATAATAAATATTTTCAGTAGGTGCAATAGGTTGAGGAGTAACTAATTGTGGTTCCGGTTGAGGTGAAGATACCCCGAACAAACCCATCAAAGGATTATTTTCCATAGTAACAAGTGACAGTAAATTTCAGCACACTATATAAATGTTTCCTTACCAAATTTCACTTACCAAAGGCGCTTCTGTCGGTGTACTAGAGTAGGGGTACCCTAGTATCCCGAACTTGTGCACGGGCAGTCATAGCATCCCGCGGCAAGGCTTGCCGGGTGGCCGCCAAGACCCTCCGCGGCTACTTTGAAGACCATTCAAGAACAAAGTACTCAAAACAAGGCCCCGGCAAGAGGAGCTTGCCGGGAAGGCCAACCAAGGCCCCGGCAAGAGAAGCTGGCCGGGAAGGAAACAAGACCCCGGCAAGAAGAGCTTGCCGGGAAGGCCACTCAAGGCATACCAAGGAAACTTACCGCGACGCGCCACGCGTCCCGGCAAGGCCCGGTGAGCGACAAGCTCCCAGACACACCAAGACGACGACCGCAGCAAGGAGCTTGCCGCGGGAAACCCCCACTTCGTGCCCGCGCTCCAACACAGCTGCCAACGTGTCGCTCTAGGGCCCTCCGGAGCACACGTGGCAGGGGGCCGTGCAGCTAGGGTGCGAAGTGGCAAGCAGGCGCTGACAAGATAACCACCGTGGCAAACGGTGGCGTCCCTAGCGGTCCCTTTCGGTACTGTCTAGGCGACACAGACGGGCAATTAATGCCCTTGTCCCCTGCCGCCAGGGTTAGGTATGATAACACTGTAGCAGGTAGCTGTACCTACCACAAGCACCTTTCCATTTTTGCCCTTTACCTCCGTTGCTATGTCGGTAACCCCTTGAGCATATAAAAGGAGGCCCGAGTGCAACGAGGGGGGAGGTTGGCCACTCCGAACACTCACGCTCGGTCTTGCTAGCTGCTGGAGTGTACTGTAGCACTCTGCGCTCCCGAGCTAGAAATCAATACAACACCACAAAGCAGGAGTAGGGTTTTACGCATCCGTGCGGCCCGAACCTGGGTAAATCGCCCGCGTGCCTCGCCTCGATCTGCTCTTTGCGCGACCTCCGCTGCCGCCGAACCAAAAGGGACCCGGTCCGCCGGACCCATAGGTGCCCGTGGATCAGCAACCCCGGCATCTCTGGCGCGCCAGGTAGGGGGCGTCGAAGTTGTGTGAACCAGATCCGGCGTTCTCGCCAGCTAGATCTTTATCATCTTCGTCAACATGCCGCAGAAGAAGAAAGTTTCGGAGGCAGCTGCTCCGTCCGCGCCGAGCCAGCCACCGCCGGAGCAAACGGTTGGTGAGGCAGGCGCCGGCGGAAGGACGCGCGTCGATGAGGGAACTCACGGTGCTGCCCGAATAGGCGATAAACCTAGACTAGAGACTTGTGTGATTAGTCAGGTCGTGGTCTACACCCACGTCGGCTTTCGCTTGAAGTCTGCCGAGCACATGTCGTGTGCAGACGCTAAGTGGTGGAAACATGTGTGACGAAGTACACCCCTGCAGGGTTATAAGTGATCTATTTGAATAGCCGTGTCCGCGGTAAAAGACTTCTGGGTTGCCTATAACAGTTCATAGACAAGTGAAAGTGGATACTCTAAAACTCACAAGATAAGTGTGAGTGCTATGGATGGCCTTCTCGTAGGGAGACGGGAGCGGATCCATAGTGGTGTATTGAATGGTGAATATGTGGACTCGTGCGCGCCACCTCAAAAGAGTTACTTGCAGTCGTAGTTTAAGATAGCCACCGAGTCAAAGCTGGCTTGCTGCAGTTAAACTCCACCACCCCTCTTTGTTGATACCGATGCATATGTAGCTAGTTCTGATGTAAGTCTTGCTGAGTACTTTTGTACTCAGGTTTCCTTAATTTATGTTTTGCAGAGAGACTTCAATCTCGCTAGTAGTTTCGCGTGGACTTCGAGTTTAGCTTGATACCTCAGCTACGATCTTGTGCCCTCGGCAGGATCTGGTAGTTAGTCAAGCTTCTTAGCCTTTTTCATTTGTAGATGTCTGTACTCAGACATGTTAAGCTTCCGCATGTGCTTTGATTTGTATGCTATGACTGTTGGGTCATGAGACTCAGGTTTGTAATTTCTCGCTCCTTGGAGCCTAATGAATAAATACTTGAGTCGTTGAGTTATGTTGTGATGCCATGTTGTATTTACACATATCGAGCATATTGTGTGTATGATTGAAATGCTTGGTATGTGTGGGATCCGACAATCTAGTTGTTTATCCTCGGCAGCCTCTTTGATGGGGAAATGTAGTCTAGTGCTTCCATGAGCCATAGTAGTCCGCTACAGCCCGGTTCACCGGAGTCCTGCTAGCCCAGCACTACTGCTCAGGACACTTGACTTGTCGGCATGTGTTTCACTTCGTTCCTGTGTCTGTCCCTTCGGGGAAATGTCACGCGGAGAAATCCGGAGTCCTGCCTAGCCTGCTACAGCCCGGGTTCCCGGAGTCCTGTTAGCCCAGTGCTACAGCCCGGATTCACACGTTGCTGACCGACATGCTCGATGTGATTCATGTATGCCTGTCCCCATAGGTTGGTGCCGCTTTGGGTTCACGACTAGCCATGTCAGCCTGGGTTCTCTATCATATGGATGCTAGCGACATTATCATATACGTGAGCCAAAAGGCGCAAATGGTCCCAGGCCAGGTAAGGTGGCACCCGTGGGAATATCGCGCGTGAGGCCGCAAAGTGATATGAAGTGTTACATGCTAGATCGGTGTGACTTAGGATCGGGGTCTTGACATCTTTGGTATCAGAGCCTGACTACCTGTAGGATTACCAAGCCAAGCTGGTCGAAGTTGAGTCTAGAAATGCTTTAGTTATATAAGGGAATTGATTGTGGAATGGAACGTAAGGCTCTTTTTACTCCTTTACCTTATGCCCTTCTGATCTGAGTCAACCTCTTCTTCTCTACGGGGATTAAGAACTAGGCCTTCTCATCTATCTATTAGGATGACGAGTTACTATGTTAGAGACTTATAGGATTGTTGGTTCCAGGCCTCAATTCAGTTTCTACTACTTTTAGTATGTTGTCAGTTGAACCAGAACCTTGATATGATGATGTTGAGTGGTTATGCCACCATTTTGCAGGATGTCTCAAATCTTTTTGAGCATTTACAGCCGTTATGCTGTCCGAGTCATCCCAGGTTTCTAAGTAATCTGATGCATTTGCAAACCCCTTCCTCCTATTCATGATGTCCAATTGGGCCAGATTAATCACACTAATCGGTGAGTTGAGGTACTCTGTTGCCTCGACATATATGTTGGAGCTATTACTCTGACCCTAGGTGTTTTAGGGAGTCACCTAGTAATCTAGCCATGTTTTGTGTTCCCGGTGTGATGATTCTGGCCATCATTCTCGAAAGCATCCCTGATGTTATTAGTTAGTAGGTATTCTATTTCTGGGTTCTTGAACCCGAGGTTCACCCTAGTTACCTCATGTTGATAGTGTTGCTAGTTCCTTTAGGATATTAGTAACCTTTGCAAGAGTCCTCGAGGTCCGTGGTATTTCTTTCTTCCAAATACCATGAACCATTAAGGCAGAAGTTCTTTGAACCAAAATATCACAATCAGAGTACTCGTGAGGAGTTCTCCATTCATAATTGTGATTCTGCCAGTTCTAACTTCCTGCATGGGTTATATGGAAGAAACCTGTTGAACTTGGTTCAACATATTAATCTATGCATCCACAACTCAGAAATATATACGTCCTCTTGAGTTGTCCCTCTTCATTTGTATTCCGACCATTGTCTATCAATTGATAGTCAGGAGTAATTGTGCATCTGTGTTATCGATGCTATCATTCTTGTGGTCCGTTGAGCCATTCTATTTCAGAATGACTAGGAGAAACAAACTCTAGTACCTCATCCATATCTAGGATTGGGTCAAAGTAGTTGTGTTCTGCAGATCAAATGCTAATCCAGCTTTTGCTCTGTTCTACCCTGAAGTATTACCCACTTTATGTCAAGAATATTGTGAGAATTGCACCATCTCTTATGAACTCTTGATGCAGTGATACTTCGCACCATCATCATTCATTTCTCGGTCCTCGTGTTGTTGTAACCGGAATGCCGACAAGTGAATTGTGACGTCTGAAATCAATACTCCTAGCAACCATGTTGCTTGGTAGTTAATGGACATTAATATCATTCTTAGTGTGTTGGTTATCAAATCACTATTCTAGGATCGCTCGTGTTATCTTGTCCTTATTTCTGGTGCACTCTTCGATCTTTGAATTAGAATTGAATCCCTTACTCTTCTGATCATGTCGTCTTGCCTTTAAAAGCAAGATTTTTCTCGAGCTTAAAGTCATATCGGTGGTTCGTGATTTCCAGATATCTTCACGGAAGTATTACCAGGTTGTCACCTGACCGCTATGTTAAGTCCGCGATCATATTGGTTTCCTCCAAACCACCCATTCTCCAAGATTCTGTGTTGGGTACCCTGAACTAGTCGGTTGAGCTAAACAACAACTTGCAGAGTTGGAAGATGAAAGCTTTTCCCACTTAGTTCATTTCGAAAGGGATATCCTTGTGGTGTGTGTGTGTTGAAGAAAGATGATATCTTCATCGATTGATCCTCGTGATCAGTTCTTGAATCTATCATCTTGTCCAACCTTGATTTGAGTGTGGGCTATCCTCAAATCAAATCAGAACCAACGATATTCGTAATGTTGTCTACTCCTGGTTGACTCCTCGAGCATACACCATTACATATTTTGGTCTGACCAATACTATCACATTGTTCACATAATTGTGGAAGTCCAGTGATATGGAAATTCCGATGAGTTGCTATTGAGCCCATCAGCAGCATTTTGTCTCCTCCATGATTTGTGTTGAACATCCAGCTACTGTTGGAAACTTGTGTAAGCATTTTCTTCATGCCCCGTTCATGAAGTATATGTTTGGATGAAAGAAGTGACTTCCTTTGATTCACGTGCATTTGATGTAAGTTGCCGCCATGAATTCGAGAAAGTTTGTTTTGCTTCCTCTGGAATCATCCCAAGTCAGTCATGCATGTGCGAAGTATTCTATGGTCTGATAGACTGATCATCTTCATTCTATACGTATCCCTAGCACACCAAGCCACTGATTGATTTGTTCAAGGAGAAGAAGTCTCTTCTTAAGAGCAAGACTTATGCAAGGACTTCGATATCCTCGATGATGGTTCCTCACCCGAACTTCGGCAGTGTTTTACTATAAGACTACTGAGTGATCATGCTTGTCTGGGAAGTGTGTTCACAGGTATGTAGCAAAACCAACTCATGTTTTGGAGCTTACTACCATAGTCCATTTCCCGAGAATCTCGCAATGCCATCTCGTCGATTTGTGTTGCAAACTTTCTTTCCAGACACATTGTCTGAATTATCCTGACACCAACCAGATCTGAATCTCAGACAGTTGTGATGGTTGGGACGTTCTCCCAAGAGCTATAATATTGGTCTCTCAGTAACTGGTAAAGTGGATGACGTGGCCAACACACCCAACTAGAAGACCTATTATTGTAGTATCTTGTTTCAAGGAGTTGGCCACCTCCCCATAAGGATCTCGTAGAATTTATTCCAATAGTAGTTCCTTATGGATTTTTGAGTTCCCGAAGTCCGACATTTTACTTGATGTCCTAGATACCAAACCATATCAATAAATGGGTTATGCTAGCACATCAAGGAGAACATTAGAAGCAGAGTGCTAAATGTCTCTCGGTCAATCATCCAGATTTTGTTCCCTTGGCCTCGCTAAGGTGAAATCTGAGAATGTGTTATCTCCCTTTACATCTGCATCGTCCATCACTATTCGTCATGGTAGTATGTTGTGTTGCCAGGATCCTTGACACGGATATTGGTAAAACTTGATGATTATGGAATGCTCAAGTTCTTGAGAGCACGCGCAAGCACTAGGATTATTGTTAGCATTAATTGGGATCTCGTCTCAATTTCTTCGATTATGCCATAACCTTTCTAATAGTGGAATCACTCTCTACTTTTGAGTTTCTCCCTAGTTACTAGAATCATTCCCAGCATTTGCATTTTGTTCCTAGCTTGCACTGCCATTGTGCCATTCAACCTTGGACTACCCTTCTCGGTAATTCCTGGTCAGGATCACCTTCAAAAGTGGTCCTACCATGGGTCCCATCCATTTCCGATGATAAGCAAAATCATCCATCGCGCTGTCTTCAACAAGGTAGTCCACATCATCCATTCGAATCCGGATATGCCATTCCTTTTGAACTCCGCCAAACGATCGTTTGTGATTGCCTTAGGCTGGTTTAGAGAGTTTCAATGATCTCTGTATCAAAAGTAATTCTTTTTTCCACTTAAGGGAATATTTTTACGAGTCACCGCTCCCAAGGTGCCCCGTTATGGGATCATGGAAATTATTTCCTTGCTACTTTGAAACCCTCGTCAAATTGTTTCTTCTGTCCCTCCTGATGCATGTTTTGCCTCTCAGCTCTAGAGATGATTCAATGTCTCACTCCATGAGTTGATCCTGAGTTGCTCGATCTTGAGAAGATCGACTCTTCTAGAGTTTTCCCTTTCTTCTCATTGTCATGTTGGATGGAGTTCTCAGAGAAAGACGTCTAGACAAAGAGGATGATCGAATCAACGTTTTTATGAAGTGCAACCTGGATCGCGAAGATTTTGTTGGTCTTGTGCCCCCTCTGTCTTCTTACCTCACATCTTGAATCTCGGGACATGATTCTTGTTTAGTGTTGGTGAGTTGTCACAACCCTAGTCAGTGCATGCATTAGAGTGTTTGCATCATGTTTAAATTTCAGTTAAACTTGAAATAGGGATGTTCAAACCCTAGCACCAAATGAAATGCAACTAGGATCAAAATAAAAATATTTTCAATGAACCTGAAATGCCCTTCAAAAATGTTCATCATCTTTGCCCTGGTCTAGAACCTCTGACAAAAATGGTTCACATTTTTCTAGGACAGCATTGAGTCACTGAATTAAATCATATGCTATCTGCATTTGGGCATTTAAATGCTATATAATATTTTAAATTTCCAAATATTCATGAACTGAAATGTTTGCTATTGGAAATAATCCAAACAGTGGCCACAAGCAGTCTCATGATTTTTGAAAATGGTCTGGCATTTTTAATAAATCCAAAACAATTACAGATAATAGAAAACAGAAAGAATTAGGAAAGATAAAGAGAGAGAAGCACTCACCTGGCCTTACCTGAGAGGCCCAGCAGTAGCCAGCCCACCAGAGCCCAGCTACCAGTCATCCCCTTCCTGTGGACAGAAGGACGCCGGGCGCGTGCCCGACGCGCGCGCACCGCCGCCCGGCCACCTCCAGCTTGCCATTTTACCCCTCGTCGCTCTGGAGATGCCACGCGACCCCCTGCAGCCATATGGATCCCCCACACCTCCTCTCCCCTTCTCTGTCTCACTCTCTCTCCCGCAGCCGAACGCCACGGTCGCCGCCGATCGCTGCCACCACGGCTACCGGCCACCCTACCCCTCCCAGTATAGCCTAGAGGCTCCTCCGCGATGCCCTCTTCCTCTCGACCAAGACACGTGACGCCAGATGCAACGCAGCCTCGCCTAGGCCGTCGTCTTCAACCTTCGGCCCATGGATCGCCGCCGACGATTCGCCGTCTCTAAAGCGTCCCCGAGCCCGCTAAGCTCTCCGTTCGACGCACTGTGAGCTCTAATCCATTTCCCCTCCTCCCTCGTGCTCTATCCTGCATCCTAGCCGCTGCCCCGCGAGCACCCGAAGCCGCCGTCCGCCATGGCCGGCGAGCTTCGTGCCCCGAGCCCCTCCGCTCCTACTAGATGCTCCGGCGTGCTTCTGATGACCTTTAGGTGCTGTCTAGCACCACCGTTTGCTCGCCCTCGAGCTGCAGCCCTGCGCCCATGGAACCCGATCCCTGCCGCCGCTTAACCTCATCGCCGAGCCCAACTCTGGCAACCCCAGGGCCTCCCTCCACCTCCGTTCGATGCGGCCGGGTGCCAGCTTTCCAACGGGACCGCCCGCGGCCCAAGCAGCCTCCTGTAGGTGAAACCCGAGTCACTCCAGTGCACACCCGCCGCGGATTTGGTCACCGCGTTCACACGCCGGTGGTGATGACGTGGCACCGTCATTAGGGACTAATTAGCAACTTAATTACCCCCTAACCCACTGACACAGGGGCCCCACGCCTTAGTTAACCACAGTTTAAATTCCTATTAGTTTTAACTAATCACCGTGGCCCCATGCGTCAGCGTTGACCTGGCTGACGTGGCCCCTGACCGACCCCACCCGTTAGTGACCCAAGCCAGCTTGTGACAC
The DNA here is from genome assembly GCF_056163025.1 of Triticum urartu. Classification (NCBI taxonomy): domain Eukaryota; kingdom Viridiplantae; phylum Streptophyta; class Magnoliopsida; order Poales; family Poaceae; genus Triticum; species Triticum urartu. Next base: position 495,214,304 of record NC_141873.1, on the reverse strand, counting down.
AAACCAATGGGCCCCACTGGTCAGGTTTGACCTGGACTAGCCCCTGTTGACTTGCTGACGTCGCTGTGACGTCAGGCTGACACCGTATTTATTTTCTGGAATTTTAAATAAATCAGAAATGATTTATTATTTTCAGAAAATGGCCAAAACTTCCAAAAATCATAGAAATTAATCTGTAACTCCAAATGCAAAGATTTATATATGAAAAATGATCAGAAAAATCCAATATATCCATCTATATCATTATCATGCATGTTTGAACAATTTATGCCTGCTGATCAGGTCAAATCAAATAAGTGGCATTTAAATAATCACATATGGAGTTGAATTTGAATCTTTGGTTCAAACCAACCTCATTTAATCTGGTTTTAGTTGCATTAGCTCAAATTACAACATCTTGCCACGTCATGATCATGCATCATATTGTGCATTACATTGATTGTGCTTTCTCTCTGTTGCTGGTACCTGTTCCCCCCAGAGTAGACGTTGTTACCGACGACGTGATCAATGACACTGATGAAGAGCTATATTATCTTCGGAAGTGCCAGGAAAACAAAACCCCCTTGCTCATTCCGATACAATCCCACTCTCTCGCTCCTGCTCTCTTTTACTGCATTAGGACAACAACGATTCATCTTTTACTTGCTGCGGTAGTTGAACCCCTTATCCTCTGCATGACCTATTATTGCCACAGTAAATAGATGAAACCCACTAGCATGAGTACGAGTTGTTTGATCCCTGATGTGCCTACTCATTCATGCTTGTTTGTCATGCCTGCTATTGCATAGAGTCGTGTCAGGTCTGGTTCATCGGGGATGAATCGGAGGTGTGTAAACATGTCCTACGGTGTGTGAGCTAAGTGTGTGAACACGATTTGGTAAAGGTAGCGGTGAGAGGCCATGTAGGAGTACATGGTGGGTTGTCTCACTGAAACCGTCCTCAGGAACTGAGTTTTGTGTTTGTGATCCACGAAACAGCTACTACCACACATTGGGCCCTGAAATATGACCCCGCTCGACTTATTGACCCCTCTCGTCCTCTGTCCAGGAGTTGCAACTAGTTTCTGGTGTTTGTAGGTTATGTGTTGGCGGCCGTGCGTAGCGCTGACCCTAGGGGTGGGCTATGATGCGGTAGATACACTGTGGCCGGGTATGCCGGGCGCCCGTTTGGCGTCTCGGGACCCTGTACACATCGTTTGGGGCCGTTGAGGACACCCCGGCCGGATTTCCTTGTGGATGGAACCCGAATAGGCGATAAACCTGGACTAGAGACTTGTGTGGTTAGTCAGGTCGTGGTCTACACCCACGCCGGCTTTCGCTTGAAGTCTGCCGAGCACATGTCGTGTGCAGACGCTAAGTGGTGGAAACATGTGTGACGAAGTACACCCCTGCAGGGTTATAAGTGATCTATTCGAATAGCCGTGTCCGCGGTAAAGGACTTCTGGGTTGCCTATAACAGTTCATAGACAAGTGAAAGTGGATACTCTAAAACTCACAAGATAAGTGTGAGTGCTATGGATGGCCTTCTCGTAGGGAGACGGGAGCGGATCCATAGTGGTGTATTGAATGGTGAATATGTGGACTCGTGTGCTCCACCTCAAAATAGTTACTTGCAGTCGTAGTTTAAGATAGCCACCGAGTCAAAGCTGGCTTGCTGAAGTTAAACTCCACCACCCCTCTTTGTTTATACCGATGCATATGTAGCTAGTTCTTATGTAAGTCTTGCTGAGTACTTTTGTACTCACGTTTGCTTAATTTATGTTTTGCAGAGAGACTTCAGTCTCGCTAGTAGTTTCGCGTGGACTTCGACGTTTAGCTTGATACCTCAGCTACGATCTTGTGCCCTCGGCAGGATCTGGTAGTTAGTCAGGCTTCTTAGCCTTTTTCATTTGTAGATGTCTGTACTTAGACATGTTAAGCTTCCGCATGTGCTTTGATTTGTATGCTATGACTGTTGGGTCATGAGACTCAGGTTTTTAATTTCTCGCTCCTTGGAGCCTAATGAATAAATACTTGAGTCGTAGAGTTATGTTGTGATGCCATGTTGTATTTACACATATCGAGCATATTGTGTGTATGATTGAAATGCTTGGTATGTGTGGGATCCGACAATCTAGTTGTTTATCCTTGGCAGCCTCTCTTATGGGGAAATGTAGTCTAGTGCTTCCATGAGCCATAGTAGTCCGCTACAGCCCGGTTCACCGGAGTCCTGCTAGCCTAGCACTACTGCTCAGGACACTTGACTGGCCGGCATGTGTTTCACTTTGTTCCTGTGTCTGTCCCTTCGGGGAAATGTCACGCGCTGAAATCCGGAGTCCTGCCTAGCCTGCTATAGCCCGGGTTCCTGGAGTCCTGTTAGCCCAGTGCTACAGCTCAGATTCACACGCTGCTGACCGACATGCTCGATGTGATTCATGTATGCCTGTCCCCATAGGTTGGTGCCGCTTTGGGTTCACGACTAGCCATGTCGGCCCGTGTTCTCTGTCATATGGATGCTAGCGACATTATCATATACGTGAGCCAAAAGGCGCAAACGGTCCCGGGCCAGGTAAGGTGGCACCCATGGGAATACCGTGCGTGAGGCCGCAAAGTGATATGAAGTGTTACATGCTAGATCGGTGTGACTTAGGATCGGGGTCCTGACAACTATGTTCTGAGATTGATGTTGCTATGACTTTGCTATGCTTAATGCTTGTCACTAGGGCCCGAGTGCCATGATTTCAGATCTGAACCTATTATGTTTTCATCAATATATGAGTGTTCTTGATCCTATCTTGCAGGTCTATAGTCACCTATTATGTGTTATGATCCGTTAACCCCGAAGTGACAATAATCGGGATACTTATCGGTGATGACCGTAGTTTGAGGAGTTCATGTATTCACTATGTGTTAATGATTTGTTCCGGTTCTCTATTAAAAGGAGAACTTAATATCCCTTAGTTTCCATAAGGACCCCGCTGCCACGGGAGGGTAGGACAAAAGATGTCATGCAAGTTCTTTTCCATAAGCACGTATGACTATGTTCGAAATACATGCCTACATTATATCAATGAACTGGAGCTAGTTCTGTGTCACCCTAGGTTATGACTGTTACATGATGAACCGCATCCGGCATAATTCTCCATCACCGATCCATTGCCTATGAGCTTTTCATATATTGTTCTTCGCTTATTTACTTTTTTGTTGCTATTACTATCATCACTACAAAATACCAAAAACATTGCTTTTACTACCGTTACCTTTTGCTACCGTTATCACCACTATCATATTACTTTGCTACTAAACACTTTGCTGCAGATATTAAGTTTCCAGGTGTGGTTGAATTGACAACTCAGCTGCTAATACTTGAGAATATTCTTTGGCTCCCCTTGTGTCGAATCAATAAATTTGGGTTGAATACTCTACCCTCGAAAACTGTTGCGATCCCCTATACTTGTGGGTTATCACAGATGTCCTAGTGTGAGGACTTAGTCGTGAGGCCAACGCATCTTTGTAGTAGCTTGAGAGGGGTTGAGCAAAATCGAGAGACACAACACAAGACAAGGATTTAGACAGCTTCGGGCCCCGGGAAACATCGTCCGGTAATAGCCCTACATATTGTTTGTGGCTAGATCTCATTATGCTCATGAGAGAGTCGCTACATAAGCCGACTCCCCCTTTGTATCTAGCCCTAGAGCTTGTTTCTTTTTTCTTGTCCCCCTTTTGGGGAGCCCTGTCCCTCCTTATATATGTTGAAGGGGCGGGTTACATGACTAGTCCTAGTAGAATTAGGATTACTCTATTACAAGTGGAGTCCTAGTCTTGCTTCCTTTGTAGGAGAATATTCCTTATGTCTTCCTCTTAAGACGGCCCACCATAACATGAGCTGGTCTTCTGGGCCTTGGGCCTTGTCATCCATCTGAAACACCCGCCGGGTCACTAATGAACCGCCAAGATCGGGCGGGTTACCCGTGAGTCGCCAAGCTCCGGGCGGGTCACCAGTGAGTCGCCAAGATCCATCCGGGTCATACATCCAACCGGGTTACACCGCGGGGTATATCCCCAACAAGGGGATAATTATTTTTGTGAGAATCTTTATGAAAAATTCTACATTGTTTCCATGAGCATGAACACAAGTGTTCAAGGTCGACCCTCACTTCTCTAATGCATAACTTCCAATCGCTTCTCTTTTGTGAAAAGGTTTTTAAGTTCCCCTATATTTTTTTTATTTTTAAACTTTATAAAAGCACTCAATAGAAAGAAATTACTCTCTAAAACATCCGGGTTGTCTCCCTGGCAGAGCTTTCTTTAAATCCATTAAGCTAGGCATAAAGTGCTCAAGTAATGAATCCACCCAGATCCCAAGGTATATCAAAGCCAATTTTAATTAACAATGATTTGGCATTTAGTAATGAGCACAAAGCAACATATGTCATGCAATGATGAATTCTAACTCTCTTCTTATGCATCGACATGTCATACAAGAACAATTCATGCACATCAAGTAAATGTCAATGCATGGTATAAGCAATTTCTTGCAATTCTATTGTGTTGGAAACATAGAGAGGCGGAGATATAGTTCCTCTCTCATAATAATTGCAAGTAGGAGAAGAAAGCACATGCATATTATATTCATCAAAATCATCATGTGTAGTGGTAAAAGGCAACCCATCAATGTAATCCTTAATAAGTGCAAACTTCTCCGATATAGTGTAGTTTGGAGAGTTCAAAAAAGATAATAGGACTATCATGTGTGGGTGCAATAGAAACAATTCCATTCTTAACATAAGGAACGATAGCAAGTTCATCTCCATAATCATCATTCATATTGGCATCTTGGCCACAAGCATAGCAAGCATCAAGTTCATCAAAAAGGGATATTTCAAAAGAATCAACGGGATCATAGCAATTATCATGGCATTCATCCTTTGGTAAGAACGAAGGGACATTAAACAATGTATGAGTTGAAGAGTTACTCTCATTAGAAGGTGGGAACGGTTGATCAATCCGCTCTTCCTCCATTTGTTCTTCGCTCTCCTCATCATCTTTTTCATCCAATGAGCTCGCTGTTTCATCAATTTCTTCTTCCATAGACTCCTGCAAAATATTAATCTTTTCTTGGACAGCGGAGTTATTCTCAATAAATACATCAATATCGTAATTGTATTTATAATTATCGTAGCAATATTTAAGGGTAGCAAGATTTTTAGGTCTATAAACTGAATCATCAAAATCTTCAAACTTTTCAAACAAAGATTCAATTTCATATGCACCCTTAAAAGCAACAAATTCTTCTATTCGTTCCACATCATAGTAATCATATATACCATTAGCATCAGAAGCCAAGGTTTCATTATCATTAAATTAACATGAAAAGGGAAGATGTGGAGCATTCATTCTAGAGCAACAAGTATAATCATGTCTCAAGCATAGATCCCGGGCATACCAACGCAACGTATAAATTTGACCCCATAAAAGTTTCCCTTGTTGTGTCAAGCGATAATCCCTAAAGTATTCATGTTGATCCAACGTTACTCACATTATCAAGTTGAATGGGGTTTTCTCAGGATTATCAAAGTAGTGCATAATATTTTTCACATAACAAGCATGGAGGGTTTTAGGAGGTTCCCCATCTCCATGAGTAGCAAGTACCACTAATTTTTTTGGTGTTTTGTGTTCCATATCCATAACTAAAGATAGAGAACAACTTAGAAGATAAAATAAAAACTACTTAGTGATAAAGCAAACAAGCACACACGAGAATATTCACCCCACTCTATTGCTCCTCCGCAACGGCGCCAGAAAAAGGTCTTGATAACCCACAAGTATAGGGGATCGTTTGTAGCCTTCTTCAGTAAATAAGAGTGTCGAACCCAACGAGGAGCTAAAGGCAGAACAAATATTCCCTCAAGTTCTATCGACCACCGATACAACTCTACGCACACTTGACGTTTACTTTATCGGAAACAAGTATGAAACGGGGTTTGGATGCACCGGTGAAGTTTGCACCGACTCTCGAGGTGAGAAAGGGCAATGCACGGCACCGAAGAGGCTAGCAATGATGGAAGGGTGAGAGTGTGTATAATCCATGGACTCAACATTAGTCATAAAGAACTCGCATACTTATTGCAAAAATCTATTAGATATCGAAACAAAGTACTACACGCATGCTCCTAGGGGGATAGATTGGTAGGAAAAGACCATCGCTCATCCCCGACCGCCACTCATAAGGAAGGCAATCAAAAACAAATCATGCTTCGACTTCATTACATAACGGTTCACCATACGTGAATGCTTCGAGAATCACAAACCTTAGCACAAGTATTTCTAACAGCCCACAATTACTCACAAGCATGACTCTAATATCACCACCTTTATATCGCAAAACTATTGCAAGGAATCAAACATATCATATTGAGTGATCTACAAGTTATGTAGGATTTTATGACTAACCATGTGAATGACCAATTCCTGTCAACTCTCTAAATAGATATAAGTGAAGTAAGAGAGTTTAATTCTTTCTACAAAAGAAATGCCCATGCTCTAACAAATATAAGTGAAGCAAAAGAGCATTATACAAATGGCTGTTTTCTATGTGTAGAGAAACACGCAATCCAAACTTCAAATGATATAAGTGAAGCACATGAAGCATTCTATAAAGCCATACTCAAAAGATATAAGTGAAGTGCAAAGAGCATTCTATAAATCAACCAAGGACTATCTCATACTAGCATGGTGCATTATTAAAATAAAAATAAAAAGCGCACGACGCTCCAAGATTTACGCCTATCATGTGACGAATAAAAATATAGCTCCAAGTAAAATTATCGACGATCGTTAGAAGAAAGAGGGGATGCCTTCCGGGGCATCCCCAAGCTTACTAGCTTAGTTGCTTGGGATTCCTTGAATATTACCTTGGGGTGCCTCAGGCATCCCCAAGCTTAGGCTCTTGTCACTCCTTATTCCTTCATCCATCGTGATCTCAACCAAAACTTGAAAACTCCAATCACACAAAACATAACAAAACCGTCGTGAGATCCGTTAGTATAATAAAGCAAATCACCACTTCAAGTACTATTGCGAACTCATTCATATTTTATTTTTGCATCGTAGCTATTGTATTATAACTTCTCCATGACTTAGACCACCGATAAAATCGATAGTTTCATCAAAACGAGCCAAAACAATGCATCAAAAACAGAATCTGTCAAAAACAGGACAGTTTGTAGTAATCTAAACATCAACCATACTTATGTAACTCCAAAAATTCTGAAAAATTAGGAAACAAATAAACAATTTGTATAGAAGTACTGTGCAAGAAATTTTAGAAGCGTTTGACTTTCTAGTAAAAAATGTAAAATCACGCACTACAGCCTAAGTTTCTGTTTTTGCACTGCACAAACCAAACAAGCAATCTAATCATCCTAAAGGAAAATCTTGGCACATTATTTTTACAATACAATAGATTTATACAAGGGGATAATTATTTTTGTTGAAATTTTTATGCAATTCAAGATTTGCAAAGTTTCCATGGGCATGAACAAAGTTCAAGGAGCTCGCCCATTTCAACGGTGCTCGTCTTTCTTACTTTCACTTTTCTTTTTGAAAAAGTTTTAGGTTCCTTAGGGAGATCAACATGAGTAGCACATGATTCACATAAAGAAGCTACTATCTCAAAGTCACGTCCATATTTAGTGCTAAAATCACGAAAAGCATCGGTATCCATAAAAGATTTAATACAATCAAACTTAAGGTTTATACCTGACTCTTTACATTCGTCGAGTTCCAAATCTTCAGAGTTGCGTTTAATTCTTTCTAATAAATCACATTTGAATTCAATATCCTTCTTCATATAGGAACCAGTACAAGAAGTATCGAGCATGGATCGATCATTATGAGAAAGCCGAGCATAAATTTTTTGAATAATAATTTCTCTTGAAAGCTCATGATTGGGGCACGAATATAACATTGACTTAATCCTCCCCCAAGCTTGAGCGATACTTGCTCCTTCACGAGGCAAAAAATTATATATGTAATTCCGATCACGGTGAACCAGATGCATAGGATAAAACTTCTGATGAAATTCCAATTTCAATCAGTTGTAGTTCCATGATCCAATATCATCCAATAGCCTATACCATGTCAATGCCTTTCCCTTCAAAGATAAAGGGAAGATCTTCTTCTTGACAACATCCTCGGGCATACCTGCAAGCTTAAATAATCCACAAACTTCATCCACATAGATTAGGTGCATATTGAGATGTGTAATGTTCCATCTCCTGCATAAGGATTAGCTAGCAGTTTCTCTATCATACCAGAAGGAATTTCATAATAAATATTTTCAGTAGGTGCAATAGGTTGAGGAGTAACTAATTGTGGTTCTAGTTGAGGTGAAGATACCCCGAACAAACCCATCAAGGATTATTTTCCATAGTAACAAGTGACAGTAAATTTCAGCACACTATATAAATGTTTCCTTACCAAATTTCACTTACCAAAGGCGCTTCTGTCGGTGTACTAGAGTAGGGGTACCCTAGTATCCCGAACTTGTGCACGGGCAGTCGTAGCATCCCGCGGCAAGGCTTGCCGGGTGGCCGCCAAGACCCTCCGCGGCTACTTTGAAGACCATTCAAGAACAAAGTACTCAAAACAAGGCCCCGGCAAGAGGAGCTTGCCGGGAAGGCCAACCAAGGCCCCGGCAAGAGAAGCTGGCCGGGAAGGAAACAAGACCCCGGCAAGAGGAGCTTGCCGGGAAGGCCACTCAAGGCATACCAAGGAAACTTACCACGACGCGCCATGCGTCCCGGCAAGGCCCGGTGAGCGACAAGCTCCCGGACACGCCAAGACGACGACCGCGGCAAGGAGCTTGCCGCGGGAAACCCCCACTTCGTGCCCGCGCTCCAACACACCTGCCAACGTGTCGCTCTAGGGCCCTCCGGAGCACACGTGGCAGGGGGCCGTGCAGCTAGGGTGCGAGGTGGCAAGCAGGCGCTGACAAGATAACCACCGTGGCAAACGGTGGCGTCCCTAGCGGTCCCTTCCGGTACTGTAGCAGGTAGCTGTACCTACCACAAGCACCTTTCCATTTTTGCCCTTTACCTCCGTTGCTATGTCGGTAACCCCTTGAGCATATAAAAGGAGGCCCGAGTGCAACGAGGGGGGAGGTTGGCCACTCCGAACACTCACGCTCGGTCTTGCTAGCTGCTGGAGTGTACTGTAGCACTCCGTGCTCCCGAGCTAGAAATCAATACAACACCACAAAGCAGGAGTAGGGTTTTACGCATCCGTGCGGCCCGAACCTGGGTAAATCGCCCGCGTGCCTCGCCTCGATCTGCTCTTTGCGCGACCTCCGCCCCCGCCGAACCAAAAGGGACCCGGTCCGCCGGTCCCATAGGTGCCCGTGGATCAGCAACCCCGGCATCTCTGGCGCGCCAGGTAGGGGGCGTCGAAGTTGTGTGAACCAGATCCGGCGTTCTCGCGAGCTAGATCTTCATCATCTTCGTCAACATGCCGCCGAAGAAGAAAGTTTCAGAGGCAGCTGCTCCGTCCTCGCCGAGCCAGCCATAGCCGGAGCAAACGGTTGGTGGGGCAGGCGCCGGCGGAAGGACGCGCGTCGACGAGGGAACTCACGGTGCTGCCAGGTCTCAGGGCAAGGCTGCGCTGCCCATCGGCGGCGTAGCCGGCTCCCACAATGACCGGGCGCACTCCAAGACCTCGGCGTCCGTGCATGCACCGCGCCCATCTCAGGAGGCGCGGGACCGGCAGCGTCATGGTACTCATGGTACCATGCGTTCGCTAGATCAAGATCGAGCTGGTGGATCTCGGAGCGCTCAGGACCACCATGCACGCCAACCTGCTAGCGCGGGCGGGACACGGTCGCCTGGACGAGATACTGCTCCTTCTAACGTAGTTAGAAGTCCGAGCATATCCCGCTCCTCGCACCGTTCGCCACCGCCACCCGCCACCGCAGCAGAAGCTCTGGCGCGAGCTCAGCTGCTCCTAGACTACCCTCAAGCGGCGGACAAGATCGACGACTGGAGGGCCACTATCCAGAGTCTCATCGGCTTCGCCAACGGCGACGCTCCGCGGTAGCCGAGCACGTCTCAGCCGCGGCAAGCCAGCCAGGCACGAGCCAGAGACGACAAAACTGGTGGGGGCGCAACTACTGTGCACTCTCCACCCTGAAGGCCAAGATCGCCGACTCGCCGGGTCCACCTCGACAGCGACTCCACCGCGTCGTCAGATCCGCGAGCTCGTCGCGATCAGCGCCAAGTTCTTCAAGAACGACAACAAGAAGACGCTCGTACTCGCATCGAGCGCCGGAGAGGAGCGCGGCGTCGATCAGACCAGCGCGCTGGGCCCTCTGTTGACATGCATGCGCCAGGGGAACCAGGAGGCTTGCCGTACGCGGTAGGCTGCCCTGCGTTCACTCGTGAGCTGCGGCAAGTCCAGTGGCCCAGTACGAAGAATTTCAAACCAGATGTACCCGAGAAGTACGACGGCAAGTCGCATCCATCGGAGTTCCTCAGCATCTACACCATCGCGGTGCAGGCTGCTGGGGGGCGGGACGATAAGATCCTTGCCAACTACTTCCCGTTGGTGCTCAAGCCCAACGTCAGGTCCTGGCACATGCACTTGCCGGGCAACTCCATATCCTCTTGGGCTGATCTATGCCAGCAGTTTGTCGGCGCCTTCACAGGCAGCCACAAACCCCATGGCCAAGAGAGCGATCTTCATTTGCTCGTCCAGAAGGAAGGAGAACCCCTGCGCAAGTATATCCAGAGGTTCAGCCGTGTACAGCACAACATCCCAAATATCCACCCTGCCGCGGTAATCAGCGCGTTCCATCAGAACGTGCGTAACCGCAGGATGCGGGAGGAGATGGCGATGTGCAAGATTCGGGACGTCAGCGAGCTATATGCCCTGGCCGACAAGTGTGCACGCGCTGAGGAAGGGAGGAAATTCCCCGAAGAAAGCATTGGAGCAGGGGGATCTGACAGCGAGGATGCCGCCCCGGCAAGGAAAAACCGGCGGCGCAACAACAGGAAGAAGCAGAACAAAGAGGTGCTGGTCGTTGAGCAGTCCGGCAGCGATGGCGGCGCCAAGCAAGCTAGGGTCAGTAGCTCCGGCAAGGAGGTTGCCGCGTGCGCCAACTGCCAGGCTGTGGCAGCCGCCGACAAGCAGGACGGCTCCGACAAGCAATACTGCAAGATTCACCGCACCAAGGGCCATGACCTCCAGAGCTGCAAGAAAGTCGAGCAGCTTGTCCAGCAGCAAAGAGCTGAGTACGAGCGGCGCGACAAGGAGAGGGCCCAAGGGGGTGCGGGAGGATCCGGTAAGAAGCGCGCCGGACAGGGAGGACGCCGCGACAAGGCCAAGCTGCAGCAAGGAGACAGGCCTCCCCGCGGCTGCGACAACGACGAAGATATGGATGATGTTGAGACCAGTGAACAGGAGTTTCAGAAAGCCACAGAGGTCTTGTGCTTTGACGGCGGTGCTTCTCTGCACACTTCACACCGCCAACTCAAGCAGTGGGCGCGGGAAGTCAGTGCAGCGGAACCACCTGTCGAATCGCGCAAGCTTCTGAAATGGTCCAACACGCCTATCATCTTTGACATTGAGGACCACCCTGATCGAACAACTGCGGTCGGGTGCTTGCCGATGTTGGTCTCACCAACTATCCGCAACCTCAAGGTCACAAAGATGTTAGTTGACGGCGGGGCCGGCTTGAACCTGATCTCCTCCGCTGTTCTCCAGAAACTCCAAATCCCTGACAGCGAGCTCGAAGAGACCGGCACATTCCAAGGAATTAACCCGGGAAGGAGCAAGCCGAAGGGGAAGGTCACGCTGCCGGTAACATTTGGCAGCGAGCTAAACTTCAGAACTGAGAGGGGCACATTCGACGTTGCCGATATCCCATTGCCCTACAATGGGATACTTGGCCGTCCAGCACTCGCCAAGTTCATGGCAGCCTCTCACTACGCATATAACATGTTGAAGATGCCAGGCCCGATAAGCGTCATCTCTGTCCCCGGCAACAAGAAGGATGCTCTTATCTGTGCCGACAAGATCTACCGGGAAGCAGCATCCACGGCAGATCGCAATCCATTTGCCGCTGAAGCTCCCGGGGGGAAGAAGACCAAGTCCGGCAAGAGTTCTGGTGCCCACTCCGGCAAGCACACCTCTTCGGAGTGCTGCGCTACCGTCGAGGACGCACCATCAAGCTCCACCGGCAAGACCAAGTCCGGCAAGAGTTCTGGTGCCCACTTCGGCAAGCGCACCTCTTCGGAGTGCTGCGCTGCCGTTGAGGACGCACCATCGAGCTCCACCGGCAAGTGCAAGAAGACGATGGCAGCTCCGCCAGAGACAAAGGAGGTGTCCGCCAGGGAGGACGGCACTGGTGGTACCTTCACCATCAGTGCCGCGCTCGGCCCTAAATAGGAAAGCGTGCTCGTTACTTTCCTGCGGGCGAATGTCGACGTGTTTGCATGGCAGCCGTCTGACATCCCCGGTGTTCCCAGGAAAGTGATTGAGAACCACCTTGCCGTTTGTCCTCATGCGCGGCCCGTCAAGCAGAAAGTTAGGAAGCAGGCAGTGGAGCGCCAAGAATTCATTGCAGAAGAGATCAAGAAACTGGAAGCAGCAGGCCTTGTCAGAGGAGTGCTCCATCCCACGTGGTTGGCCAATCTGTAGTCGTGCGCAAGGCAAACGGGAAATGAAGACTTTGCATCGATTTTACCGATGTAAGCTTGTCCCAAAGACCCATTTCCTTTGCCGCGCATTGACCAGATTGTTGACTCCACAGCCGGATGTGATTTGCTTTCATTCCTTGACGCATACTCAGGATATCATCAGATCTTCATGGCAGAAGAAGATGAGGAGAAGATCGCATTTATTACTCCATGTGGCACGTACTGTTTCGTACGGATGCCTTTCAGACTAAAAAATGCTAGTTCGACATTTGCAAGGGTAGTCCACATTGCTCTTGAGCCACAAATACACAGAAATGTGGAAGCCTACATGGATGATATAGTGGTCAAGAGCAAGGACAGAGCAACCCTGATTCAAGACTTAGACGAGACCTTTGCAAATCTGCGCAAGATCAGCCTCAAGCTCAACCAGTTTACTTTGTCAGTTCCCTCCTGCAGGGGGCTAGGTCAAGGTATTCTGGTGTGCAGAAATTGCTTTTCGGCCTTCTCATGGCCTCGAGAAAGCTGCGCCATTACTTCCAAGCACATGAGATCACAGTTGTCACTCGCTTTCCGCTGAAGAGGATACTGCAGAATCCAGAAGCGACAGGCAGGATTGTTGAGTGGGCACTGGAACTGTCAAGCTTTGGCCTCAAGTTTGAAAGCACTTCAACTATCCAGAGCAGAGCACTGGCAGAATTTATAGCAGAATGGACGCCAACACCAGATGAAGAAATTCCAGAGACGAGCATCCCCAACAAGGAAGCAAGCAAAGAGTGGCTGATGTACTTTGATGGTGCCTTTTCGCTGCAAGGCGCCGGCGCTGGTGTGCTGCTTGTCGCACCCACCGGAGAGCACCTCAAGTACGTAGTCCAGATGCACTTTCCCAAGGAGCAAGCAACAAATAATACTGCAGAGTATGAAGGCTTGCTCGCCGGTCTCCGGATCGCGGCAGACCTTGGGATCAAGAAGCTCATTGTCAGGGGTGACTCACAGCTTGTCGTCCGCCAAGTAAACAAGAATTATCAGAGTCCGTTGATGGAAGCTTACGTCGACGAAGTGAGAAAGCTAGAAGAGCATTTTGACGGCCTGCAGATGGAACATGTTCCAAGAGCTCAGAACGCCATCGCTGATGGCCTGTCAAAATGCGCTGCACTTAAGTTACCTGTGGAACCAGGGATCTTTGTGCTCAAGCTGACTCAACCGTCCGTAACACCATCAACTGGACAGAGCAAGAAGAGGAAGTTGATTCCTGGTGACTATTTGCCGGCAGAGCTTCCCAAAGCCGCCGCCAAGAAGGTCCCCAAGATCAACGCCAAGAGTGCTGAGGAGCGGTCTGCTCCGGCAAGCCCCAGGGTTTGTTCCGTTGTAGTAGAAGCTCCCGACAAGTTTCGCTCCGGCAAGCTTGTCGGGGAACGTCACGCTCCGGCAGGGCCGCAGGTCCTTGCCGTAGAAGCGGATGTTCCCACAGCAATCCCCAAGATCAACGCCAAGACCGCTGAGGAGCAGTCTGCTCCGGCAAACCCTAGGGTTTGCTCCGTTGTAGCAGATGCTCCCGACAAGTTTCGCTCCGGCAAGCTTGCCGGGGAACGTCACGCTCCGGCAGACCCGCAGGTTCTTGCCGTAGAAGCGGACGTTCTCGCAGCCGCAGAATTGCCTTTAGTCCTTGTTGTCGAGCCACAAGCTCCAACATGGGCGCAGCAGATTGTCCGTTTCCTTCAGACAGGAGAACTTCCCGAAGAGCAAGAAGAAGCGGAAAGAGTAGCCCGGCAGTCAAGTATGTACCAGTTCGTCGGCAAGACACTGTACAGAAGAAGGCTCAACGGGGTGAAATTGAAGTGTATTCCCCGGGAAGACGGACAAAAGCTGTTGGCAGAGATACACGGAGGCATGTGTGGTCACCACATTGGCGCAAGAGCACTTGTCGGCAAAGCGTTCCGGCAAGGTTTCTTCTGGCCAACAGCCCTACAGGATGCAACTGCACAAGTAACCAAGTGTGAAGCGTGCCAGTTCCATTCCAAGCAGATACACCATCCAGCTCAAGCTCTCCAGACGATCCCTTTATCCTGGCCATTTTCGGTCTGGGGGCTCGACATCCTCGGCCCCTTTCCCCGAGCTGTCGGGGGCTTTGAGTACTTGTACGTTGCAATCGACAAGTTCACAAAGTGGCCGGAAGTGGAACCAGCGAGGAAGGTGACCGCACAGTCAGCCGTCAAGTTCTTCAGGTTGATTGTCTGCCGCTCCGGGATCCCTAACAGGATAATCACCGACAATGGTACACAATTCACGAGCCGCACCTTCATGCAGTACATCCAAGATCTTGGCGCCAAGGTCTGTTTCGCTTCTGTTGCTCACCCGAGAAGCAACGGTCAAGCGGAGAGGGCAAATGCTGAAGTGCTGCGCGGGCTCAAGACCAGAACTTTCGGCAGGCTGCACAAGTGCGGAAGAAACTGGATCGAGGAGCTGCCGGTGGCTCTTTGGTCGATCAGAACGACGCCAAATCGAGCCACTGGACAAACACCCTTTGCTCTAGTCTATGGAGCAGAGGCAGTTACCCCCACGGAACTCATATACGGGTCACCTCGAGTGCTCGCTTATGATGAGCTCGAGCAAGAGCGGCTGCGACAAGATGACGCGCTGCTCCTTGAGGAAGACCGTCTCCAGGCTGCTGTGCGAGCTGCTCGCTACCAGCAAGCTCTGCGCCGCTACCATAGCCGTAGAGTCAATGCCAGGAGTCTCGAGGAAGGCGACCTTGTTCTTCGGCGCGTTCAGTCGGCCAAGAATTCCAACAAGTTGGCGCCGAAGTGGGAAGGCCCTTACCGAGTGAAGCGAGTCACAAGGCCTGGCACTGTCCGCCTTGAGACCGAAGATGGCGTACCAGTGAGCAACTCCTGGAACATCGAGCATCTTCGTAAGTTTTACCCGTAAGGCGCGGTTGTCGGACCCTGTCCGGCAACCACCCTTCTGTACAAGTCTTGCCGCTGT
This sequence comes from Triticum urartu, assembly GCF_056163025.1. Classification (NCBI taxonomy): domain Eukaryota; kingdom Viridiplantae; phylum Streptophyta; class Magnoliopsida; order Poales; family Poaceae; genus Triticum; species Triticum urartu. Next base: position 495,198,652 of record NC_141873.1, on the reverse strand, counting down.
TGCATGTAATCCTTTGTACAGAGCCAGGCGCAGACCCTGAGCACCAGTAAATGAAGCGCTGATCACCCCGGGGTTATAGCATGCATGCTAGGTCAAGTCTCGTCCTTGGTTAGGGTTGATAGTGCCTAACAGCGGCTAACCCCTAGCTTAGAGGTCGAGTGTCCGTCCCTTTGCTTTTCCTTCATCCGCAGGGCTCGCCTATCCTGGCCAAACTGCTTGAGGATGAAAAGGAGAAAAAGGGCGCGCCGGCACCTGAGCCCCGGCAAGCCAGTGTTGCTGGGGGCTGCGAGCGCCAAGATTTATCCATGGCAAGCCAGAGTTGCCGGGGGCTGCAATATCAGATAAGTCTTTTGTCCCTCATCATGCATCCTCTTATGGGCTGGGGAATGCGAAACCGCGTTTCTTCCCGAAAACTGCCGTGGTCCCTCAACTCCAGGCCCCGGGGCCAAGTTCGGTCGTAGTCGCGGCAGCAAAGGGATGAAACGAGGGGGCTGCACTTACCTCGTTCCCGCCTCCGTCAAAGACGTGGGAAAGGTCGAGCGACGTGGGAAGGCGGCAGGGCCTGTTGTCGGGAGACGTAATGTCTGTCCGAAGGATACCAAGGATTTACTCCTTGGCGTGGGTTCAACCCGCGAGACAAATAACCCGGCAAGCATCCCCTTTTCATTAAAAAACATCCCACTCAGGTACAGTCCATAGAGGATGAAAAACATGAAGAGAGGATTACACGTTTTAGATACAACTAAGGCCCGAAGGCTTACAAATTAAAAACATAAGATGCCCGTAATCCCTTTCCTGTCCCTCTCTTCAGGAGGTAGGTCAAGGAGGCGAAAAGGGCAAAAGAGGCGCCTAGGTGAGCTACGGGTGCCAGAAGACACCAAGAGAACATCCGGGGGGCCGACCGAGGGCTTGACGGTGATGGCGACGCCGGAAGCGGGGCTCGAAGACGGGGCGGCAGGACGTCAGCACGCTGTCGGGGGCATCACGCCCTCGTACTCCAACCTGACGGCCTCGTCGCCAGCCCTCTTCCCCTTCCGCAGCCTCCCTACGCCAGCCGCCCAAGGAGACGACCCCGGGGAGTTCAAGACGCCGGCGGCACGGATGATGGGGTCGCCGGTGCCGCACGGAGCGGCGCCCGACACCTAGTCGGACCCGCCATCCCGCCGCCCGTTACCCTCATCGTCGCTATCGCTCTCCTCCTCGTCGCTATCGCTCGAGGAGGAGCCATCACTATCGGAGGAGCTGTCCACGCAGCACTTCGCCCGAGTGCCGAAGCACCCGAAGACCTTGACGGAGAGGAGATCGCCCTCCATCAACTTAAAATGGAGGGTGAGCCCCCCCGTCAGGCTGTGGATACGTGCGAACGTCTTCCACCCTCGATCAAGATACATCACATTAGGGGCCGGGAATACAACGCGGACTCGCGTGCCGCTGATCCCATAGCCCCTCATGTGCAGCCTCAGTGTCTCGGGCGGGTCCGACTCCATCGCGCTCGCAAACGAAGCTGGAAGCCGGAGGCGACGACGAGGCGCCCGGCGCAGCCTGACGAAGAACTCGCAAGGGTCGTCCCCTATATGGACCGCCGTGGGGAGGGGAGCCGCCGGCGGAGGCGGAGCTGGCGCGCCACCCCGTCCGCCTCTTCCCCGAGCGCCTCGACCTCGTCCACGACCTCGCCCCCTCCCTCTTCCCCTTGTGGCTGGCTCTGCCACCACGGGTGCGGGAGAGGAAGGGGTGCGCTGTCTGGCGGCGACCCTCGCCGCCACCGATGAAGGGCCAGGATTCCCTTTCTCCATGGCGAATGAGAGAAAGGGAAGCAGAAGCTGAAGAAAGGAGGAGATGAGAGAGTGCGGGCTTCCGTGCTCCCCTCCCGCTCTTTATAAAGGAGCGAGGCGGGGGCTCGGCCGCCCCGCTCAGCGAATCAAGGCACGGGCAGAGCAGGGAGTCGGGCCCAGCCCGCTGCCTCTGCTCACATTTCCCGCTCCCACCGTCCGCGACCCCAAGCGCATGGGAGCCGCGTGGCGGGGATGCAGAACCAAGGCGACGAATGAGGCAGCCTCACCCCACCCCGTGATCGCGGGGAGTGGGCGCCTCGAAAACCGCGCACCGGCCCCGTCCAGTAAATGCACCACGCCCCCACGCCTACCTCCATTTAGGGAGGAGGGCGCGAACCGTCCCCTTCATCATGGCCTGACGCATGCTCGCGGGGCTTAGCCCCGCGCACGCCGCCCACGTCACCCACGACGCTGCGTTTGACGCGTGCCGTTCCGGGCGTGCGCGGTGGAAGCGGAGAGATGTGCGGCGTGACCTAGGCCGCGCGTGCCCGTGCACTATTTTGGGCCTGGCCCAACAGCGCTCGGCACCGTGTCTGGCCCAGGCCCGGGGGCTCCTGTCGGTGTACTAGAGTAGGGGTACCCTAGTATCCTGAACTTGTGCACGGGCAGTCGTAGCATCCCGCGGCAAGGCTTGCCGGGTGGCCGCCAAGACCCTCCGCGGCTACTTTGAACACCATTCAAGAATAAAGTACTCAAAACAAGGCCCCAGCAAGAGGAGCTTGCCGGGAAGGCCAACCAAGGCCCCGGCAAGAGAAGCTGGCCGGGAAGGAAACAAGACCCCGGCAAGAGGAGCTTGCCGGGAAGGCCACTCAAGGCATACCAAGGAAACTTACCGCGACGCGCCACGCGTCCCGGCAAGGCCCGGTGAGCGACAAGCTCCCGGACACGCCAAGACGACGACCGCGGCAAGCTCCAACACACCTGCCAACGTGTCGCTCTAGGGCCCTCCGGAGCACACGTGGCAGAGGGCCTTGTAGCTAGGGTGCGTGGTGGCAAGCAGGCGCTGACAAGATAACCACCGTGGCAAACGGTGGCGTCCCTAGCGGTCCCTTTCGGTACTGTCTAGGCGACACAGACGGGCAATTAATGCCCTTGTCCCCTGCCGCCAGGGTTAGGTATGATAACACTGTAGCAGGTAGCTGTACCTACCATAAGCACCTTTCCATTTTTGCCCTTTACCTCCGTTGCTATGTCGGTAACCCCTTGAGCATATAAAAGGAGGCCCGAGTGCAACGAGGGGGGAGGTTGGCCACTCCGAACACTCACGCTCGGTCTTGCTAGCTGCTGGAGTGTACTGTAGCACTCCGCGCTCCCGAGCTAGAAAATAATACAACACCACAAAGCAGGAGTAGGGTTTTACGCATCCGTGCGGCCCGAACCTGGGTAAATCGCCCGCGTGCCTCGCCTCGATCTGCTCTTTGCGCGACCTCCGCCCCCGCCGAACCAAAAGGGACCCGGTCCGCCGGTCCCATAGGTGCCCGTGGATCAGCAACCCCGGCATCTCTGGCGCGCCAGGTAGGGGGCGTCGAAGTTGTGTGAACCAGATCCGGCGTTCTCGCGAGCTAGATCTTCATCATCTTCGTCAACATGCCGCCGAAGAAGAAAGTTTCGGAGGCAGCTGCTCCGTCCGCGCCGAGCCAGCCATCGCCGGAGCAAACGGTTGGTGAGGCAGGCGCCGGCGGAAGGACGCGCGTCGACGAGGGAACTCACGGTGCTGCCAGGTCTCAGGGCAAGGCTGCGCTGCCCATCGGCGGCGTAGCCGGCTCCCACAATGACCGGGCGCACTCCAAGACCTCGGCGTCCGTGCATGCACCGCGCCCATCTCAGGAGGCGCGGGACCGGCAGCGTCATGGTACTCACGGTACCATGCGTTCGCTAGATCAAGATCGAGCTGGTGGATCTCGGAGCGCTCAGGACCACCATGCACGCCAACCTGCTAGCGCGGGCGGGACACGGTCGCCTGGACGAGATACTGCTCCTTCTAACGTAGTTAGAAGTCCGAGCATATCCCGCTCCTCGCACCGTTCGCCACCGCCACCCGCCACCGCAGCAGAAGCTCTGGCGCGAGCTCAGCTGCTCCTAGACTACCCTCCAGCGGCGGACAAGATCGACGACTGGAGGGCCACTATCCAGAGTCTCATCGGCTTCGCCAACGGCGACGCTCCGCGGCAGCCGAGCACGTCTTAGCCGCGGCAAGCCAGCCAGGCACGAGCCAGAGACGACAAAACTGGTGGGGGCGCAACTACTGTGCACTCTCAACCCCGAAGGCCAAGATCGCCGACTCGCCGGGTCCACCTCGACAGCGACTCCACCGCGTCGTCAGATCCGCGAGCTCGTCGCGATCAGCGCCAAGTTCTTCAAGAACGACAACAAGAAGACGCTCGTACTCGCATCGAGCGCCGGAGAGGAGCGCAGCGTCAATCAAACCAGCGCGCTGGGCCCTCTGTTGACATGCATGCGCCAGGGGAACCAGGAGGCTTGCCGTACGCGGGAGGCTGCCCTGCGTTCACTCGTGAGCTGCGGCAAGTCCAGTGGCCCAGTACGAAGAATTTCAAACCAGATGTACCCGAGAAGTACGACGGCAAGTCGCATCCATCGGAGTTCCTCAGCATCTACACCATCGCGGTGCAGGCTGCTGGGGGGCGGGACGATAAGATCCTTGCCAACTACTTCCCGTTGGTGCTTAAGCCCAACGTCAGGTCCTAGCTCATGCACTTGCCGGACAACTCCATATCCTCTTGGGCTGATCTATGCCAGCAGTTTGTCGGCGCCTTCACAGGCGGCCACAAACCCCATGGCCAAGAGAGCGATCTTCATTTGCTCGTCCAGAAGGAAGGAGAACCCCTGCGCAAGTATATCCAGAGGTTCAGCCGTGTACAGCACAACATCCCAAATATCCACCCTGCCGCGGTAATCAGCGCGTTCCATCAGAACGTGCGTAACCGCAGGATGCGGGAGGAGATGGCGATGTGCAAGATTCGGGACGTCAGCGAGCTATATGCCCTGGCCGACAAGTGTGCACGCGCTGAGGAAGGGAGGAAATTCCCCGAAGAAAGCACTGGAGCAGGGGGACCTGACAGCGAGGATGCCGCCCCGGCAAGGAAAAACCGGCGGCGCAACAACAGGAAGAAGCAGAACAAAGAGGTGCTGGTCGTTGAGTAGTCCTGCAGCGACGGTGGCGCCAAGCAAGCCAGGGTCAGTAGCTCCGGCAAGGAGGTTGCCGCGTGCGCCAACTGCCAGGCTGTGGCAGCCGCCGACAAGCAGGACGGCTCCGACAAGCAATACTGCAAGATTCATCGCACCAAGGGCCATGACCTCCAGAGCTGCAAGAAAGTCGAGCAGCTTGTCCAGCAGCAAAGAGCTGAGTACGAGCGGCGCGACAAGGAGAGGGCCCAAGGGGGTGCGGGAGGATCCGGTAAGAAGCGCGCCGGACAGGGAGGACGCCGCGACAAGGCCAAGCTGCGGCAAGGAGACAGGCCTCCCCGCGGCTGCGACAACGACGAAGATATGGATGATGTTGAGACCAGTGAACAGGAGTTTCAGAAAGCCACAGAGGTCTTGTGCTTTGACGGCGGTGCTTCTCTGCACACTTCACACCGCCAACTCAAGCAGTGGGCGCGGGAAGTCAGTGCAGCGGAACCACCTGTCGAATCGCGCAAGCTTCTGAAATGGTCCAGCACGCCTATCATCTTTGACATTGAGGACCACCTTGATCGAACAACTGCGGTCGGGTGCTTGCCGATGTTGGTCTCACCAACTATCCGCAACCTCAAGGTCACAAAGATGTTAGTTGACGGCGGGGGCGGCTTGAACCTGATCTCCTCCGCTGTTCTCCAGAAATTCCAAATCCCTGACAGCGAGCTCGAAGAGACCGGCACATTCCAAGGAATTAACCCGGGAAGGAGCAAGCCGAAGGGGAAGGTCACGCTGCCGGTAACATTAGGCAGCGAGCTAAACTTCAGAACTGAGAGGGTCACATTCGACGTTGCCGATATCCCATTGCCCTACAATGGGATACTTGGCCGTCCAGCACTCGCCAAGTTCATGGCAGCCTCTCACTACGCATATAACATGTTGAAGATGCCAGGCCCGATAAGCGTCATCTCTGTCCCCGGCGACAAGAAGGATGCTCTTATCTGTGCCGACAAGATCTACCGGGAAGCAGCATCCACGGCAGATCGCAATCCATTTGCCGCTGAAGCTCCCGGGGGGAAGAAGACCAAGTCCGGCAAGAGTTCTGGTGCCCACTCCGGCAAGCACACCTCTTCGGAGTGCTGCGCTACCGTTGAGGACGCACCATCAAGCTCCACCGGCAAGACCAAGTCCGGCAAGAGTTCTGGTGCCCACTTTGGCAAGCGCACCTCTTCGGAGTGCTGCGCTGCCGTTGAGGGCGCACCATCGAGCTCCACCGGCAAGTGCAAGAAGACGATGGCAGCTCCGCCAGAGACGAAGGAGGTGTCCGCCAGGGAGGACGGCACTGGTGGTACCTTCACCATCAGTGCCGCGCTCGGCCCTAAATAGGAAAGCGTGCTCGTTACTTTCCTGCGGGCGAATGTCGATGTGTTCGCATGGCAGCCGTCTGACATCCCCGGTGTTCCCAGGAAAGTGATTGAGAACCACCTTGCCGTTTGTCCTCATGCGCGGCCCGTCAAGCAGAAAATTAGGAAGCAGGCAGTGGAGCGCCAAGAATTCATTGCAGAAGAGATCAAGAAACTGGAAGCAGCAGGCCTTGTCAGAGGAGTGCTCCATCCCACGTGGTTGGCCAATCCTGTAGTCGTGCGCAAGGCAAACGGGAAATGGAGACTTTGCATCGATTTTACCGATGTAAGCTTGTCCCAAAGACCCATTTCCTTTGCCGCGCATTGACCAGATTGTTGACTCCACAGCCGGATGTGATTTGCTTTCATTCCTTGACGCATACTCAGGATATCATCAGATCTTCATGGCAGAAGAAGATGAGGAGAAGATCGCATTTATTACTCCATGTGGCACGTACTGTTTCGTACGGATGCCTTTCAGACTAAAAAATGCTAGTTCGACATTTGCAAGGGTAGTCCACATTGCTCTTGAGCCACAAATACACAGAAATGTGGAAGCCTACATGGATGATATAGTGGTCAAGAGCAAGGACAGAGCAACCCTGATTCAAGACTTAGACGAGACCTTTGCAAATCTGCGCAAGATCAGCCTCAAGCTCAACCAGTTTACTTTGTCAGTTCCCTCCTGCAGGGGGCTAGGTCAAGGTATTCTGGTGTGCAGAAATTGCTATTCGGCCTTCTCATGGCCTCAAGAAAGCTGCGCCATTACTTCCAAGCACATGAGATCACAGTTGTCACTCACTTTCCGCTAAAGAGGATACTGCAGAATCCAGAAGCGACAGGCAGGATTGTTGAGTGGGCACTGGAACTGTCAAGCTTTGGCCTCAAGTTTGAAAGCACTTCAACTATCCAGAGCAGAGCACTGGCAGAATTTATAGCAGAATGGACGCCAACACCAGATGAAGAAATTCCAGAGACGAGCATCCCCGACAAGGAAGCAAGCAAAGAGTGGCTGATGTACTTTGATGGTGCCTTTTCGCTGCAAGGCGCCGGCGCTGGTGTGCTGCTTGTCGCACCCACCGGAGAGCACCTCAAGTACGTAGTCCAGATGCACTTTCCCAAGGAGCAAGCAACAAATAATACTGCAGAGTATGAAGGCTTGCTCGCCGGTCTCCGGATCGCGGCAGACCTTGGGATCAAGAAGCTCATTGTCAGGGGTGACTCACAGCTTGTCGTCCGCCAAGTAAACAAGAATTATCAGAGTCCGTTGATGGAAGCTTACGTCGACGAAGTGAGAAAGCTAGAAGAGCATTTTGACGGCCTGCAGATGGAACATGTTCCAAGAGCTCAGAACGCCATCGCCGATGGCCTGTCAAAATGCGCTGCACTTAAGTTACCTGTGGAACCAGGGATCTTTGTGCTCAAGCTGACTCAACCGTCCGTAACACCATCAACTGGACAGAGCAAGAAGAGGAAGTTGATTCCTGGTGACTATTTGCCGGCAGAGCTTCCCGAAGCCGCCGCCAAAAAGGTCCCCAAGATCAACGCCAAGAGTGCTGAGGAGCGGTCTGCTCCGGCAAGCCCCAGGGTTTGTTCCGTTGTAGCAGAAGCTCCCGACAAGTTTCGCTCCGGCAAGCTTGTCGGGGAACGTCACGCTCCGGCAGGGCCGCAGGTCCTTGCCGTAGAAGCGGATGTTCCCACAGCAATCCCCAAGATCAACGCCAAGACCGCTGAGGAGCAGTCTGCTCCGGCAAACCCTAGGGTTTGCTCCGTTGTAGCAGAAGCTCCCGACAAGTTTCGCTCCGGCAAGCTTGCCGGGGAACGTCACGCTCCGGCAGACCCGCAGGTTCTTGCCGTAGAAGCGGACGTTCTCGCAGCCGCAGAATTGCCTTTAGTCCTTGTTGTCGAGCCACAAGCTCCAACATGGGCGCAGCAGATTGTCCGTTTCCTTCAGAGAGGAGAACTTCCCGAAGAGCAAGAAGAAGCGGAAAGAGTAGCCCGGCAGTCAAGTATGTACCAGTTCGTCGGCAAGACACTGTACAGAAGAAGGCTCAACGGGGTGAAATTGAAGTGTATTCCCCGGGAAGACGGACAAAAGCTGTTGGCAGAGATACACGGAGGCATGTGTGGTCACCACATTGGCGCAAGAGCACTTGTCGGCAAAGCGTTCCGGCAAGGTTTCTTCTGGCCAACAGCCCTACAGGATGCAACTGCACAAGTAACCAAGTGTGAAGCGTGCCAGTTCCATTCCAAGCAGATACACCATCCAGCTCAAGCTCTCCAGACGATCCCTTTATCCTGGCCATTTTCGGTCTGGGGGCTCGACATCCTCGGGCCCTTTCCCCGAGCTGTCGGGGGCTTTGAGTACTTGTACGTTGCAATCGACAAGTTCACAAAGTGGCCGGAAGTGGAACCAGCGAGGAAGGTGACCGCACAGTCAGCCGTCAAGTTCTTCAGGTCGATTGTCTGCCGCTCCGGGATCCCTAACAGGATAATCACCGACAACGGTACACAATTCACGAGCCGCACCTTCATGCAGTACATCCAAGATCTTGGCGCCAAGGTCTGTTTCGCTTCTGTTGCTCACCCGAGAAGCAACGGTCAAGCGGAGAGGGCAAATGCTGAAGTGCTGCGCGGGCTCAAGACCAGAACTTTCGGCAGGCTGCACAAGTGCGGAAGAAACTGGATCGAGGAGCTGCCAGTGGCTCTTTGGTCGATCAGAACGACGCCAAATCGAGCCATTGGACAGACACCCTTTGCTCTAGTCTATGGAGCAGAGGCAGTTACCCCCACGGAACTCATATACGGGTCACCTCGAGTGCTCGCTTATGATGAGCTCGAGCAAGAGCGGCTGCGACAAGATGACGCGCTGCTCCTTGAGGAAGACCGTCTCCAGGCTGCTGTGCGAGCTGCTCGCTACCAGCAAGCTCTGCGCCGCTACCATAGCCGTAGAGTCAATGCCAGGAGTCTCGAGGAAGGCGACCTTGTTCTTCGGCGCGTTCAGTCGGCCAAGAATTCCAACAAGTTGGCGCCGAAGTGGGAAGGCCCTTACCAAGTGAAGCGAGTCACAAGGCCTGGCACTGTCCGCCTTGAGACCGAAGATGGCGTACCAGTGAGCAACTCCTGGAACATCGAGCATCTTCGTAAGTTTTACCCGCAAGGCGCGGTTGTCGGACCCTGTCCGGCAACCACCCTTCTGTACAAGTCTTGCCGCTGTTGCATGTAATCCTTTGTACAGAGCCAGGCGCAGACCCTGAGCACCAGTAAATGAAGCGCTGATCACCCCGGGGTTATAGCATGCATGCTAGGTCAAGTCTCGTCCTTGGTTAGGGTTGATAGTGCCTAACAGCGGCTAACCCCTAGCTTAGAGGTCGAGTGTCCGTCCCTTTGCTTTTCCTTCGTCCGCAGGGCTCTCCTATCCTGGCCAAACTGCTTGAGGATGAAAAGGAGAAGAAGGGCGCGCCGGCACCTGAGCCCCGGCAAGCCAGTGTTGCTGGGGGCTGCGAGCGCCAAGATTTATCCACGGCAAGCCAGAGTTGCCGGGGGCTGCAATATCAGATAAGTCTTTCGTCCCTCATCATGCATCCTCTTATGGGCTGGGGAATGCGAAACCGCGTTTCTTCCCGAAAACTGCCGTGCTCCCTCAACTCCAGGCCCCGGGGCCAAGTTCGGTCGTAGTCGCGGCAGCAAAGGGATGAAACAAGGGGGCTGCACTTACCTCGTTCCCGCCTCCGTCAAAGACGTGGGAAAGGTCGAGCGACGTGGGAAGGCGGCAGGGCCTGTTGTCGGGAGACGTAATGTCTGTCCGAAGGATACCAAGGATTTACTCCTTGGCGTGGGTTCAACCCGCGAGACAAATAACCCGGCAAGCATCCTCTTTTCATTAAAAAACATCCCACTCAGGTACAGTCCATAGAGGATGAAAAACATGAAGAGAGGATTACAAGTTTTAGATACAACTAAGGCCCGAAGGCTTACAAATTAAAAACATAAGATGCCTGTAATCCCTTTCCTGTCCCTCTCTTCATGAGGTAGGTCAAGGAGGCGAAAAGGGCAAAAGAGGCGCCTAGGTGAGCTACGGGTGCCAGAAGACACCAAGAGAACATCCGGGGGGCCGACCGAGGGCTTGACGGTGATGGCGACGCCGGAAGCGGGGCTCGAAGACGGGGCGGCAGGACGTCAGCACGCTGTCGGGGGCATCACGCCCTCGTACTCCAACCTGACGGCCTCGTCGCCAGCCCTCTTCCCCTTCCGCAGCCTCCCTACGCCAGCCGCCCAAGGAGACGACCCCGGGGAGTTCAAGACGCCGGCGGCACGGATGATGGGGTTGCCGGTGCCGCACGGAGCGGCGCCCGACACCTAGTCGGACCCGCCATCCCGCCGCCCGTTACCCTCATCGTCGCTGTCGCTCTCCTCCTCGTCGCTATCGCTCGAGGAGGAGCCATCACTGTCGGAGGAGCTGTCCACGCAGCACTTCGCCCGAGTGCCGAAGCACCCGAAGACCTTGACGGAGAGGAGATCGCCCTCCATCAACTTAAAATGGAGGGTGAGCCCCCCCGTCAGGCTGTGGATACGTGCGAACGTCTTCCACCCTCGATCAAGATACATCACATTAGGGGCCGGGAATACAACGCGGACTCGCGTGCCGCTGATCCCACAGCCCCTCATGTGCAGCCTCAGTGTCTCGGGCGGGTCCGACTCCATCGCGCTCGCAAACGGAGCTGGAAGCCGGAGGCGACGATGAGGCGCCCGGCGCAGCCTGACGAAGAACTCGCAAGGGTCGTCCCCTATATGGACCGCCGTGGGGAGGGGAGCCACCGACGGAGGCGGAGCTGGCGCGCCGCCCCGTCCGCCTCTTCCCCGAGCGCCTCGACCTCGTCCTTGACCTCGTCCACGACCTCGCCCCCTCCCTCTTCCCCTTGTGGCTGGCTCTGCCACCACGGGTGCGGGAGAGGAAGGGGTGCGCTGTCTGGCGGCGACCCTCGCCGCCACCGATGAAGGGCCAGGATTCCCTTTCTCCATGGCGAATGAGAGAAAGGGAAGCAGAAGCTGAAGAAAGGAGGAGATGAGAGAGTGCGGGCTTCCGTGCTCCCCTCCCGCTCTTTATAAAGGAGCGAGGCGGGGGCTCGGCCGCCCCGCTCAGCGAATCAAGGCACGGGCAGAGCAGGGAGTCGGGCCCAGCCCGCTGCCTCTGCTCACATTTCCCGCTCCCACCGTCCGCAACCCCAAGCGCATGGGAGCCGCGTGGCGGGGATGCAGAACCAAGGCGACGAATGAGGCAGCCTCACCCCACCCCGTGATCGCGGGGAGTGGGCGCCTCGAAAACCGCGCACCGGCCCCGTCCAGTAAATGCACCACGCCCCCACGCCTACCTCCATTTAGGGAGGAGGGCGCGAACCGTCCCCTTCATCATGGCCTGACGCATGCTCGCGGGGCTTAGCCCCGCGCACGCCGCCCACGTCACCCACGACGCTGCGTTTGACGCGTGCCGTTCCGGGCGTGCGCGGTGGAAGCGGAGAGATGTGCGGCGTGACCTAGGCCGCGCGTGCCCGTGCACTATTTTGGGCCTGGCCCAACAGCGCTCGGCACCGTGTCTGGCCCAGGCCCGGGGGCTCCTGTCGGTGTACTAGAGTAGGGGTACCCTAGTATCCTGAACTTGTGCACGGGCAGTCGTAGCATCCCGCGGCAAGGCTTGCCGGGTGGCCGCCAAGACCCTCCGCGGCTACTTTGAAGACCATTCAAGAACAAAGTACTCAAAACAAGACCCCAACAAGAGGAGCTTGCCGGGAAGGCCAACCAAGGCCCCGGCAAGAGAAGCTGGCCGGGAAGGAAACAAGACCCCGGCAAGAGGAGCTTGCCGGGAAGGCCACTCAAGGCATACCAAGGAAACTTACCGCGACGCGCCACGCGTCCCGGCAAGGCCCGGTGAGCGACAAGCTCCCGGACACGCCAAGACGACGACTGCGGCAAGGAGCTTGCCGCGGGAAACCCCCACTTCGTGCCCGCGCTCCAACACACCTGCCAACGTGTCGCTCTAGGGCCCTCCGGAGCACACGTGGCAGGGGGCCTTGCAGCTAGGGTGCGTGGTGGCAAGCAGGCGCTGACAAGATAACCACCGTGGCAAACGGTGGCGTCCCTAGCGGTCCCTTTCGGTACTGTCTAGGCGACACAGACGGGCAATTAATGCCCTTGTCCCCTGCCGCCAGGGTTAGGTATGATAACACTGTAGCAGGTAGCTGTACCTACCATAAGCACCTTTCCATTTTTGCCCTTTACCTCCGTTGCTATGTCGGTAACCCCTTGAGCATATAAAAGGAGGCCCGAGTGCAACGAGGGGGGAGGTTGGCCACTCCGAACACTCACGCTCGGTCTTGCTAGCTGCTGGAGTGTACTATAGCACTCCGCGCTCCCGAGCTAGAAAATAATACAACACCACAAAGCAGGAGTAGGGTTTTACGCATCCGTGCGGCCCGAACCTGGGTAAATCGCCCGCGTGCCTCGCCTCGATCTGCTCTTTGCGCGACCTCCGCCCCCGCCGAACCAAAAGGGACCCGGTCCGCCGGTCCCATAGGTGCCCGTGGATCAGCAACCCCGGCATCTCTGGCGCGCCAGGTAGGGGGCGTCGAAGTTGTGTGAACCAGATGCGGCGTTCTCGCGAGCTAGATCTTCATCATCTTCGTCAACATGCCGCCGAAGAAGAAAGTTTCGGAGGCAGCTGCTCCGTCCGTGCCGAGCCAGCCATCGCCGGAGCAAACGGTTGGTGAGGCAGGCACCGGCGGAAGGACGCGCGTCGACGAGGGAACTCACGGTGCTGCCAGGTCTCAGGGCAAGGCTGCGCTGCCCATCGGCGGCGTAGCCGGCTCCCACAATGACCGGGCGCACTCCAAGACCTCGGCGTCCGTGCATGCACCGCGCCCATCTCAGGAGGCGCGGGACCGGCAGCGTCATGGTACTCACGGTACCATGCGTTCGCTAGATCAAGATCGAGCTGGTGGATCTCGGAGCGCTCAGGACCACCATGCACGCCAACCTGCTAGCGCGGGCGGGACACGGTCGCCTGGACGAGATACTGCTCCTTCTAACGTAGTTAGAAGTCCGAGCATATCCCGCTCCTCGCACCGTTCGCCACCGCCACCCGCCACCGCAGCAGAAGCTCTGGCGCGAGCTCAGCTGCTCGTAGACTACCCTCCAGCGGCGGACAAGATCGAAGACTGGAGGGCCACTATCCAGAGTCTCATCGGCTTCGCCAACGGCGACGCTCCGCGGTAGCCGAGCACGTCTCAGCCGCGGCAAGCCAGCCAGGCACGAGCCAGAGACGACAAAACTGGTGGGGGCGCAACTACTGTGCACTCTCCACCCCGAAGGCCAAGATCGCCGACTCGCCGGGTCCACCTCGACAGCGACTCCACCGCATCGTCAGATCCGCGAGCTCGTCGCGATCAGCGCCAAGTTCTTCAAGAACGACAACAAGAAGACGCTCGTACTCGCATCGAGCGCCGGAGAGGAGCGCGGCGTCGATCAGACCAGCGCGCTGGGCCCTCTGTTGACATGCATGCGCCAGGGGAACCAGAAGGCTTGCCGTACGCGGTAGGCTGCCCTGCGTTCACTCGTGAGCTGCGGCAAGTCCAGTGGCCCAGTACGAAGAATTTCAAACCAGATGTACCCGAGAAGTACGACGGCAAGTCGCATCCATCGGAGTTCCTCAGCATCTACACCATCGCGGTGCAGGCTACTGGGGGGCGGGACGATAAGATCCTTGCCAACTACTTCCCGTTGGTGCTCAAGCCCAACGTCAGGTCCTGGCTCATGCACTTGCCGGACAACTCCATATCCTCTTGGGCTGATCTATGCCAGCAGTTTGTCGGCGCCTTCACAGGCGGCCACAAACCCCATGGCCAAGAGAGCGATCTTCATTTGCTCGTCCAGAAGGAAGGAGAACCCCTGCGCAAGTATATCCAGAGGTTCAGCCGTGTACAGCACAACATCCCAAATATCCACCCTGCCGCGGTAATCAGCGCGTTCCATCAGAACGTGCGTAACCGCAGGATGCGGGAGGAGATGGCGATGTGCAAGATTCGGGACGTCAGCGAGCTATATGCCCTGGCCGACAAGTGTGCACGCACTGAGGAAGGGAGGAAATTCCCTGAAGAAAGCACTGGAGCAGGGGGATCTGACAGCGAGGATGCCGCCCCGGCAAGGAAAAACCGGCGGCGCAACTACAGGAAGAAGCAGAACAAAGAGGTGCTGGTCGTTGAGCAGTCCGGCAGCGACGGCGGCGCCAAGCAAGCCAGGGTCAGTAGCTCCGGCAAGGAGGTTGCCGCGTGCGCCAACTGCCAGGCTGTGGCAGCCGCCGACAAGCAGGACGGCTCCGACAAGCAATACTGCAAGATTCACCGCACCAAGGGCCATGACCTCCAGAGCTGCAAGAAAGTCGAGCAGCTTGTCCAGCAGCAAAGAGCTGAGTACGAGCGGCGTGACAAGGAGAGGGCCCAAGGGGATGCGGGAGGATCCGGTAAGAAGCACGCCGGACAGGGAGGACGCCACGACAAGGCCAAGCTGCGGCAAGGAGACAGGCCTCCCCGCGGCTGCGACAACGACGAAGATATGGATGATGTTGAGACCAGTGAACAGGAGTTTCAGAAAGCCACAGAGGTCTTGTGCTTTGACGGCGGTGCTTCTCTGCACACTTCACACCGCCAACTCAAGCAGTGGGCGCGGGAAGTCAGTGCAGCGGAACCACCTGTCGAATCGCGCAAGCTTCTGAAATGGTCCAGCACGCCTATCATCTTTGACATTGAGGACCACCCTGATCGAACAATTGCGGTCGGGTGCTTGCCGATGTTGGTCTCACCAACTATCCGCAACCTCAAGGTCACAAAGATGTTAGTTGACGGCGGGGCTGGCTTGAACCTGATCTCCTCCGCTGTTCTCCAGAAATTCCAAATCCCTGACAGCGAGCTCGAAGAGACCGGCACATTCCAAGGAATTAACCCGGGAAGGAGCAAGCCGAAGGGGAAGGTCACGCTGCCGGTAACATTAGGCAGCGAGCTAAACTTCAGAACTGAGAGGGTCACATTCGACGTTGCCGATATCCCATTGCCCTACAATGGGATACTTGGCCGTCCAGCACTCGCCAAGTTCATGGCAGCCTCTCACTACGCATATAACATGTTGAAGATGCCAGGCCCGATAAGCGTCATCTCTGTCCCCGGCGACAAGAAGGATGCTCTTATCTGTGCCGACAAGATCTACCGGGAAGCAGCATCCACGGCAGATCGCAATCCATTTGCCGCTGAAGCTCCCGGGGGGAAGAAGACCAAGTCCGGCAAGAGTTCTGGTGCCCACTCCGGCAAGCACACCTCTTCGGAGTGCTGCGCTACCGTCGAGGACGCACCATCAAGCTCCACCGGCAAGACCAAGTCCGGCAAGAGTTTTGGTGCCCACTTTGGCAAGCGCACCTCTTTGGAGTGCTGCGCTGCCGTTGAGGACGCACCATCGAGCTCCACCGGCAAGTGCAAGAAGACGATGGCAGCTCCGCCAGAGACGAAGGAGGTGTCCGCCAGGGAGGATGGCACTGGTGGTACCTTCACCATCAGTGCCGCGCTCGGCCCTAAATAGGAAAGCGTGCTCGTTACTTTCCTGCGGGCGAATGTCGACGTGTTTGCATGGCAGCCGTCTGACATCCCCGGTGTTCCCAGGAAAGTGATTGAGAACCACCTTGCCGTTTGTCCTCATGCGCGGCCCGTCAAGCAGAAAATTAGGAAGCAGGCAGTGGAGCGCCAACAATTCATTGCAGAAGAGATCAAGAAACTGGAAGCAGCAGGCCTTGTCAGAGGAGTGCTCCATCCCACGTGGTTGGCCAATCCTGTAGTCGTGCGCAAGGCAAACGGGAAATGGAGACTTTGCATCGATTTTACCGATGTAAGCTTGTCCCAAAGACCCATTTCCTTTGCCGCGCATTGACCAGATTGTTGACTCCACAGCCGGATGTGATTTGCTTTCATTCCTTGACGCATACTCAGGATATCATCAGATCTTCATGGCAGAAGAAGATGAGGAGAAGATCGCATTTATTACTCCATGTGGCACGTACTGTTTCGTACGGATGCCTTTCAGACTAAAAAATGCTAGTTCGACATTTGCAAGGGTAGTCCACATTGCTCTTGAGCCACAAATACACAGAAATGTGGAAGCCTACATGGATGATATAGTGGTCAAGAGCAAGGACAGAGCAACCCTGATTCAAGACTTAGACGAGACCTTTGCAAATCTGCGCAAGATCAGCCTCAAGCTCAACCAGTTTACTTTGTCAGTTCCCTCCTGCAGGGGGCTAGGTCAAGGTATTCTGGTGTGCAGAAATTGCTTTTCGGCCTTCTCATGGCCTCGAGAAAGCTGCGCCATTACTTCCAAGCACATGAGATCACAGTTGTCACTCACTTTCCGCTGAAGAGGATACTGCAGAATCCAGAAGCGACAGGCAGGATTGTTGAGTGGGCACTGGAACTGTCAAGCTTTGGCCTCAAGTTTGAAAGCACTTCAACTATCCAGAGCAGAGCACTGGCAGAATTTATAGCAGAATGGACGCCAACACCAGATGAAGAAATTCCAGAGACGAGCATCCCCGACAAGGAAGCAAGCAAAGAGTGGCTGATGTACTTTGATGGTGCCTTTTCACTGCAAGGCGCCGGCGCTGGTGTGCTGCTTGTCGCACCCACCGGAGAGCACCTCAAGTACGTAGTCCAGATGCACTTTCCCAAGGAGCAAGCAACAAATAATACTACAGAGTATGAAGGCTTGCTCGCCGGTCTCCGGATCGCGGCAGACCTTGGGATCAGGAAGCTCATTGTCAGGGGTGACTCACAGCTTGTCGTCCGCCAAGTAAACAAGAATTATCAGAGTCCGTTGATGGAAGCTTACGTCAACGAAGTGAGAAAGCTAGAAGAGCATTTTGACAGCCTGCAGATGGAACATGTTCCAAGAGCTCAGAACGCCATCGCCGATGGCCTGTCAAAATGCGCTGCACTTAAGTTACCTGTGGAACCAGGGATCTTTGTGCTCAAGCTGACTCAACCGTCCGTAACACCATCAACTGGACAGAGCAAGAAGAGGAAGTTGATTCCTGGTGACTATTTGCCGGCAGAGCTTCCCGAAGCCGCCGCCAAGAAGGTCCCCAAGATCAACGCCAAGAGTGCTGAGGAGCGGTCTGCTCCGGCAAGCCCCAGGGTTTGTTCCGTTGTAGCAGAAGCTCCCGACAAGTTTTGCTCCGGCAAGCTTGTCGGGGAACGTCACGCTCCGGCAGGGCCGCAGGTCCTTGCCGTAGAAGCGGATGTTCCCACAGCAATCTCCAAGATCAACGCCAAGACCGCTGAGGAGCAGTCTGCTCCGGCAAACCCTAGGGTTTGCTCCGTTGTAGCAGAAGCTCCCGACAAGTTTCGCTCCGGCAAGCTTGCCGGGGAACGTCACGCTCCGGCAGACCCGCAGGTTCTTGCCTTAGAAGCGGACATTCTCGCAGCCGCAGAATTGCCTTTAGTCCTTGTTGTCGAGCCACAAGCTCCAACATGGGCGCAGCAGATTGTCCGTTTCCTTCAGACAGGAGAACTTCCCGAAGAGCAAGAAGAAGCGGAAAGAGTAGCCCGGCAGTCAAGTATGTACCAGTTCGTCGGCAAGACACTGTACAGAAGAAGGCTCAACGGGGTGAAATTGAAGTGTATTCCCCGGGAAGACGGACAAAAGCTGTTGGCAGAGATACACGGAGGCATGTGTGGTCACCACATTGGCGCAAGAGCACTTGTCGGCAAAGCGTTCCGGCAAGGTTTCTTCTGGCCAACAGCCCTACAGGATGCAACTGCACAAGTAACCAAGTGCGAAGCGTGCCAGTTCCATTCCAAGCAAATACACCAGCCAGCTCAAGCTCTCCAGACGATCCCTTTATCCTGGCCATTTTCGGTCTGGGGGCTCGACATCCTCGGGCCCTTTCCCCGAGCTGTCGGGGGCTTTGAGTACTTGTACGTTGCAATCGACAAGTTCACAAAGTGGCCGGAAGTGGAACCAGCGAGGAAGGTGACCGCACAGTCAGCCGTCAAGTTCTTCAGGTCGATTGTCTGCCGCTCCGGGATCCCTAACAGGATAATCACCGACAACGGTACACAATTCACGAGCCGCACCTTCATGCAGTACATCCAAGATCTTGGCGCCAAGGTCTGTTTCGCTTCTGTTGCTCACCCGAGAAGCAACGGTCAAGCGGAGAGGGCAAATGCTGAAGTGCTGCGCGGGCTCAAGACCAGAACTTTCGACAGGCTGCACAAATGAGGAAGAAACTGGATCGAGGAGCTGCCGGTGGCTCTTTGGTCGATCAGAACGACGCCAAATCGAGCCACTGGACAGACACCCTTTGCTCTAGTCTATGGAGCAGAGGCAGTTACCCCCACGGAACTCATATACGGGTCACCTCGAGTGCTCGCTTATGATGAGCTCGAGCAAGAGCGGCTGCGACAAGATGACGCGCTGCTCCTTGAGGAAGACCGTCTCCAGGCTGCTGTGCGAGCTGCTCGCTACCAGCAAGCTCTGCGCCGCTACCATAGCCGCAGAGTCAATGCCAGGAGTCTCGAGGAAGGCGACCTTGTTCTTCGGCGCGTTCAGTCGGCCAAGAATTCCAACAAGTTGGCACCGAAGTGGGAAGGCCCTTACCGAGTGAAGCGAGTCACAAGGCCTGGCGCTGTCCGCCTTGAGACCGAAGATGGCGTACAAGTGAGCAACTCCTGGAACATCGAGCATCGTCGTAAGTTTTACCCGTAAGGCGCGGTTGTCGGACCCTGTCCGGCAACCACCCTTCTGTACAAGTCTTGCCGCTGTTGCATGTAATCCTTTGTACAGAGCCAGGCGCAGACCCTGAGCACCAGTAAATGAAGCGCTGATTACCCCGGGGTTATAGCATGCATGCTAGGTCAAGTCTCGTCCTTGGTTAGGGTTGATAGTGCCTAACAGCGGCTAACCCCTAGCTTAGAGGTCGAGTGTCCGTCCCTTTGCTTTTCCTTCTTCCGCAGGGCTCGCCTATCCTGGCCAAACTGCTTGAGGACGAAAAGGAGAAGAAGGGCGCGCCGGCACCTGAGCCCCGGCAAGCCAGTGTTGCTGGGGGCTGCGAGCGCCAAGATTTATCCACGGCAAGCCAGAGTTGCCAGGGGCTGCAATATCAGATAAGTCTTTCGTCCCTCATCATGCATCCTCTTATGGGCTGGGGAATGCGAAACCGCGTTTCTTCCCGAAAACTGCCGTGCTCCCTCAACTCCAGGCCCCGGGGCCAAGTTTGGTCGTAGTCGCGGCAGCAAAGGGATGAAACAAGGGGGCTGCACTTACCTCGTTCCCGCCTCCGTCAAAGACGTGGGAAAGGTCGAGCGACGTGGGAAGGCGGCAGGGCCTGTTGCCGGGAGACGTAATGTCTGTCCGAAGGATACCAAGGATTTACTCCTTGGCGTGGGTTCAACCCGCGAGACAAATAACCCGGAAAGCATCCCCTTTTCATTAAAAAACATCCCACTCAGGTACAGTCCATAGAGGATGAAAAACATGAAGAGAGGATTACAAGTTTTAGATACAACTAAGGCCCGAAGGCTTACAAATTAAAAAGATAAGATGCCCGTAATCCCTTTCCTGTCCCTCTCTTCAGGAGGTAGGTCAAGGAGGCGAAAAGGGCAAAAGAGGCGCCTAGGCGAGCTACGGGTGCCAGAAGACACCAAGAGAACATCCGGGGGGCCGACCGAGGGCTTGACGGTGATGGCGACGCCGGAAGCGGGGCTCGAAGAAGACCAAACCGGACACATCTATGAGCCGCTATTGGGACTCTGTGAACCGACGGGCGTCACCCGTGTATATAAGGGGACGACCCGGCGGCGGTTCAAGGACAACAGACAACAACTTGAGACATAGGCGAAGCTTGTTTGTTCCCCAGTCATCGAAACCCCATCAGTCCCATCACAACTAGACGTAGGATTTTACCTTCATCGAAGGGGCCGAACTAGTATAAACTCTCTTGCGTCCCTGTGTCCGCTTTAGCCCCTTCAAGCTAACCCGTCGCGATGGCTCCACGACTAAGTCCTTTCTCTAGGACATCTGCCGTGACAAAACCACGACAGTTGGCGCCCACCGTGGGGCTATCGCACGATGGTTTCAAGTTCTTGGAGGGCCGCTTTGAAGGACTCAAGGGCTACGATGTGGGCCGGATGACTAAGAGTCGTCGCGGCAAGCTCTACATCGATGATGCAGGCTGGGGCCCCAAGGCCGGCTCAGTTGAGTACGGGTACCGGGTCCCCTTTGGTAGCATACACGTTTTCATCGGCAAGATCGGAGAACCGGGCCCTGAGCCAGACATTTGCACCGACCTCGTCGAAACGGCTCAGCGTGCGCGATCCGCCCGGGTTAAACCGGCTGTGAAGCGTGCCTTCGTGGGAGTCATCCATGGAGGAAGTTATGAGGATGGATCGGAATCTCGCGGCGAGACCGTCGTTTATTCCGGCGACGAGTCATCAACCGGAGAAACCGAATCTCTATATCAGCTACAAGATGGCCGGATTGGGGGCTGTTCCGATGGCGACAGTATTTCGGACCCCTCTGATCAACCCAACCGAGTTGGAATATTCATGGTCGGCACACAAGCAACACTTCATTCTTCGACCGCTGCGCCAATAACCTCCGGTTCAGTAGCGGCGACAGCTGCCGGGGCAGGAAGCTCTGCACGCCCGCCGGCTCAAGTTCTATCAGATCTATTTGATGCATTGGCTGTGCTTATGGCAGAAGCTAATCCGGTGGATCAGGAAGTCCACAACGCGGAGGTTGCAAAGGTGAAGGAACAGATCAGCCAGGCCAAGGCGGACCTGGCAGCTGAGAATGCCATGATGACCATAGAGCGGGCCGCTTTAGACGCACAAGCCTACAGGCTCATGTTGGACCAGAACGCGTCGCATGAAGTCATGAGGAGGAAGTACCGATCCCGTTTGCCTTCGGTTTTCGAGGCCAGAGACCTTTTCAACACCCCAGGGGCAGGAACCAGCAATCCGCTAGAGGGAAACCAGCCGGAAGCTCCGGGGACCGGTGTGCCGGTTCAGCCTCGTCCGATGAATCCGCCTCGTCAAAACACTGTTATACCTCAGGCTGTTTCAACACCTCCGGGTCACTACTCCAACCCAATGGACAATCTCATTGCCGCTGCTGCACGGCTGGAGGCCATTCCAATTGAAGGTGACTCGTCGCAGGCGGTAGAGACACGACGGGTCAATGGGCTTCTTAGGACAGCTTTGGTCCAACAGGAAGCGTACTCCTACAGCCGCGACCGGATCCACTCGACCCCTCGTCCAAGCCGGAGCTATAGTAGGCGTATGGATGAACCAGCAGTGTCAAGTAATGAACGACGTGGAGCACCCCGCGGCAACAACCCGGCGGGTGGTGCTGATAACGCTCAGGAAGTGGTGGACCGG
Source organism: Triticum urartu (assembly GCF_056163025.1). NCBI lineage: Eukaryota > Viridiplantae > Streptophyta > Magnoliopsida > Poales > Poaceae > Triticum > Triticum urartu. Next base: position 495,176,815 of record NC_141873.1, on the reverse strand, counting down.
GCCCGAGCGCGCAGGGAGGCCGAGTTAGCCGCACAATATCAGGCTCGGTAGCTTACGCCGGTTCGTCCAACTATTTCGGTCGAACCCGGTGTTACTTCTAGCTCTTTGGGGGTGCCTTGCCTTGTCCCCACTTTACGCAATATGCGCCTGCCCAAGGATTTCAAGGGCCCGCGCAAGGTACCAAATTACACGACGGATCAACCCCCGGAGACATGGGTGGAGAGCTATGAGATGGCCATGGAGATGCTTGATGTGGATGATGCGGCATGTGAGAAGTACTTCACCATGATGCTTGAAGGAACGGCCCGCACTTGGTTAAAAAGCTTACCGGCCAATTCTATCAGTTCATGGGCCCAATTACGAGCCCGGTTTATCAATAATTTCAAGGATACATGTAAGAAACCCATGTCGATAGTAGACTTAGCTGCCTGTGTCCAGGAGGAAGGAGAATCGACAACTCATTGGGTGCGCTGGGTCTCACAAGTGTTGCATTCATCAGACCGCATCAACGCTGACACCACAGTCTTAACCCTAGAAGGCAACTACCGGTTTGGGCCCCTAAAGCTGAAATTGGGACGGATGAAGCGCCATTGCACTGGTATGGGGACCCTCATGGCTGCTTTGGTAAAGTATGCTGATTCTGATAGTACCAAGGATCCCGAATCTGATGACGACAAGGCAGGGAAGGGAAAGAGGAACAGCAATTCCAAAGGTCAGCGGCATCACTTGGCAGGCAAGGGTGGTGGAGGCAAGCGTAAAGCGGATGGTAACATGGATTTTGTGGCTAACACCAACGCGCAGGACAAGGGCCAGGGACGCAGGGGTAAACCGCCAAATCGCAATGGAGCACCCAACCCTAACCCGGACCGCCTAAATTATCTACTGAGCCAGCCCTGTCCAAGACATGGAACGAAGGAGGTGCCAGCAAACCACCTTTGGAAGGATTGCTTCATTATGCAGGAGTTCAAGAATTCTAATGCTTTTCGGTATGATCATGGCTCCGGCGGTGGCTCAGGATCTGGGCCGGGTTACGGTGGAGGAAATTCCGGTTCAGGATTTAATGGTAATCCGGGCGGACATAATAATCAAAATAATCAGAACAACTAGGGTGGTTACAACCAACAGCAGCAACAGTCAGATTACCAGAGCAACCCAAAGCAGTTAAGTAGTGGGCAGTACCATGTCTTCACCACTAGCTTGGACAAGCAAGACCGGAAGGTTCAGAGGCGGGCAGTCAACTCTGTTGAACCGGCCGTGCCCCGTTATCTACGCTGGTCTGAACAGCCAATCATATGGAGCAGAGAGGACCACCCTCCCCAGGTTGATAATCCGGGTCAGTTGGCTCTGGTGGTGGCGCCTCAGGTGGGAGGTTACAAGTTCACCAAGGTGCACACGGATGGACGGAGCAGCATTAATATCTTGTACTATGAGACCTTCCGTCGTATGAGACAAACAGATAAAAATCTCAAACCGTCTAATACGGTGTTCCACGGTGTGGTACCTGGCAAGTCAGCATATCCTGTTGGTAAGATAGCTCTGGAAGTGGCCTTTGGAGATGATCATGATTCCAGGTCGGAGACATTGACGTTTGAAGTGGTGAAAATCCAAAGTCCATATCACGCCCTGTTTGGGCGACCGGCCTACGCCAAGTTTATGGCACGACCCTGTTATGTGTATTTGCAGCTCAAGATGCCGGGTCACAAGGGGACAATAATGGTTCACGGAAGCCGTAAAATCGCTTTGGAGTGCGAGGAGATGCGGCCTACGCAGAGTCGGTTTGTGCCACCGAGGAGCTGAAGTATTATAGGGACAGTGTTGATCCGGCAGACATGACTCCATTAAAGAAGCCAACTACGGAGCATGATCCGACCCTGAAGTTCGAATCGGCAGCAGAAACTAAGCTTGTTGACTTCGTACCTGGCGATTCATCCAAGTAGTTCAGCATCAGTGCCACCTTGGATCCGAAATAGGAAAGCGCGCTCATCGAGTTCAGCCGTGAGAATCAGGACATTTTTGCATGGAAACCCTCTGACATGCCAGGTGTACCGAGGCAACTCGCTGAGCACACCCTTAATGTCGATCCTAAATACAAACCGGTGAAACAGTTCCTCCGCCGGTTTAACGAAGAAAGACGCAAGGTGATTGGAGAAGAGGTAGCCAGGCTCTTAGTAGCTGGCTTTATTGTTGAAGTTTTTCACCCTGAGTGGCTTGCCAATCCGGCGCCGGTCCTTAGGAAAAATGGCACCTGGCGCATGTGTGTGGATTATACAGATCTTAATAAGGCTTGTCCAGCAGATCCCTTTGCCCTCCCCCGTATTGATCAAATTATTGATGCTACGGCGGGTTGCGAGCGTTTAAGTTTTTTGGATGCATATTCTGGCTATCATCAGATCAAAATGGCAGTTAAGGACCAGGAGAAGACGACATTCATAACTCCCTTTGGAGCCTTCTGCTATGTGTCTATGCCCTTTGGGCTCAAGAGTGCCCAGGCAACTTATCAACGGTGTGTACAAAATTGTCTTCACAAGCAAATTGGCCGTAATGTACATGCTTACGTGGATGATATTGTGATTAAGTCCAGGGAGAAGGAGACGTTGGTTGACGACTTGAAGGAAACCTTTGATAACCTGAGGACGTACAAGATGATGCTTAATCCGGCCAAGTGTGTCTTTGGTGTACCGGCAGGCAAGTTATTGGGTTTTCTGGTGTCCAACAGGGGAATTGAGGCTAATCCGGAGAAGATCACAGCCATCACCTCCCTGGCTAAACCGAAGTGTATTAATGATGTTCAACGCCTGGCAAGCCAGATTTCCGCGTTAAGCCAGTTTATCAGCCACCTTGGTGAGAAGGCAATCCCTTTGTATCCGATGTTGAAGAAGACGGATCAATTCGTCTGGAGTTCCGCTGCTGATGAAGCATTTGAGGACTTAAAGCGGCAATTGATCAATCCGCCTGTGCTCGCCGCTCCCATTGACAAGGAGCCGTTACTGCTATATGTTGCTGCTAATGCTCGTGCGGTCAGCGTGGCTATTGTGGTGGTGCGAAAGGAGGCAGGTAAGGAGCATCCGGTTCAACGTCCGGTCTATTATATTAGCGAGGTACTCATTGAGTCCAAGCAAAGGTATCCGCATTGGCAGAAGCTAGTGTACGGAGTTTTTATGGCAAGCCGGAAGCTTAAGCAATACTTCCAAGGGCACCCAATTACGGTGGTCAGTTCTGCTCCTTTGGGGGATATCATCCAGAACCGGGAAGCGACTGGCCGGATTGCCAAGTGGGCTATAGAGCTTGGGCCGCACGGATTGAAGTATGTGCCTCGGACGGCGGTTAAGTCTCAAGCACTTGTTGATTTCATCAATGATTGGACAGAACTGCAAGCACCTGAAGAAAAGCTGGATCACACATATTGGACCATCCATTTTGACGGATCCAGGCAATTGGAAGGCTCGGGGGCTGGAGTCGTATTAACTTCCCCGTGAGGTGATAAGTTTTGTTACGTTCTCCGTTTAATGTTCCCTTGTACTAACAATGCAGCTGAGTATGAAGCCTTGCTCCATGGTCTCCGGATGGCTAAGGAGATGAATCTAAGTCGAGTTAAGTGCTTTGGTGACTCGGACCTCGTGGCTCAACAAGTATCTGGCACTTGGGATTCCAAGGACCCACTCATGGCAGCGTATCGTCGTGAGGTGGATATTGTTGCAGGTCACTTTAAAGGCTATCAGGTGGGCCACGTGGACCGACGGAAGAATGAAGCGGCGGATGCTTTAAGCCGGCTGGGCTCTCAACGCAAACCGGTCCCGCCCAATGTTTTTCTGGATGTACTACACAACCCGTCGGTCAAGCTCCCTGGTGAAGCGGATTTGGCTATTCCTGATCTGGAGGCTCAATTGGTGGCAGCTCTTCATGTCATTCCGGATTGGACGCTTCCTTACCTGGCATACATGAACCGGGGCAAGTTGCCAGAGGATGAGACTCTGGCCCGACAGATAATCCGGCGGTCCAAGTCCATGACTATTGTCAATGGCGAGTTGCATAATTGCAGTGTATCAGGGGCGTTTCAACGCTGTGTGTCTTCTGAAGAAGGCTGTGAAATTTTGCGTGAGATCCACGAAGGAGATTGTGGTCACCACGCCGGTTCAAAATCTTTGGTAGCTAAAGCGTTTCGCCATGGCTTCTATTGGTTAACTGCTCATGCTGATGCGGAGGATCTGGTCAGACGATGTGACGGTTGCCAAAAGTTTTCAAGACGTGCTCATGTGCCGGCTCAAGAATTGAGAATGATTCCAATTAATTGGCCGTTTGCGACTTGGGGGCTGGATATGGTTGGGCCTTTCAAAAGGTCCAAAGATAAGAAGACCCACCTCCTGGTGGCAGTTGACAAGTTTACAAAGTGGGTGGAAGCAGAACCTGTTAGCAAGTGTGATGCAGCCACGGCGGTTCAGTTCATCAAAAAAGTGATTTTCCGGTTTGGCTTTCCACACAGTATCATCACAGATAATGGTACCAATTTGTCCAAGGGTGCCATGAAGGAGTTCTGCGAACGGGAGCACATCCGGCTTGACGTTTCATCAGTGGCACACCCACAGTCCAATGGTCAAGCAGATAGGGTAAATCAAGAGATCTTGAGAGGCATCAAGCCCCGGCTTATGGTTCCTTTGCAGAGAACGCCGGGTTGTTGGGTAGAAGAGTTACCATCTGTGTTATGGAGCATCAATACTACACCCAACAGATCAACAGGATACACGCCGTTCTTCATGGTCTACGGAGCGGAGGCGGTTCTCCCGAGTGATATCCGTCATGACTCACCTCGTGTAGCGGCTTATGTTGAAGCGGACAACGAGACAGCACGGCAAGACGCTTTGGACCTGTTGGATGAAGAACGTGACATAGCAGCTGCCCGCTCGACGATTTACCAACAGGATCTTCGTCGTTATCACAGTCGCCGAGTCAGAACCAGAGCCTTTCAAGAAGGAGATTTGGTGCTTCGGCTCATTCAAGACCAGACTGATATGCATAAGCTATCCCCACCTTGGGAGGGACCTTCCGTGGTCAGCAAGAATCTGCACAACGGGTCATACTATCTGATCGATATTCGAGAGCATAAAGACTCACGTACATCAGAGGAAGAGACCAACAGGCCGTGGAACATAGCTCATCTTTGGCCTTACTATACCTGAGCCATTAGCTCTACTTATGTACATATTACGATGATGTATATATTATGATTAAATATAATAAATCGGAACCTTAGCTAAAGCGGGGTATCTGTCCTTTTACATCATGTGTGGTTACACAGAGTTGTCCTAAAGTGGCCTCCGGTTTACCCCTTGAGTTAGCTTTTCAAAAGCATCATGTTATATCACTTGGGGGCTTGATCGTGTCCGAACCAATGCAACACCTCTTGATAGGCGAGAGCCACCAGATCACTTGGGGACTTGGTCACGTCTGAACCAGTCACGCCTCTTGATCGGCCTAAGGCCACAGAATCACTTGGGGGCTTGGTCGAACCCGAACCATTGCCATGCCTCTTGATCGGCATAAATGCCACAGTTTCTTTTGGGGACCTGGCTGACTTGAACCATAGCTACACCTATCAGGAGCTTGGTCATGTCCGACCATGGTAATGCCATCTGATCGGCTCAAATAAGCCTCTTTTTGCAAATGGTTTTATCATTGCCTTTGCTTCACAATTTTCTTTGATAGATATCTCTTTCTTTTTGTTGCGTTTTTTAAACTGACAAAATTTTAAACCGGTTCACACTGTAAATTGACGGAACACGGTTCATTTTTAATCCGGAGACTATTTGCCTGGTTTGATTTTTTGTTAACATCCTACTACGGAGTAACACGGAGCTTTATTATAACCCGGCATGGTTTACATGGTAAACCGGCATTATATATATACAGGAGCTGTTATCTCCTCCAACAGTGTGGGTTTATGAAACCTCCATTTCAAGATTGGCTAAGCCAACTTCATGCCCAACGATGGCAGGTATCATGTATCTCAAAGATTTGATCATATGCTTACATTCCAGATATTTTGATTTCACATATCTAGACATCATACTCCGCCTGACGGTACAACCGCGGTGGCACTTTAAGATTTTTATGTTGCAGAAAATACTTTGGAAAGTTCATCACCCAAAGGAAGAACAAGTTGCAGTAATTATGCACGAAGGCATATCAAAAATCAAGAGTATCGGCTAGCCTATTACAAGGCAACACGGTGCCCAAAACAAGATCATTGTTTTTTCAAAGGAGAAGCAGTTTAAACCGGCTTCCGGTTCAAGCTTGGTCACCAGCCTGGCCTGATGGTTGTGGGTCATCCTGCGCCGCTTCAACTTCAGTTTCTCTACCCAGCGGCTGGAAATCAACAGTTGTCCAGTCGATTCCCATTAATGCTTGAAAGACAGCTTCATCATGGATCAGCAACGACGGTTCAATATCGGGAGTGTAAGTATGCTTACGGATTGGAGGGATAAGATTTTCCGCTTCATGAATTGGTGCAGCTACTCGCTTGTTTTGATTGTCATATTGGGCTTGATAATGAGACAAGTGTGCTTCTTCAGCCAATTGACAAGCTAGCGGACGCACCTCCCAGTTTATTGCTCGTAGATCCGCTTCACTAAACTCTGACCCGTCTTCCTTCAAGCTGGGATAGCCCTGAGCCGCTTCAATAGGATCAAAATCCGGCACCCAAGCTTTTGCCCGGATTAAGGCATTGATCGCACCGGTTCGAGCAACAGATTTCTTCAGCTCTTCAACCCGGGCAGGAAGCACCGACAGTTTCTGCAGAGTGTCCAGAATCAAAGTGGGCGCCGACTTGTTGTGGGATGCAGTACAGATGATCCGTTGTGCACCAGTGTACAGTTGTTCGATCAACGTATAGGCGACTTTCAATTTATTCTGCACATCTGACCCCAAATGACCAATGCGTGTCCCTGAAATATCACAAAGGGTTAACAAACCGGCAGCTCTGTAAGACGGCAGAATCAATTCAGAAATCAAACCGGCTCACCAAAGATAGCAGCGGTCATGGCATGCATGTGCCGCTTTATGCTGGTCAGTTCATCCACCACCAGTTTTAGTGCAGCCTCGGCGTCTTCTGCTCGTTTGGTTAAAGCGGATTTTTCAGTAGCCCAATCCACCCGCTCCTTCTTGAAATCCTTCTTAAGCTGTTCCATGACGCTTAAGGCGCTGGTCAACTCCTCTTTTGCTTTTGAGGTTTCAGTCTGTTGGGACTTCAGATTTTCTTGGAGATCGGCGATTTGGGTCTCTTTTCTCTTCAACTCAGCCTGCATACAGACAGTTAGATGATTCAGCAAGCAGTGCAAGAATTGAAGCACCAACCACATAACAAGTTATGCACTTGGCGCTTTGGGGCTAATGCCTATTTGATCTTCATATTTCACTTGATTATAAAGTCCCAAGCTCAATACAAGTATTCAAATTGGCACTTGGGGGCTAATGGCTATTTGTTCAAGTAAGTTCTGATGCGGCGATATTAATTACTTAAGTCCTGGTTTAACTACACTAAGTTGAACCGGCCCTTGGGGGCTACATTAGCGAATTTCGAGGCATTAAGATTTATATTAGTAAGACCCGGTTTGAAAGAAGATTACAAACCGGTCCTTGGGGGCTAGGCGAGTCAGCAAGAATTGAAGCATACAAGCAGGAAAGAGCATATGGAAGTTACCTCATATTTATCTTTCATCATGTTAACCAGACCGGCTTCATAATCACGACTGGTATACAGCCGGTTCAGATAGCCGGAATGGATGTCTTGGGCATTCAGAGCAGCGTAAGTCGCCAGATCAACATTCCACTTGCCCTTGCCAAAGGCAGCAAATTCTTCCTTGGCAGTATGTTTAGACAAAGCGACAGGATTGCTTGGCTCTGTATGGCCAATGCCAGTAATAACAACTTCATCATCCTTGGCGTCGTTGGTTTGCATTGGGCCGTCAGTTTATCAGTAGACTTGGATGGACTGGTGGATTTCTCAATCCGGATGGGGCTTCTGGGCTAGTCAACAGGACCGGAGGTATCAACATGTCTCTCTTCAGTAATAAAATAATCATCTTGTGGTGGTGGGTCGTTTGGCACATCCTCACGGATGGCCGCTTCAGGGTTGAGTACTCTGTCCGGTTCAGGAATAGCATCTTCTTCAGCCGCTTTATCTAGGCGAGCCTTCTTGCTTGGCTTAGGCTTGGCCCTGAAAGGAGTAACAAAGGTCAGTACAGTATATGCTACAAAGTAATACACCAGAAGCATTATGATAAGAATGGCTTACCCAAGCACCGTTCTGAGCGGCGACAGCTGGGTAGCTGATGACTCGCCAGATGATGAATGGGAAGTGACCTGATAATCGGAGTCAGACGGATTAAGAGGTTGACAAAAACAGCCCATTTTAGGAAAAGCACTGACAGGCAAATTACAGACCTCTGAATGGCGTTTCCGAACCGGACTATTCGGTAAACCGGCGGAGGTAACTACTTGGCCACTATGCCGGGTCGTGCGGCGAGCTTCGTGCTGTTGGGTCTTCATAAGAAATTTGGAATCCAAGTAAGCAAGAGGATGAGAAAATTTAACCTTCCGGTTTGCCTGACGGATTTTTAGTGAAGGCAAAGGATCTGAATCGGAGGAAAGAATAATTACCTTTGCAACGTCAGCATGACTGGCTTTGGCATCATCCTGACAAATATCATCATCAATAAGGCGCGTGAAAAATAAGCCAAGTGAATCAAGTTCTACCTCAAGGTCCGGGTTACCCACATCGTCATCAGCGGCCAGATCAAAGGATGTAGTGGTTCTTTTCCTGCGGGTAGTCTTCTTCACAGCTTTAGTCTTTTGCCGGATTGATCTTTCTGGTTTGTCTGGTTTTTATGGTTTCTCTTGCGGCAGTTTCTTGCTCCAAAACGGATCATTGCCCTGTTTAAACAGACATTGATATTAAACAATGACCAGATATATCAATAACAGGTTCAAAAAAAGAACAATCAAACTCTTACAGCTGGCAGTTTGTTGGTGGCACAGAAGGGAAGAAGGCCGGTTCGAGCACACACGTGTTCCGGTTCATTCAGCATTTTATTCACGGCCTCTGTGATTTCTTCGTCGGTAAGCTGGATGTTAGCATGTCGCAATGGGTCATCAACACTGCCAGTATACTCGCACATCAAACCAGAGCGCTGACTAAGGGGCAGTATGCTCCACGATATCCAACAGCGAGCGAGATCAACTCCTGTTAAACCATCGGCCATGAAGGCTCTGAGCTTGGACAGTTGAGGAGCGTATTTGCTTCTCTCCTTGGCAGTCAACCTTTGCGGAAAGGGGCGTGTATTGCTAAGCCGCTCCGGACGAAAGCCAGGCAAAGGATTTTCACCAGCAGGGGAGGTGTCTTTGCAATAGAACCCTGTTTGATTCCACTCTTTGGGGTGGCTGTGCAGCTTGGCGTGAGGGTATGTGACCTCTTTCCTTTTCTGAATCGCCACACCGCCCAATTCCATATTGGAACCGTCAGAAAACTTAGTACGGCGGTTTAGATGGAAACAGTCTCTAAACAATTCCACTGTGGGCTCCTCTTGAAAGAACACCTCACAGAGCACTTGGAAGTGACACATGTTTGTAACAGAGTTGGGGCCAGTGTCTTGTGGATGGAGTTGAAAATCGGCTAAAACGTCCCGGTAAATTTCCTTCCAAGTCCCTAGTTTTCCAGATTCAAATGCCCTTGTTCATTGTGCCGTAACTTTGCATCCATAGCTCCGTTTCGGGCATATAGCATATCAAAATGTTCATCTCAGAGAGTACATCATTTCATATCATTGCATCATTTTCATTTGAGTTCATCTTGATGTCCGAAATGCTGTTAGAAGAATGCTATTTGAGATAATTGTCAGATCTGCTGCTCCAATTAGATATTTGTCATTTTTGCCATGATTATTGTGTGCATGATATGCCCTTGAGCTCTACATATGTTTTGTTATATGTTTTGCCATCTATCCAAAGGTGCAACCCATGTATTTTTGTGATGTGTGTGGTGACTAGCACAAGCTTGCAAAGTAGAGCATTTGTTAATGCTGATTTCAGGGACTTAGCATTTCCACTAAATCATTGATCTGTTTATCTCAATATGCCATATGTTCATGTTGTTTCCTAGCGATCCGTGCCTCTATTGAGGATGATCAGTAATGATGTTTTGTTAGTCTTGTAGTGCTCTATCCATCCGTGTCTTTTTTTGCAGTTATGGAGCACCCTAGCTTGAGTCAATCGAGCTTTACTTTTGCCATTTCGTGAATCTGGGCAGATTGTCTACTTGTTAGCGATTTTGCCGAGCATGTTGTAGTTGATCCGTGCATGCTATGTTATTGTTCTTGCCATGTCTAGCTTGTATTATGTGTATTCTTGATGGGTGCATGCTTAGATTGTCATGACTTGCTCTGTAGTGAGTGCATCGAGCTCGTAAACATGCCTGCTTGATATCTGATTTTTGCATGCTCCAGTTTTCACTAAGTCTGGGAACTGATTATGTTTTTGCCATGTTCACATGCTTGCAAATGTATTTTCTGATCCCTTTTGGCTCAAGGTCACTAAGGGACTTTTGTTAAGCTCTTTGAGTAGCTCCATGCCATGCTTTACTTTGCCATGTTCAGGTCCTGTAGCATATAGTTTTCGTGCTCCAAAGTGGGCTACCTGATCTGGAAATTCCAGACAAGTGTTAATTTCACTAAGTCTGAAATCTGTTTACCAAATGCATTTTTTTCCATGCTTGTTTGAACCTGTTAATGGATGAATTGGCCATAGCTCAGTGTTCCTCTTTTGTTAAGCATCATGAATGGATCCCTGCCATGTATTTTGATGCCATGTTTGGGTGCTGTAGCATGTTCATCTTGTTGCATCTAGTCGGCTACTTGCTGTAAATCGCAGAACGTGGTCATATTTGAATTGCTTGCCATTCCCAAACCGTAACTCCGATTCCGGCGTTCTTTATATAGTTTTCAAACGATTTCATCTCATCTTTCCAGTGGCACACTTGGTTTTCCAAGTTGAGGCCAGGTTCATGCATTCCTTGTCAAATCTTGCATATGCATCACATATTGCATCCCGCATAGTATACCATCTTTGCATCATATTGTTTGAGCCTTGCACGTGGTTGATTGTGTCCTTATTGCTTGTTTGTCTTGTTTGGGTAGATCCGGGAGACGAGTTCGCTAACAAGGAGCCCGTTGAGTTTGCTTTCGAGGATCCAGTCAACTCTGACAACTTTGCAGGTAAGATGATCATACCCTCGAATCATACCCTCGAAATCACTACTATCTTTGCTTCGCTAGATGCTCGCTCTTTTGCTATGCCTATGCTACGATGCCTACCACTTTCTTATCATGCCTCCCAAATTACCATGTCAAACCTCTAACCCACCATGTCCTAGCAAACCGTTGACTGGCTATGTTACCGCTTTGCTCAGCCCCTCTTATAGCGTTGCTAGTTGCAGGTGAAGATTGGAGACCGTTCCTTGTTGGGACATTATTTACTTGTTGGGATATCATTATATTGCCTTGTTATCTTAATGCATCTATATACTTGGTACAGGGTGGAAGGCTCGGCCTCTCGCCTAGTGTTTTGTTCCACTCTTGCCGCCCTAGTTTCCGTCATATCGGTGTTATGTTCCCGGATTTTGCGTTCCTTACGCGGTTGGGTGATAATGGGAACCCCTTGATAGTTCGCCTTGATTAAAGCTTTTCCAGCAATGCCCAACCTTGGTTTTACCATTTGCCACCTAGCCTCTTTTCCCTTGGGTTTCCGGAGCCCGAGGGTCATCTTATTTAACCCCCCCCCCCCCGGGCCAGTGCTCCTCTAAGTGTTTGTCCGACTGAGCTGCCTGCGAGGCCACCTCGGGGCAACTTGAGGGTTGGTTTTACTCGTAGCTAGTCTCATCTGAGTGTGCCCTGAGAATGAGATATGTGCAGCTCCTATCGGGATTTGTCGGCACATTCGGGCGGTGCTGCTGGATTTGTTTTAACTTGTCGAAGTGTCTTGTTGAACCGAGATACCGAGCCTGATCGGAACGTCTCAGGAGGAGGTCTATTCCTTCGTTGACCGTGAGAGCTTGTCATGGGCTAAGTTGGGACTCCCCTGCAGGGATTTGAACTTTCGAAAGCCGTGCCCGCGGTTATGGGCAGATGGGAATTTGTTAATGTCCGGTTGTAGACAACTTGAACCTTAACTTAATTAAAATGAATCAACTGTGTGAGTTACCGTGATGGTCCCTTCTCGGCGGAGTCCGGGAAGTGAACATGGTGTTGGAGTAATGCTTGCCGCAGGTTTCTTTCTAATTTCTCGTTCGCGCTTTGCCTCCTCTTCTCGCTCTCTTTTGCGAACAGGTTAGCCACCATATATGCTAGTCGCTTGCTGCAGCTCCACATATTTTACCTTGCCTTACCTATAAGCTTAAATAGTCTTGATCGCGAGGGTGCAAGATTGCTGAGTCCCTGTGGCTCACAGATTACTTCCAAACCAGATGTAGGGCCTGATGATTCCGTTCCAGATGACGCGCTTGAGCTCAAGTGGGAGTTCGACGAGGACTCACGCCGATACTACGTGTCTTTCCCTGATGATCAGTAGTGGTGCCCAGTTGGGGTGATCGGGACCGTGTCGCATGTTGGGTTTATCTTTCATTTTGGCGCCGTAGTCGGGCCATGAGTGTTTGGTTGATGTAATGCTATTTATGTACTTTGATTGATGTGGCGAGTGTAAGCCAACTATGTATCTCCCTTTCTATTATCTATATTACATGGGATGTTGTGATGATTGCCTAACTTGCGACATTGCTTTCAATGCGGTTATGCCTCTAAGTCGTGCCTCGACACGTGGGAGATATAGCCGCATCGAGGGCTTTACAGTGCATGTCTTCGCCTTATCCCATTTCTAGGCACCGGCGATGTTTTATTGGCTCCCACAATGATAAGCCATCCATTGGCATATGTCGCACCAACCACCCGACAATAGCAGTGGTTTTAAATAGAATACGCGCGTTCCCGGAAAAAAGAAACGAAAATTGGCGGACAATTTTTTAAGGGTCTGTCTAGGACACATCTAGATGTGACATAGTTATGTCACATGTAAGTTGATGTCCACTCTGTTTGTGGTCTTTTCCTAGTTTTTTTTGTTTCTTGTTGCTACATTATATACTTGTGGGAGCTTAGATGTGATATCCTTAAATAACATCTAGATGTGAATTAGACAAACTGATTTTCTAACATACCAAGAAAGAAAACTCGATCAAAACACGCCCCCGCTTCCAGGTCGCGAGAGTCGTCACGCACACACACATAGACATAGACATGCATATCCGTGTTTACGTAAAATTCCATTTCCGTCTCCATATCCAATCATATTTGTCCAACTGGCACATTATTTACGTTGTTAATTATATATGCAGCAATATTAACGTACAACATCTCTTGTTTGCGCACGTCCGGACCGCTGCCACGGCCGGTCCTGACCAACCCGAACCCTCTTCATCACCCGCGCGTGCTTCCCGCCCGAAACGGTCAGTGCCGCATTCATGCCCGGCCAGAGCGGACGCGACCTCTCATTGGCGCGGGCACTGATTGTGCGCGCCGGCCGAGAGAGCGTCGCCCGTGCCGCTTCCGGGTGCACGCGGCTGCTCCGCGTTCAAAGGTCGCAATAGCCGGCTACAACATGCACGATCTCTTCCAGTAGTAAGTTCTTGGGAGTCCGTGCTATAGCTAGCTGTCCTCCTCCAACTCGTCAATCTCTTCCAGTACTGCTAGTACTCCATGGCGCGATCCATCGACAAGCAGACGGGAAAGTTATGGTATACTACTCGGTTTGCGGTGAGTGGCATGCCGAGCGACCGTGTGGGGTCGAGCCGTGGAGGAGGGTGAGACATGAACACGACAGACGTGATTTAAACGTTGGTTTTGCTCGATGGCGCGATCCAACGAAACGAAACGTTGGTTTCTCTCCGTTTCCATTTTTTCTCCGGAAAAACAGAAACTTTTCCACTCCATTTTCATTCCTATTCCAAGGTTGCCCCGTTACAACATTCCATCAAATAGAAAGGAAAACCAACACGCATGCTGATGCATCTCAATGATTCACAGATCATAGCCAATATTTACTTCACAACTAAAGAAAAAAGTTGTGAGAGCATGTACAATAGAAAAACTACTGATGGGGTCACTACGACTTAAACCCTAAACCCTAAACATGATTTAATTTTCTGGCCAGGTAGAACCTGTCGAAGGAAAGACGGCTGGCACCCTCGGATCATACGATGCTTTTATGCAGTTCCACTAAAATCGACCTGAGCATCCCTAATGGCAAAGATATTGAAGAAGTGTGATTAGAATAATAGTACAGGCACTAGTTCATGAGACATAAACTCATCACAAGTAGAAGCCGGTAGAAGTAGAGAAAGATCGACATGGAGATGGAGCTACGGCAGTGGAGCAAGCTGGCTCCAAAAGGAAGTTGGACTACCTGGGACGTCGGGCTGTAGCTAGAAGGGCGGTTGGGACGCGGCATCGGCCCATACCGCGGTGACCCCCGATTGGGACGCACCGACTGTGGGTTTTCTCCCTCGCCGATGTCGACCGCGTCTACGCAGAACATTGTTCCCTTCCCCCAGCTGTGGGATCAGGCCCGTCGTTATATGCTTGTGAAGAGAGCAACCTAAGCAAGCAGGCTTGTAGCTTAGGCTCCTGCTAGTGTATATATAGTGGTTTTCTTTTTCTCTCCATATCAACCATTTTATATTGCGTACGTGTCATTCAAGAGTGAAATGATGCTTTCTTCTTCCGACTAACTTACTATGTGATTTGACTGCTCCTTCGTGCCCCCTACACGTACTCCCCCTACGTGTATGCAACTGTCACACATACACATGGATGCAAAAACGCGTGCGACGCCATAATGCATGCATGTCTGAGCACACGACGGAACACACACGGTCATGCTCAAGAGCTCAACCTACACGTGCATGCACACACATACTCAGTCAGGGTGAGCTAGTGACCGTATGAACACCGGAATATATATATATATATATATATATATATATTGAGCGCAATGAGCGTATTATGTAGTCCACTGACCGTATTTTTACAAATATACAGTGACAAACAGTGTATTTATCTCGTTTGAAATTAAGCCATATTAACCGGAGAGGAGGTAGCATGGACTAGCATTACTTTGTTGTGTCCCGTCAACTTGCCAAACAAGGAGAAGGTTGCAGGGCGGGAGAAGCTTGCGCGCGGTGTCTCGCAGGACAAGGAGAAACTTTTGACTAATGCAAGCTCTCCCTAGCTCAGGCGGTGGACGTGCAACAGTTAATTCAATGTCAGATTGCCAGAAGCATACACTATACTACTAGTGCTATTATTGTTCGACTTCCTGAACAGCGAAGCGCAAAGTTTACTTGTACTACTACTATAGTCCATAAAGGTACGTACTATACTAGTACTAGGAACCGGATGGAGGAGCATCTGCACTCTTATTATAATTTTAAAATGTGATAAAGCAATCTTCAACACATTTGGTTCTCTTTGAGGGTTCTCGCATGTGATAATGGAAGTTGATTGCATGGAACACTCGCCACAATTCTCGCTTAATTCTGGCTCATATCCTGTTACAAATAGTAGCGCTCAGTAATATTTCCTCTTTTTTTGTTATTCGCCATGTAAACAGGTCAGCAAACCTTGTGGCGCATCTTCGTGCGAACCGTGCTTGCTGCACTTTGAATGTGGCCGAGAGCTGGCTTGATAAAACACCTCGCTTCCTACTTCTTTTTTTGCGGGGTACCTCGCTTCCTAGTGACCAGTGTCTTGGCTGATCGTCCTAAGAATGCTTATATTTGAATAAAGCTCTCTCATTTACCCGCAAAAAAGATTAAGCCATATTAACCGGAAAGGAGGGAGTATGGACTAGCACTACTTTTTGGTGTGTCCCATGAACTCGCAGAACGAGAAGAAGCTTGCAGGACAAGGTGAAGCTCGCTTACGCCTTTTGACTAATGCAACCTACCCTCCGTGGACATGCATCAGTCCATTCGGTGTCAGATTGTCAGAGGCATACACTGTAGTACCCAACATGGGGAGTACCATCATTGTTCGACTTCACGAAGGGGCGAAGAGCCAAGCGCAGTAGTACGCGTACTTGGTTTTGCACCTTCATACTACTCCACTCTCCGTCACAGTTTACAGGGCGCGCTTCATTATGATGCATTTCTCTCAATGCATTTCCACCACCAGAGAGACTTTAGACGTGTTTGGTATAATGCTCAATTAATTAGGGCGTGGTAACCGCAATCAAGTCCACAATTTTCTCTCCATGTACTGTACTACTACGGAGTGCATGCATGTGTGTACCCGGGGTGGAAGCACTGCATGCATGTGTGTACGCATTATTCCCTCTAGTAATAGACGCCGTGCTATAACTACCAATGCTATTTTTCAGGCCGATCGCTAGTCGCCTTGCTCCCACAGATTTTTTTTCTTTTTTCTGAAGCGCGCTGTATAAACAATGATGGATGGAGTAGTATGAGTGGATTCAAAGAAGAGCGTATTGATGGTTGCTTCTTCAGAGAAACTTACAGTGGTAAAGGTGGGGCTTATGATTTGACTGCTCATTACTCACTATTAATGCGGCGCAATGACCAGGCTGAGTCTCCCATGCGGTTGTGCACTACCCCCTCATTTTGCTCCGTATGTAGTCACTTGTTGAAATCTCTGTTAAGACGAATAGAATATTTAGGAACGGAGGGAGTACACATACGAAGCAAAATGAGTGAATCTACACTCTAAAATATGCCCGTTTTAAATTTGTAAAAAGACAAATATTTAGGAACGAAGGAGTATAATTTTGTGCATGGCACATGGACCCAGATGATGAAGAGGCTTCTGGCAATGCTATCAAGCTTCCATCATTTGTTTACATAATTGACGTACTATACAAATAATTTTCCAGCGACATGAAATTGTACAATGGTGTGAGCTTTCAGCTTTTGTTTCACGTGTCTTGCCATCAATGCTCTTTCGGAAACAATAAAAACTAACTTCCTTGCTAATGCATGTCAATTATTAGCGTATCAGAGCTAATAATTACATCAGAACTGAAGACAAAGTTGTGAGAAGGTGTTAAATTAAAATTGATCCATGCTTTCATTGGCAGCAACGTCCCCCCAGCTCTGTCTAAATCAATAAGGCATGTTGGGAAAAAAAGTAGCTGTCTGGAGCATGCAACATTCCGATCATTTTGTGCAGTTCCACTAAAATAGAGCTGAGCGTCTCTGTTACAAAGATATCAAGTGTGATTACGATAATAGAGGACTGCTGATGAAACAATAAACACACAAATAGAAGCCGGTCACCTTTGCAGTCTCTCTTAAGACTAACTAGTTGGAGAATATTAGGCTCGGAGTTGGATGAGGAGGATAGAGCAAAACCAATCTCCCTTTGTGCAGTCGCACTGAAATGTAGAGAAGTTGCCCGTGTGACATTTTAGTACAACTGCACAAAACACTCTTAAGAAAAAAGTGATTTGTGCAATTCACCAAAAGGTCGCAATAGCAACGACGTGAAATGGATAGCCCTGTTTGCAAAAATGAGGTAGAAAGGAAACAATTACTGGCCAATAACAGTTGATGACACATGCGACGACAAAAAAGAAGCATATTCCTTGTCCTAAGGGAAGATAACAACACGGTTGTGTTTGTCTAAAACGGTGTGAGAACGAGAATGCAATATCGAAAGTACGTCATACGAGCGACATTTTGGGCAAAGAACTATGGAAGATCCACATGCAGCGACGTGGGAAAACGGGCAGTGGAGCAAGGCCGGAGGGGATACTTGGAGGTCGTCGGGATGTAACTAGGTGAGTGGCGGCGGGCGGAATCTGCGACCAGGTGGCGTAGGCCCTGCCGCGTCGGAGCTTGGTCAGAGAGAATGGCGTGTACCGAAGGTCGGGACGTGCTGTCTCGATGCCGTCGAACGGAGAAACGATGCACTTCCTCCCTTTCCCCCGGCGGACGGGATGCGGCTGGATCAGTGACCAACGGTGAGAGAGAGAGGCCACCGCACTCCCTTTCCCCCGGCGGAGGGGATGCGGCCGGATCAGTGACCAACGGTGAGATAGAGAGGACACCCCGCTCCCTTTCCCCCGGCGGACAGGATGCGGCTGGATCAGTGACCAACGGGGAGAGAGAGAGAGAGGTCACCGCACTCCCTTTTCCCCGGCGGATGGGATGCGGCCGGATCAGTGACCAACGGTGAGAGAGAGAGAGAGGCCACCGGAGCCTTGTGTGAGATACTCTGAAGAGCGGACTACCTTTTCCTCCATAAAAATCGTTTTATATTCTGTGTACGTGCCATTGAGCGCTATAACTTTATTTAAAAATAACGCGGCAACGCGTCAAGTTGAACTTTGTTTCGTGCACGTGTGGTACACGACCTCCCTAGGTAAACAACCCCTACAGGCATTCAAATTAGCATGTGGGCTGCCATTTCATAAAGAAATGAGCTCCACCATGTACCCGCGCGGGTGTGGCTGGGCACGAAGCGTGAGTACGTGCATGGTGCACCTATTCTCTTCTTGTATACGTACACCACCTGCATGGGGTTGTGTGAGAGAGATACAAACCTAGAGAAATATAGTGTGTGGGTTCTTGAGAGTTTTTTTGTGGGGGGTCAATCAAAAAATTTAACATATGCAATGTGTGTGAAATAGAGTCCTGGATATAACATATATATAGAGGGGGCGATCCACGAGAAGAGAGTGGAGGTATCATCGGCTTGAGGTGTCCATGAATCGAAGAGAGGGATGATGTGTGTGTGTGTGCACGCGCGCGATCGATAAAGAGTGCCATCGAATTTGTGTGTGCCCACGTCAAAGATATAGAGTGGTTGGCCTACTGGAACGTGAGATGGGACATGTGCAGTTTGTCTCTGTGGCATGGATACCTACCTGCAGCGCTCGACTATCAGTGTCTGGTGGGGGAAGAGGGAGGCCCAATTAACTATAGAGGTACAATGGCTGGTATATGTGTGGAGGAGGAGAGAGGCCTACCTCATGTATTAAGGAGATCGATCTGCCTCATGTATTAAGGGAGATCGATCGACATCCATGCATATGTGCAGGAGATGAATAAGGTTGGGAGAGAGACAAAGCTAGAGTGTTGGAGGGGGTGGTAGTGGAGTTGCTTCTAACAAATGGTGGGATAGGCTTGCTAGACAAACGGAGGGCACACCCGCAATATCAATAAGAGAGGAGATGGCTGCTTGTTGTCTGTGCACGTGCGTGTGAGAGACGGGTCAGGAGGCATGCACGAATGATGAGGGGGGACGATGTGGCTGTGGTAAGCAGACGTAACTTCATAGGAAGATCAATCGCCCTTTGTAAGAGAAAGGAGAGACATAACTGTGAGGTACGTCGATCGATGGGGGGTAGTTAAAGTCGATCTAGGTATATGTTGGGAGATCGATCGATATACATGCATGTGTGTGTTAGAAGCAAATGAGGCACGATGAGAAGGATAGAGAGGGATGCATGTAGGAGGTGGTACGAGAGGCATACTATATCGAGGGGGGGGAGTGTGCGAGTACGAGAATGATGAAAAGAGTGGTGGGAGTGAGGCATGGACGGTGATAAGAGAAGAGGGGAAGCTTGTGTTTGTGCTAGGAACACCTGGCTAGAGAGGCATATCGATCGATGTGTGCCGTAAAGAAGGAGCTGGGGGGCCTACACACACCATGGGTGAACGACCTAAAGTGAAAAGACGAATTTGCGCGATGGAGCTAGAGAATGCTGAGGGAGGGTGAGAGGGATGCGGGCGTGTGCATGCACAAGAGAAAGTTAGCGCTAGCTACAAAGATAAGAGGGTTGTGTGGGTGTAAAAGACGAATAGAGATCATATATACTTCATTATAAAAAGCGAATTCGGATATTTGAAGAATTTATCATAGTGTTTCAAACCGACGGAAGTGTGAATATATATAACGGTGATACACATGGTGTGGTTATGAACATGGTATACTACATTTAATATGTTTTATCTCTACTCTTATAAAAAACGGAGTTGTTGATGATGGTGTGCCTGCCATCCTGCATTATAGGCCGTCTGATTTATATCTGGCGGATAGCAAGGAAACTATGATGGTTGAAGTTGGCAACAATCATGATTGTAGATTCTTATTGAAATAGAGAAACAAATTCAAATTTAGTTCGAATTGCAGCGGTAGTATAGACATTTGGAATGCACTAAAATGTTGGTATGAGTAGGTTACATGCATTATACAACAACAGAAAAAATTTAATCGGACATAACATGGATTCATACTCCCTCCTTCCATCTATATAGGGCGTAATGAGATTTTTAAGACCGCCTTTCACTATTGACAAGATTAATACTACATGATATGCACAATGTGAAAATTATATCATTGAAAGAACCTTTCACAGACGAATTTAACGGTGTGCTTTGTGTATGTTGCATGTCATATATCATTGCTCTAATATTTGGTCAAAGTTAGCATCGAAAAACGCATTAGGCCCTATATAGATGGAAGGAGGGAGTAGCCTTGAATAGCATTTGTATAGTAAAACGGGGCAAGACTCTCTCTTTGTGTGGTGTGAATAGTTTTATTTTTTTTCGTTTTCTTTTTGGTTGAGGGAAGTGCGAATTAATTTGGTACGTACAAGTACAATATTACCACACCTTAGGCTTGTCCCTAAAATTCAACCAGCGTCTTGTTATATCTCGAAAATTCAGATATCGTCCTCCCAAAACTGGCGCCTTCACAACCCGTGCCTTGTTATCCCGAAATTACAACGCGCGCGAAAACTCCCTCCAGCTGCCAAATCCCGACACGCGAAATCCCCCTTCTAACCCTGAGCCGAAAGGGCCGATAGTTCAAATCGGTGGGGGGTACTTTTGTAACACACCCTACATTTTGGACAAGCGCGTTCCTAAGTAATGCTTCACCCCCTCCCATCGCCCCCTTTTCGCCATTCAAAATCCCAGGCCGCCATAACCTCTCCGCTCCAGCCGCGAAACCCCACCCTCCTCCGTCCGCCACGTCACCTCTGCCCAGCCGGAGCCTCTTCCCCGACGACGTCGTCCAGCGCAACAGCTCGACGTCCCTCGTCCACCTCCCCGGATGAGGATCCGTCGTCCATCTCGCCGTCCCGCCGGTTCAGCCGCCCCGTCTTCCACCTCGAAGGAGCTGCTCCGACGATCGCCTCGTCTATCGCGGCTGCTCCATCCCCACAGCGCCGCCTTAACCTACTCCACCGGAACCACAGCATCCTCACCGACTCCTCGGACGAAGCCGAGGCCTACTCGACGCCACCAAAGAGGTTGTACACTCATCGCATCGCACCTTCTCCTTAACTCGACCTCCCAGCGCCGACGGTGCTCCATCCCACACCCCCATGGAGCGGCTACCTTGAAGCCGGCCGCGGGCGACATCTCCACGGCGGCTCTCCCCCAGTGCGAGGCCCCTTCGGTGACGGTGTCCATACCAGCCGGATCTGCTGCTGCTGCTCCGGCTCTCGCTCGCTCGCCCTGCTGCTGCTCTCCCCCTCGCTCGTGTTGCTGCTCTACTCCGATTAAGCCACACTTCAGTCGATTGAATCGACTTTTGGGTCAGTCAATTTTCAGGGGTTGGGGGGGCGGCTCGCCGGAGTTAAGGAAGAACCACCCGCAGCAGGGACGGGGGCTCGCCAGAGAGGTACCCCACTATCTATCTTCGGGTTCAGGGTGGGGGCGTGGGGCCTAGAGGGCTGGCCGAGGCGACGGTGGTGAGTTGTTTCGGGGCGGCGAGGCGGCGCTGGGGCCGGCAGTTTGGCCGGTGGTGGCTGGCGACTCAGGGGGGTGCAGGTTGAAGATGCACCGCAGGCCCTCCCTAAACTACATGTCAAGTGCCTCTCTACTACCATTGCGTTCAGTTTCGACAGTAGCATTCAGATTCCGCGGTAAATTTCAGTTTCGACAGTTAAGTTCAGAGTCAACAGTTTTTACCTCATCTGTTGTAGTCAGGTGGTTTTTGGTGATGTTAATTTTACATCCATTTTACATCATCTATTGGAGATGCTATTATAATCCCACTTGAGATTGACGATGTCTGTCTTGTGCTGCTTCAGCCTTGACGTCTTACGGCTCACCGGATCTGCTCCAACGACAGAACGATCCGTCACAACAGAGCAGTGCCCTGGACGCTGTCTACAGATTCCTCAGATCTTCCTCCACACCTCTGATAGCCACCTCTGCCTCAACTGCTTCAACGACCAACCCAATGATGCTGAGGTCGACACGGCTACGGCAAAGAGGTTGTACACTTGATGCATCACTTATTACTATACATTCACGTCGATCCATTAGGGCTATTTTGGTTCAACAGAAAAACATCAATCCACTGGTTGTTACCATCACTCTAAATTTCTGCATGCTCTCCTTACATAATCTCATCATATTTTTTTCGTATGCATGTCAGATATTGTACACAGTCATGCTGAACATGTAGAGAAAAAGAGAAGAGTTTTGCACGGCAATACAATGTCATGCAGACATCGCTCCACGGTGGGTTCAATGGAAAACCCTCCCTACCCTCTCCAGATTGTAATCCAGAGAAAGATATCTGTTCTGAGGCGGATTTAGACGCCGCTGACCACTCCTATTTACCCCCAAGGTGTTTGCTCTACCTTGGCATGATGATGTTAGTCATATCATGCATATGTTGCCTTGTAGTGCCTACTTTTGACATCATATATGTCATCTGCTTAGTTTAGACATGTTCTGTAATGCCACCTGTTTAGTTTCAACATCATATATGGGAATTATGCAGTCTCATGTCTTTTAGCCAGCCATAATATATGTGAAATGTGCAATGCCATCCTGTTTAACCAGGCATCATATATTTGAATGATATCTTGCCCATCCTTTTCTTCATTACATTTCCATTTGTCGACAATGTTTGTACATTAAACTACTCTTCCTGTGAATCGTCCATTTGGGTGGGAGATGGAAAAATCTGGAGTGAAAACAAGGCCTTCAGAGCAGACAGTGCTACCTGTCGAAGCAGATCTCTTGTTGTGTCCCGATAGCTCCTCAGAGATGGATTCAGAGACAGATGACCAGTCCTATTCCCCCACTGAGGTGTATGCTCTAACTTGGCACGGTTATACTGCTCATATCATGCATACGGTGTCTTGCATTGCATAATTTAGACATCATATACACAATATTCAACACCATGTTCTTAGTTCAGACATCATATCGAATGCCCTCTGTTTAGCATATAAATCACATATGTGAATTAAATGATGCGATCCTGATTACTTAGATAACATGTAGGTGAATTATGTCATGCAATCCTATTTAGTTATTCATCATATCTTTGAATTATGTTATGCTATGCTATCCAGTTTAGATAGACATCATATATGTGAAATTATGTCATGCTATCCGTTTTAGCTAAACAATATACATGTCAACTATTTCATGCCCTCTTTTTTCCACACTATCTATTGCATCTGTCTCTCATACAATGTATGTACATTCAACTATGTTTCCTGTTTATCAGCCATCTGAATTGGAGCGGGTGATGCCAGTATCTAGCGGACTAAAAACACGGTCTTCAAATAAAACAGTACTACCTCTTGGTGGAGATAGCACCCCGGTGGTACATGCACAAGAACCAGCCCTACCACACATAACCCAAACTCTCGCAGATTGTACCCCTGCTATGATGGACAGAGAACCAGCTTCACCCAATCTAACCCCAACCCCAGCCGATAGTAACCCAGTTCCTGTTGACACAGCACCATCTCCACCACAGAGCTCCCAAACAAGAGCAGTTAGTAAGGCAGCTCCAGTGCCCATAGGGCCAGTACTATCATGGCGGACCCCAACTCCACCAGTTAGTACGCCTATTCCTGTGGAGGAAGCACAACCAGCTAGTCGTAGTTTAGCATCTATCGCATTTGATGTTGTTAAATCTTATGTGCGTATCTTCCCATCTTGGAAATATTATACTGAAGATGAAGGAAAATGTCAGTTGCAGGTGTTTGTCCAGGAGTTATGTGTAAGTAATGTTATTCATGGCAATTACTTTGCTTCTTCCCATACATCCTACCTCCATGATGGTTATAATACAGCAAATTTTCCCATTTTTCTCTATAGAGAAGGACCGATTTGGAAACTCAGGATGAGGTAACCTGTGCTAATACCTCTGCTACCTTCAAGAATGCTTGGTGGCAGTATCGGAATTACCTGAAGAAAACGTACTTCACCGGCAAAGAAACTCATCAATTCCCTTACGTTCTCCTGAGACACATTTACTGGACGATGACTGGGAACGCCTTGTTCTGTACTGGTCCCGAACCAAGAATGTGGTAAGGTCCATGAGCTCATTTTCTATTTTTTAAGTATTATATTCTTGCGTCTTACTGTACTCTGTTCATGTAGAACAAGTGCCAAAACCTGAAGAACAACTGTTCTAATTTAAGATTCCATTGCTACCATAGGACATAGATATATGTTTGTTTGATGCTTTTATTATGTACTAGTACTTGGCAATAGAAGACTTGGTAGTTTAATCCTGTCCACCTTACTAATGAACTGGTTCACCGAAATGAGTTTCATATACTAGTACATGCTAAACTTGTTATGTGTCTGCTTGTTTCTTCTTTTAGAATGCTAACAGAATATTGGGGAAGAGTGCCTTATTAAGCAATGGTAAAGGAAGTAACGCAGATAAGGTTCAGGATAGTGACACATCCTGTCTTGGTTTAGTGTTGGAGTTACTGGCCACTACCGCTTGCACAAGCTATTCAAACTCACTGTCTGAACCAGTTCGGTTTCTTGAGTCTCAACTACAAGCTAAAAGACATCGATCAGCTGTGCTGCGACAAGAAGCGGAAGGACTGCGGAAGTCCCTGGAGCATTCAGATGCATACTTTCTAGTGCAACAGCAAGTGTTGGAGGATTTTAGCGCCAAACAGGACAAAGCTAATCAGCTTGCTAAGCTTATTGCCAGCATGGTGGTTACCTAGGATAACGTTTCTTGAGCTCTTCTGAAGTTGTTTCAATTATGCTCTTGTTTTGCTGCCATGTTTATTTGCACTGGTGGCCAATTTTGACGGCCAGTGTATATGATATGCTGCTTTGTTCCCTATATTTGCACTGGTGGCGAACTTTGATGCCCAGTGGATGTAATATGTGTAATAGCCGTGATAGCCTAGCGTTAGTTGCTTGCTTATTTATTCCCTTGTTGTCTTGTTTATTTGTTTGCTTATAGTCATTGCAGTTCTTTTTCCGCGGTTAACTAGTGGCTGCAATAACCTATTTTTTAAACTAGGCCACAATAACCATGGGCTAATATTTACTGTAGTGACACTGGGCCTCCTACGGGCCGTAGAAACAGTGGGCCTTCTACGGGCCGTAGAAACAGTAGGCCTTCTATAGGCCGTAGAAACAATGGGCCTTCTACGGGCCGTATCATCAATGGGCCTTATACGGGTCGTATGATCGATTGGCCAAACATGGGCCAATAACAGGCCGCATTATGGCTGTAAACGGGCTAGAGCTGGAATCGTCCATTCATGGGCCGACCGTAACGGGCCATCGTTAATAGGCCGTATTTGATGACGCTATGAAAACGGCCCAACGTATTAACGGGCCACAAACGGTCCGACTATAACCACGGGCTGAATTTGGCCCACAAGCAGAAAATGACAGTAACGGGCCGTAAGTAACGAATGCTGGAAATGAGCCCAAGAATAAATGGGCTCTGAGAAGGACGAAAGATAACATGGGCTGGAAACGGCCCAACGGAATAACGGGCCGTTAATGGGTATAAAGTGATACACTGTTCATTACGGGCTAGTTTCACCACGGGCCGTTAATGGGTGTAAAGTGATACACTGTTCCTTACGGGCCAGTTTCACCACGGGCCGTTAATAGGCCAAGATTTACATAGGGCCTCATATGGGCCGAAAGACGTCATGGTCCATACATGGGCCAGAAGTGAAAACGGGCTGGAATCATATTGGATGGCCCAGATGACGCTACTAGGCCTAATTCGGATAGGGCGTAACGGG
Source organism: Triticum urartu (assembly GCF_056163025.1). Taxonomy (NCBI): domain Eukaryota; kingdom Viridiplantae; phylum Streptophyta; class Magnoliopsida; order Poales; family Poaceae; genus Triticum; species Triticum urartu. Next base: position 495,150,706 of record NC_141873.1, on the reverse strand, counting down.
CCTTGGGTTAGCGGGCTGTAAATGGGCTATATGCGAACAGGCTATTAACAGGCTTTCCATGGGCCGGCCCGCCACCTTTTGACCAAGTAAAATGGGCTGGCTTTTTCACAAGAATGGGCCTATGTTGGGCCGTGCCACGTGTCGACGTATCATAGGTGCCTTCCGTCCAATGAGTGGTTGACATCTGTCCCAACGATGAGCCGACACGTGTTTCCTCCAGCCAATGATGATTTTACACATGGAAAATCCCCATTGGTCGGGGCTGTTAACGGGTTATCGGATCCAAAACCCGACCCGATAGCTTAACGGCGTTCCGTTACGGTGGATGCCACGTGTCGGTCACCCTTGACGAAAGCACTTCTGCGACGCGCGATTTATCGTCATGGAAGTGGACACTTCCGTGATGATAATTTTGGTAATGTCATGGAACACTTCTACGACAGCACAGGTATGACTATCTTGATTCTGTCATAAATTTGTCATGGATGTACATGCATGACAAAAAAAGCGACCTACTGTGACAAACACGTATCATCACGGAAGTGTATTTTTTTGTAGTGCAATGTCGAATTGGAGAAATACAAGGCATCTCCGGGTAATATTTCCCTCTATCGATAATTCAGAATGATACATTGATAGTGTGAATGTGGGTGCTTATCTTTGTATTGGGTCGTTAGACCAATTATGAGAGCAGCTGAACGCCGCTCGTGATGAAGAACATGGAGCCAAAAAGCTACTAGCAGCAGGCGAGTGTGTATTAACAAAAGTCGTTCAAGAGAAAAGAAACTCCAGGAGTCGAACACCAAGCCGGGCGAAGAACTGAAAGATGTACGAGCTCAGCTAGCTGACTCTTTGAAGGAGAACAAGAAGCAGCGAGGCGGCATATTCAGTATGTGGCCGCTTTTATCTTATAACAGTTTGGAGGTAACAGTAGCTGATATAGCTGTAATTGCAGGTGTATTGACGAACCACCCCGAAGAGGAGGTGTCTGGATCATCAAGTGATCTTCTGCAAGGGCTGTCACAGTTGCACGAGCAAGCTCGGCAGGCGATGCGGAGTGTGGCCAAGGCCTTATGGACATCCGACTCCCCTCCAGGAAGCATGGAGAAGCTGGTAGAGCTGTTTAAGGGAGTGCGGCGGCGTATCCGACTGTGGAAGATATCGACTTGCCGAGAGGGTGCTCGAGAGGCCTGGGCCATGGTGAAAACGCGGTATACCAAGCTAGATCCGAATCACATGGCCCGGGTTGGACCAGTAGGGTTGAATGGGGAAGAAATTCCCGTTAGTTTAGTATATGACCAAGTGGAAGTGGCCGCTAGATATTCCCAACAGGATTGTAAGTTAGACCGCCTGTTGGATGGTATAGAAGAGGAAGTCTTTGAGTCTTGAGTGACTATGTACTTCCTTCTAGCTAGATAATAAAGACAATTGTCATTGCCGACCTTTTCGCTTCAACCTCTGGACCCGAAGGTCCGAGTGTTTCCGGATACCCTAACGATAGAATATACCGGGGTATGCATGGGAACCAGGCGTAGGGGTCATAATTGCTCGAACAGACAATGTGTATCCGGCTAGTTATGTTATATTACATTATGTAAGAAACATCTTCTAGAGAGAATAGTTCCGTTAAGGGTTCCTTTCCCTGGGTGTGCATGTGTTTCATGTGCATGTCCGAACTGTGATTGAAAAAAAATCGTAGAGTATGTAACATCTGGGGTTCACAATGGAGTGAATGCGGAAACATCTTTAATTCGCCGACCGAATATTCCCTTAAGAACGCTAGCTTTCGGCTTCACCCAGTCTGAGGTACACATTCGGATGACCCGGCAGTAACAATCACAGAGGTGCTCCCTTTATGCCCTAGCCAAACTAACGGGAAAGTAGGGCATAAGCACAGGAGCCAGGCAACCCATCTTGGCCAAAACTTAAGTCATATCGATGCATATAATGGCGAAGAAAAGGTACATATGGAAAGACACATATGCATTGGGCTTGATGCTCGAAAAATAATAGCAAGCTTCTGTACGAGAAGCCCCCAGGTATAATGAACGTGCATATGTAGAGATGTATGCATCAGGTAGGGATGGTCTAGCCGTATTGAAGTCGTAAGGCTAAAGAAAAAAGGAAAAAAAGAGGAAAAAACGAAAAGAGGGGGAAAATAACTGTAATAACAGGAGGGAGGAAACGAACACAGAGTTCGGCGCTAGGCATAAAATCGTCGTAGTCTGGCCGCGTTCCAGGGGTTCGGCTCCAGGTGATTGTCTGACGCATCACGTAGGCGGTACGCTTCTCCGGTGAGAACTTAGTCAATGATGAAGGGACCCTCCCACTTGGGCTTGAGTTTGTCCTTTTTCTTCTCCGGGAAGCATAGAACGAGTTCACCAACGTTATAAGTCTTGGCCCGCACTTCTCTGCTTTGGTACCTGCGAGCCTGCTATTGATAATATGCGGAACGGGCTTTTGCGACGTCGCGCTCCTCCTCCAAGGTATCTAAGCAGTCCTGTCGATCTAGCTCGGCTTCTCTCTCTTCGTACATACGCACTCGAGGTGAGTCACGAATAATATCCCAGGGTAACACTGCTTCCGCACCGTATACCATGAAGAAGGGTGTATATCCGGTAGTGCGGTTGGGTGTGGTCCGCAGCCCCCAGAGTACGGAGTCGAGTTCCTCCACCCAGTGCTTGTCTGATTCCTTTAGAGACCGCACTAGTCTGGGTTTGATGCCGCTCATGATAAGACCATTAGCCCGTTGACTAAACCGTTTGTCTGTGGGCGATAGACAGAGGCGTAATCGAGCTTAATGCCTAGATTAGCACACCAGATTTTTCACTTCATCGACTGTGAAATTGGAGCCATTATCGATGATTATGCTGTGCGGGACACCATAACAGTGTACCACGCCGGATATGAAATCTATTACTGGCCCCTCTTCACGTGTTTTGACTGGTTTAGCCTCTATCCACTTAGTGAATTTATCCACCATGACTAGCAGATACTTTCTCTTATGGCTTCCTCCCTTAAGGGGTCCGACCTTATCGAGTCCCAAAACCGCAAAAGGCCAAGTGATGGGGATTGTTTGTAAGGCAGTGGAGGGCATATGGCTCTGGTTGGCAAAGAGTTGGCATCCGACACAATCTTGGACAAGGTCCTGTGCATCTCCTCGGGTCGTCGGTCAATAAAACTATGTACTGAAGGCCTTGCTAACAAGGGCCCTAGCTGCGGCGTGGTGACCGCCCCCCTCTTCCTCGGATATACATCGTTGAAGGACTCCGGTAGCGCTTTTCTTATAGAGCTCTCCGTCATGAACCTTGTAGGCCTTCAAACGCCGGACAATGCAGCGGGCCTTATTCTGGTCCTCAGGAAGCTCCTTCCTATTAAGGTAGGCCAGGAAGGGTTCGGTCCATGGGGCAATGACTGCCATGATGAGATGCGCCGACGGTGTTATTTCGGTGGCTGAGCCTCCGACGACGTCGGTGTTTCCGGCATCTGGGGTTATGTTTGGATCCGGACTAGTGTTGCCGTTTTCCCCCTGCCACACCACGGATGGCTTAAAAGGCCTTTCCAGGAAGATATTAGGTGGGACGGGGTTGCGCTTAGCGCCGATACGAGCAAGAACATCCGCCGCTTGATTACTTTCTCGAGCCACGTGATGGAACTCGAGCCCCTCGAACCGGGCCGACATTTTTATGACTGTGTTACGATACGCTGCCATCTTCGTATCTTTGGTGTTGAAGTCTCCATTTATTTGAGATATTGCAAGGTTTGAGTCCCCGCGCACTTCTAGGCGTTGTATGCCCATGGAGGCAGCCATCCGGAGACCATGCAATAAGGCCTCGTATTCGGCTGTGTTATTGGAGTCTGTATATAGTATTTGGAGGACGTACTGAACGACATCTCCAGTAGGGGACGTTAAAACGACGCCCGCTCCTAACCCTGCCAACATTTTGGAGCCATCGAAGTACATGACCCAATTGGAATATGTGTCGTACTCTTTAGAGAGTTCGGCCTCTGTCCATTCGGCGACGAAGTCGGCCAGTACTTGGGATTTGATAGCTCAGCGTGGTTTATATGTGATGTAGAATGGGAGGAGCTCAATGGCCCATTTGGCAGTCCGGCCCGTAGCATCGCGGTTTTTTATAATGTCATTGAGTGGTACTTCGGAAGCCGCCGTGATCGAACACTCCTAGAAGTAGTGACGGAGCTTTCGGGATGCCATGAAGACCATGTATGCTATCTTTTGATAATGAGGGTACCGGGATTTGCATGGTGTAAGAACATTAGATACGTAGTATACTGGCTTCTGAAGCGGGAATTTATGTCCGTCCCGTTCTCGTTCAACGACGAGTACGACACTCACCACCAGATGTGTTTGTCGATATGTATAATAACATTGGTTCACCGACATTTGGTTCGGCCAAGATTGGATTGCTCGCAAGAAGGGTCTTTATTTCCTCCAGTCCAGTTGTTGCCTCTTCCGTCCACTCGAAGTGGTCGGTTCGCCGTAGGAGGCGATAGAGTGGCAGTGCCTTTTCTCCCAATCTGGAGATAAAGCGGCTTAGAGCTACCACGCAACCCGCAAGATTTTGAACTTGTTTAAGGTCGGTTGGCTTAGCCAATTGTGACAGAGCTCGGATTTTGGTTGGGTTTGCTTCAATTCCTCTATTGGAGACGATGAAGCCCAGCAGGGACGCCGAAAACGCACTTTTCTGGATTGACCTTAATGTCATACACGCGGAGGTTCTCGAATGTGAGACGTAAATCGTCTATTAGTGTTTCGACGTGCCTAGTTTTGATGACGGCGTCGTCCACATAAGCTTCAACTGTCTTGTCAATCTGTTTCTCCAGGCATGTTTGAATCATGCGTTGGTATGTGGCGCCGGCGTTCTTGAGCCCGAAGGGCATGGTGTTGAAGCAGAATGGCCCATATGGGGTGATGAATGCTGTTGCAGCTTGATCGGACTCCTTCATTTTGATTTGATGGTATCTGGAATATGCGTCAAGGAAACACAATGAGTCGTGTCCTGCGATGGCGTCGATGATTTGATCGATGCGGGGAAGGGGGAAGGGATCCTTGGGGCATGCCTTGTTGAGGTCTTTGAAATCGACGCACATGCACCAGGATTTGTCCTTCTTTGGTACCATCACCAAATTTGCCAGCTAGTCCAGATGTTTTATTTCTCTAATGAATCCGGCCTCGATTAGCTTGGCTAGCTCTTCCCCCATAGCTTGGCGTTTGGGTTCGAAAAAGCGCCGCAGTGTTTGCTTGACCGGCTTGTGTCCTTTTAATATTTTGAGGTTGTGTTCGGCCAACTCGCGTGGGATTCCTGGCATATCGGAAAGGTGTTAGGCGAATATACCCCAATGCTTGCGCAGGAACTCTCGTAGAGCGGCGTCAACCGTCGGGTCTAGTTGTGCTCCGATGGATGCTGTCTTCTTGGGGTCCGTTGGATGGACTTAGAATTTGACTATTTCTTCAGCCGATTTGAATGAGGTGGATTTGGATCGTTTGTCTAGGACCACATCATCTCTGTCCACCATGGAGCGCAGCGCGGTTAACTCTTCGGCCGCGAGGGCTTCAGATAATGCCTCAAGGGCCAGGGACGCGGCCTTATTCTCGGCGCGGAGTGCTATGTCCGGATCACTAACTAGAGTGATTATACCGTTGGGCCCGGGCATCTTAAGCTTCATGTACCTGTAATGGGGTATTGCTTGAAAGTGCGTAAATGCAGCTCGCCCTAAGAGGGTGTGATATCCGCTATTGAAGGGGGCCACTTGGAAGGTTATTTCTTCGGACCGATAGTTCTCCGGCGTGCCGAATACCACGTCGAGGGTGATTTTTCCCGCACACCATGCCTCCTGACTGGGAATGATTCCTCGGAAGGTCGTGATGCTTTGCTCGATGCGGCTCCTGTCTATTTCCATTTTTCGTATTGTATCCTCGTATATGAGGTTCAGTCCGCTGCTGCCATCCATGAGAACCTTGGTGAGCAGAAAGCCATATACAATACGGTTGAGGACAAAGGCGGCTGGTGTTCGGACCATCCTGTGTTTTTGTTCGTCGTCAGAGTTGAAGGTTATCGCTGTGTCGTTCCAGGGGTTTATTGTTGTGGTCTGGCAGACTTCGACGAGTTTGTGGAGTGCCCTTTTGCGCCTGTTGTTTGAAGTGAATGTCTCAAAAACCATTAGTACTCTGGGTTCGTCGTCTTCTGGAGGGTGTTGCTCTGGGGTGTCTTTGGTGCGGATGTCCTCACCGTTTTTGGCTACCTGCCGAAGTATCCAACATGCTCTAAGGCTATGGGTTGGTGTGGTATCCGGTATGGTGTGTATTTTGCATGGGCCATCAAGCCATCCCTCCAGAACGGTTCCGCGCCACGTGATGGGTTTGCATTTCTTGGCTATTGATCTGGGCGCGTTACAGGGGTGCGCCCTTTTTCCCTCGACCAATGGTTGAGTTGGGACCGATAGCTTCCAAACTGTCTGATCTCTCCAGGCGCTCTCCATTGCGCTGTACTTCTGTACATTAGTTGCCAAGTTAGCGAAGTGTAGTATGCGGCGGCGATTAATGGCGTTGAGGAGTCCTTCGTTCATGCAATTGTTGCGGAACGCCGATATTGCATCTTCGTCGCAACAATCTTTAACCTTGTCCTTGACAAGGAGGAAAAAGTGGTGGGCCATTTTCTGAGACTGCTGCTGTATGCTCATGAGAGCACTTATGTCTGGGTGGGTGGGTGGAATTGGATCTGAACCCTGACCCGATCGATGATTCGGAGTCTGAGGTTTTTCCGGACTGAACAGTCCGGGCTCCGGAGTATCTTCTGATTTTTTAAGCCTGTCGTCCGACTGTAAGTTCGTAGGACGAGGCGTGTCTTTCTGCCAGTAGGTATCCGTCTTCTCGAGGTCGGAGATCCGAAAATAATTCGTCCTCAAGATAGAGGAAGGGTTATCTTGTTGCTCGACTACCGCTATCTGGTGGGTGGTCGGTGGAGAATTAATCTCTCTCTGGTCAGGTTTAATCCCCACTCGATCGTAGTCTGTAGTGACCCCCAAGGCGGCGATACGATCTAGGAGTTCGTTCAAAGACGGTAACTCCGTCGGATCCATCTGTTTGGCATATTCAGAATCAACGCAGATATGTTTTTCGATGACTCGGGAGGTCATCCTTGTCGGCTCGAAGGCCGAGCTGGCAATCATGGTAAAACCGCCCAGTCGGAGTGTTTGGCCTGAGGCCAGAAATCCCTCGGAGGTGATATTTTCCTTGACGGTAAGTCGAGCCATCAACCTCTGCGATGACGGCACAGTGGAACTCTCAATGAAAGCACCAATGTCGGTGTCAAAATCGGCGGATCTCGGGTAGGGGGTCCCGAACTGTGCGTCTAAGGTTGATGGAACAGGAGACAAGGGACACAATGTTTACCCAGGTTCGAGCCCTCTCTATGGAGGTAATACCCTACTTCCTGCTTGATTGATCTTGATGAATATGAGTATTAAAAGAGTTGATCTACCATGAGATCGTAATGGATAAACCCTAGAAGTCTAGCCTGTATGACTACGGTATTGAGTATATCCTTTCCGGACTACACCCTCCGGTTTATATAGACAAGGGGGGGATCTAGGGTTACATAGAGTCGGTTACATAAGATGGAATCTTCATAGTTGTTCGCCAAGCTTGCCTTCCACGCCAAGGAGAGTCTTATCCGGACACGGGTACAGTCTTCGGTCTTCATATCTTCACAGCCCATCAGTCTGGCCCATAGATAACAGGCCGGACGCCCGAGGACCCCTTAGTCCAGGACTCCCTCAGCGTCCTCCATAAGCCTCAGAGTGACACTTGCGTAGGATCTGTTCCTGTTCATGCTTAGGTACACAACGTCTAATAACACCATCTACTCCTTCTTTATAAAGACGTGGGTCATCCTAGAAGTAATGTATTAAATCATAGAAGAACTTTTTCTTTTGCTGGTATGTGAAACTAGGTGGTATAAATTTAGCAACAATGTGATTAGCATAATCAGCATACCATGGAGCAGTACGAGAGGCATTTATGACATCTAATTGTTCATCAAGAAAGCTATCATCAAATAGGTAGTGGGTCATCAAGAACATTCTCTAACCTAGACAAGTTGTCTGCAACGGGGTTCTTAGCTCCCTTTCTATCAATAATATGCAAATCAAATTCTTGAAGCAAGAGAACCCATCTAATAAGTCTAGGTTTAGCATCTTTTGTTTCCATAAGATATTTAATAGCAGCATGATCAGTGTGAACATTTACTTTAGAATCAACAATATAAGGCCTGAACTTATCACAAGCAAATACAACTGCTAAAAATTCTTTTTCTGCAGTAGCATAATTTCTTTGGGCACTGTCTAGAGTTTTACTAGCATATTAAATAACATTTAATTTCTTATCAACTCTTTGTCCTAGAACAGCCCCTACATCATAATCACTAGCATCACACATAATTTCAAAAGGTAAATTCCAATCAGGAGGTTGAACAATAGGTGCAGAAACCAAAGCTTTCTTAAGTATTTCAAATGCTTCTACACAATCATCATCAAAGACAAAAGGGACATCTTTTTGTAAGAGGTTAGTCAGAGGCCAAGAAATTTTAGAAAAGTCCTTAATGAACCTCCTATAAAAACCGGCATGACCAAGGAAACTTCTTATACCTTTAATGTCCTTAGAACACGGCATTGATACGTCTCCAACGTATCTATAATTTTTGATTGTTCCATGCTATTATATTATCTGTTTGGGATGTTTACGGGCTTTATTATGCTATTTTATATGATTTTCGGGACTAACCTATTAACCTAGAGCCCAGTGACAGTTTCTTTTTTTTCCTTGTTTTAGAGTATCGCAGAAAAGGAAAATCAAATGGAGTCCAATTGACCTGAAACTTCACAGAACTTATTTTTGGACCAGAAGAAGCCCACGGAGTGTTGGAGATGGACCAGGAGAGTCACGGGCTGCCCACGAGGGGGGGGCACCCACCCCCCTGGACGCGCCCCCTGCCTCGTGGACAGCCCAGAGGTCCACCGACGTACTTCTTCCTCCTATATATACCCATATACCCTAAAAACTTCTAGGCGCACAATAGATCGGGAGTTCCGCCGCCAGAAGCCTTCGTAGCCACCGAAAACCAATCTAGACCCGTTCCGGCACCCTGCCGGAGGGGGAATCCCTCTCCGGTGGCCATCTTCATCATCCCGGCGCTCTCCGTGACGAGGAGGGAGTAGTTCACCCTCGGGGCTAAGGGTATGTACCAGTAGCTATGTGTTTGATCTCTCTCTCTGTCGTGTTCTTGAGGTGATACGATCTTGATGTATCGCGAGCTTTACTATTATAGTCGGATCTTATGATGTTTCTCCCCCTCTACTCTCTTGTAATGGATTGAGTTTTCCCTTTGAAGTTATCTTATCGGATTGAGTCTTTAAGGATTTGAGAACACTTCATGTATGTCTTGCGTGGGATACCCGTGGTGACAATGGGGTATTCTATTGATCCACTTGATGTATGTTTTGGGGATCAACTTGCGGGTTCCGCCCATGAACCTATGCATAGGGGTTGGCACACGTTTTTGTCTTGACTCTTTGGTAGAATCTTTGGGGCACTCTTTGAAGTACTTTGTTTTGGTTTGAATAGATGAATCTGAGATTGTGTGATGCATATCGTATAATCATACCCACGGATACTTGAGGTGACATTGGAGTATCTAGGTGACATTAGGGTTTTGGTTGATTTGTGTCTTAAGGTGTTATTCTAGTACGAACTCTATGATAGATTGAACGGAAAGAATAGCTTCATGTTATTTTACTACGGACTCTTCAATAGATCGATCAGAAAGGATAACTTTGAGGTGGTTTCGTACCCTACCATAATCTCTTCGTTTGTTCTCCACTATTAGTGACTTTGGAGTGACTCTTTGTTGCATGTTGAGGGAAAGTTATATGATCCAATTATGTTATTATTGCTGAGAGAACTTGCACTAGTGAAAGTATGAACCCCTAGGCCTTGTTTCAACGCATTGCAATACAGTTTACGCTCACTTTTATTATTAGTTACCTTGCTGTTTTTATATCTTTAGATTACAAAAACCTATATCTACCATCCATATTACACTTGTATCACCATCTTATCGCCTAACTAGTGCACCTATACAATTTACCATTGTATTGGGTGTGTTGGGGACACAAGAGACTCTTTGTTATTTGGTTGCAGGGTTGTTTGAGAGAGACCATCTTCATCCTACGCCTCCCATGGATTGATAAACCTTAGGTCATCCACTTGAGGGAAATTTTCTACTGTCCTACAAACCTCTGCACTTGGAGGCCCAACAACGTCTACAAGAAGAAGGTTGTGTAGTAGACATCAGGCATCTTTTCAATAGCATCAACCTTAGCTTTGTGAACTTCAATACCTCTTTCAGAAATTTTATGCCCCAAGACAGTACCTTCATTAACCATAAAGTGGCACTTCTCCCAATTCTAGACAAGATTAGTTTCTTCACATCTCTGCAAAACTCGATCAAGGTTGCTTAAGCAATCATCAAAAGAAGTCCCATAAACGGAGAAATCATCCATGAATACCTCAACAATCTTTTCACAAAAGTCAGAGAATATAGCAGGCATACATCTTTGAAAGGTAGCAGGTGCATTACATAAACCAAAAGGCATACGTCTATAAGCAAAGGTACCAAAAGGGAAAGTAAAAGTTGTCTTTTCTTGATCCTCTTTTGACACAGGTATTTGAGAGAAACCAGAATAACCATCTAGAAAGCAAAAATGTGTATGCTTGGATAATCTTTCTAGCATTTGATTAATAAAAGGTAAAGGGTAATGATCCTTTTTAGTAGCTTTATTTAATTTGCGGAAATCAATTACCATTCTATAACCTGTAACAATTCTTTGTGGGATCAATTCATCTTTATCATTGGGAACTACATTAATACCTCACTTCTTAGGGACACAATGAACAAGACTTACCCACTGACTATCAGCAATGGGATAAATTATAACTGCCTCCAGAAGCTTTAGTATTTCTTTTCTTATCACTTCTTTCATCTTAGGATTTAACCGTCATTCGTGATCAACAACTGGTTTAGCGTCCTTCTCCAATTTTCTTTTGTGCTGGCATAGAGTGGGACTAATGCCCTTAAGATCATCAAGAGTATATCCAATAGCAGCACGGTGCTTCTTCAGAGTTTTCAATAATTTCTTTTCTTCGTGCTCTGAAAGGTTAGCACTAATAATAACAGGATATATCTCTTTCTCATCAAGATAAGCATATTTGAGAGTATCAGGTAAAGGTTTAAGTTCAAACACGGGATCACCCTTGGGTGGAGTAGGATCCCCTAGAATTTCAAAAGGCAAGTTGTGTTTCAAAATAGGTCCCTGTTTAAAGAATACTTCACCTATTTCCCTTCTTTCATTCATAAACATATCACTTTCATGGTCTAGCAAATATTGTTCTAAAGGATCACTAGGAGGCACGGCAATAGAATCAAGACCAATAATTTCATCTTTACTAGGAAATTCTTTATCATGGGGTTCACTATGAAATTTAGCAAAATTAAACTCATGAGACATATCCCCTAAACCAACAGAAACAATATCCTTATTGCAGTCTATCTCAGCATTAACAGTATTCAAGAAGGGTCTACCAAATATAATGGGACAAAAGTCATCTTGTGGGGAACCAAGAATAAGAAAATCAGCAGGATATTTAACTTTCTCACACAAGATTTCAACATCTCTAACAATCCCAACTAGTGAAATAGTATCTCTATTGGCAAGCTTAATAGTAACATCAATCTTTTCTATCTCAGCAGGTGCAGTATCATGCATAATTTCTTTATATAAGGAATGAGGTATTGCACTTGCACTAGCACCCATATCACATAAGCCATGATAACAATGATCTCATATCTTAACAGAAATAACAGGCATGCCTACAACAGGTCTATGCTTATTTTTAGTATCAGGTCTAGCAATTCTAGAAGATTCATTGCAGAAGTAAATAACATGCCCATCAATATTATCAGCCAAGAGATCTTTAACCATAGCAACACTAGGTTCAACTTTAATTTGCTCAGGGGGTTTAGGTGTCTTAATATTACTTTTATTAACCACAGTTGAAGCTTTAGCATGATCCTTTATTCTAACAGGGAAAGGTGGTTTCTCAATATAAGCAGTAGGGACAACATGATCATTATAAGCGATAGTCTTTTCTTCAACTTTAATAGGTGCAACTACTTTTACTTCAATGGGAGGATTATATTTAAACCACTTCTCCTTAGGGAGATCAACATGAGTAGCGAAGGATTCACAGAAAGACGCTACCATCTCATAGTCAAGTCCATATTTAGTGCTAAATTCACGGAAAGCATCGGTATCCATAAAAATTTTAACACAATCAAACTTAGGTGTTATACCTGACTCCTTACCTTCGTCGAGGTCCCAATCTTCAGAGTTGCGTTTAATTATTTCCAATAAATCTCATTTGAATTCAATAGTCTTCATCATAAAATATCCAGTACAAGAAGTATCGAGCATGGAGCGATTACTGAGAGAAAGCAGAGCATATTTTTTTTGAATAATCATCTCTTTTGAGAGCTCATGATTGGGGCATGAATATAACATTGACTTAAGCCTCCCTCAAGCTTGAGCGATGCTTTCTCCTTCGCGAGGCCAAAAATTATATGTATAATTAAGATCACGATGAACAAGATGCATAGGATAAAACTTTTGATGAAATTCCAATTTCAATCATTGGTAGTTCCATGATCCAATATCATCACATAGCCTAAACCATGTCAATGCATATCCCTTCAAAGATAAAGGGAAGACCTTCTTCTTGATAACATCCTCGGGCATACCTGCAAGCTTAAATAATCCACAAACATCATCCACATAGATTAGGTGCAAATCGGGATGTAATGTTCCATCTCCTGTAAAAGGATTAGCTAGCAGTTTGTCTATCATACCCGAAGGAATTTCAAAATAAACATTTTCAGTAGGTTCAGTAGGTTGAGGAGCAAATCTTTGCTCTATAGTCGGGGTGAAGATACCCCGAACAAGCCCCTCAAAGGATTATGTTCCATAGTAACAAGTGAAAGTAAATTTCAGCACACTATATAAATTTTTCCTTACCAAATTCCACCTACCAAAGGCGCTTCACTCCCCGGCAACGGTGCCCGAAAAGAGTATTGATGACCCACAAGTGTAGGGGATCTATCATAGCCTTTTCGATAAGTAAGAGTGTCAAACCCAACAAGGAGCAGAAGGAAATGATAAGCGGTTTCACCAAGGTATTTTCTGCAACCACTGAAATTATCGGTAACAGATAGTTTTGTGATAAGGTAATTTTTAATGGGTAGCAAGTAATAAAAGTAAGTAAGGTGCAGCAAGATGGCCCAATCCTTTTTGTAGCAAAGGACAAGCCTGGACAAACTCTTATAGAAAGGAAAGCACTCCCGAGGACACATGGGAATTATCGTCAAGCTAGTTTTCATCACACTCATATGATTCGCGTTCGGTACTTTGATAATTTGATATGTGGGTGGACCGGTGCTTGGGTACTGCCCTTACTTGGATAAGCATACCACTTATGATTAACCCCTATTGCAAGCATCCGCAACTACAACATAAGTATTAAGGTAAACCTAACCATAGCATGAAACATATGGATCCAAATCAGCCCCTTACGAAGCAACGCATAAACTAGGGTTTAAGCTTCTGTCACTCTAGCAACCCATCATCTACTTATTACTTCCCAATGCCTCCCCCTAGGCCCAAACAATGGTGAAGACAATTTAGTCGACATTCACATGACACCACTAGAGGGATGACAACATACATCTCATCAAAATATCAAACGAATACCAAATTCACATGATTACTTATAGCAAGACTTCTCCCATGTCCTCAGGAACAAACATAACTACTCACAAAGCATATTCATGTTCATAATCGGAGGGGTATTAATATGCATAATGGATCTGAACATATGATCTTCCACCAAGTAAACCAACTAGCATCAACTACAAGGAGTAATCAACACTACTAGCAACCCACAGGTACCAATCTGAGGTTTGGATACAAAGATTGGATACAAGAGATGAACTAGGGTTTGAGATGAGATGGTGCTGGTGAAGATGTTGATGGAGATTGACCCCCTCCTAATGAGAGGATCATCGGTGATGATGATGGTGATGATTTCCCCCTCCCGGAGGGAAGTTTCTTCGGCAGAACAGCTTCGCCGGAGCCCTAGATTGGTTCTGCCTAGGTTCCGCCTCATGGCGGTGGAGTTTCGTCCCGTGAGCTTGCTTATGATTTTTTCCTCGACGAAAGACTCCATATAGCCAAATATGGGCATCGGAGGGCCACCAGGGGGCCCACGAGGCAGGGGCGCGCCCAGGGGGTAGGGCGCGCCCCCACCCTCATGGACGGTGGGTGGCCCCCCACTTGTATTTCTTTCGCCCAATATTTTTTATATATTCTGAAAATAATTCCGTTGGAGTTTCAGGACTTTTGGAGATGTGCAGAATAGGTCTCTAATATTTGCTCCTTTTCCAGCCTAGAATTCCAGCTGCTGGCATTCCCCCTCTTCATGTAATTGTAAACCTTGTAAAATAAGAGAGAATAGGCATAAGTATTGTGACATGGTGTCTAATAGCAGGCCATAATGCAATAAGTATCGATATAAAAGCATGATGCAAAATGGACGTATCAGTCACGGGGATGCCGGAACACTTCAATGAGAAAGAAGAACAAAACCGACAGCGGGGTCAACGGTATAGTGAGCATGTGCATGACCTAGGAGGATACCGATGCGCCCCGGATTTTGTAAAGTATTGTGAAGCAAAGGGAACATCTACCCAAAGGTTCACTTGAATGTCATTCGCGTAATCATAGGGACCGATATGGATGTCCATGGTTCCGCTACCGGTCATTGAACTAAGGGGTTTCGTTCATGTCCATGATTTACCAAACATACGGGGTCAGAAGCTGAGTGTTAGCATGTGTTTTTGTTCCTCAGACCATGAGAGCATCGTAATCACTTCCTACCGTCTAGTGGACTTTGGGGTTGCTCAAACGTGATGAGTAACACGGTGATCATAACGACAACTTACAGGTTCATCGAAAAGTTTGACAAGGGACTAGATAGCTCGAGAGTTGGATTCTCTCCTCCGACGATGGAGAGATATTCTTAGGGCCCTCTTGGTGTGATGTCATCCATCAACATCCGGTGCTACTTGTGAGCTGCATTGAGATTTTCCCCGAAGAGAAAGGGTGAATCAATATAGTAGCGGATAGTATGTCCCTCAGTAGTGTTGGAAATATGCCCTAGAGGCAATAATAAAATGGTTATTATTATATTTCTTTGTTCATGATAATTGTCTATTGTTCATGCTATAATTGTGTTATCCGGAAATTGTAATACATGTGTGAATACATAGACCACAACACGTCCCTAGTGAGCCTCTAGTTGACTAGCTCGTTGATCAAAAGATAGTCATGGTTTCCTGACTATGGACATTGGATGTCATTGATAACGGGATCACATCATTAGGAGAATGATGCGATGGACAAGACCCAATCCTAAGCATAGCTCAAAGATCGTGTAGTTCGTTTGCTATAGCTTTTTCCGAATGTCAAGTATCATTTCCTTAGACCATGAGATTGTTCAACTCCCGGATACCGTAGGAGTGCTTTGGGTGTACCAAACGTCACAACGTAACTGGGTGACTATAAAGGTGCACTACGGGTATCTCCGAAAGTGTCTGTTGGGTTGGCACGAATCAAGACTGGGATTTGTCACTCCGTATGACGGAGAGGTATCTCTGGGCCCACTCGGTAATGCATCATCATAATGAGCTCAATGTGACCAAGTGGTTGATCACGGGATCATGCATTATGATACGAGTAAAGCGACTTGCCAGCAACGAGATTGAAAGAGGTATTGGGATACTGACGATCGAGTCTCGGGCAAGTAACGTACCGACTAACAAAGGGAATTGTATACGGGATTGATCGAATCCTCGACATCGTGTTTCATCCGATGAGATCATCGAGGAGCATGTGGGAGCCAACATGGGTATCCAGATCCTGCTATTGGTTATTGACTGGAGAGTCGTCTCGGTCATGTCTGCGTGTCTCCCGAACCCGTAGGGTCTACACACTTAAGGTTCGGTGACGCTAGGGTTGTTGAGATATTAGTATACGGTAACCCGAAAGTTGTTCGGAGTCCCGGATGAGATCCCGTACGTCATGAGGAGTTCCGAAATGGTCCGGAGGTGAAGATTTATATATAGGAAGTCAAGTTTCAGCCATCGGGAAAGTTTTGGGGGTAATCGGTATTGTACCGGGACCACCGGAAGGGTCCCAGGGGTCCACCGGGTGGGGCCACCTATCCCGGAGGGCCCCATGGGCTGAAGTGGGAGGGGAACCAGCCCCTAGTGGGCTGGTGCGCCCCCCTTGGGCCTTCCCCTGCGCCTAGGGTTGGAAACCCTAGGGGTGGGGGGCACCCCACTTGGCTTGGGGGGCACTCCACCCCCTTGGCCGCCGCCCCCCTTGGAGATTGCATCTCCTAGGGCCAGCGCCCCCCCTACGGGTCCTATATATAGTGGGGGTGAGGGAGGGCAGCCGCACTCTAGCCCCTGGCGCCTCCCTCTCCCTCCCGTGACACCTCTCCCTCTCCCTGAGCTTGGCAAAGCCCTACCGAGATCACCGTTGCTTCCACCACCACGCCATCGTGCTGCCGGATCTCCATCAACCTCTCCTTCCCACTTGCTGGATCAAGTTCAAGGAGACGTCTTCCCAACCGTACGTGTGTTGAATGCGAAGGTGCCGTCCGTTCGGCGCTAGGTCATCAGTGATTTGGATCACGACGAGTACGACTCCATCAACCCCGTTCTCTTGAACGCTTCCGCTCGCGATCTACAAGGGTATGTAGATGCACTCCCCTCTCCCTCGTTGCTAGATGACTCCATAGATTGATCTTGGTGATGCGTAGAAAATTTTAAAATTCTGCTACGTTCCCCAACAGTGGCATCATGAGCTAGAACTATGCGAAGTTACTTTGCACGAGTAGAACACAAAGTAGTTGTGGGCATCGATATTGTCAATTTACTTGCCGTTACTAGTCTTATCTTGATTCGGCGGCATCGTGGGATGAAGCGGCCCGGACCGACCTTACACGTATGCTTACGTGAGACTGGTTCCACCGATTGACATGCACTAGTTGCATAAGGTGGCTGGCGGGTGTCTGTCTCTCCCACTTTAGTCGGATCGGATTCGATGAAAAGGGTCCTTATGAAGGGTAAATAGAAATTGGCATATCACGTTGTGGTTTTGGCGTAGGTAAGAAACGTTCTTGCTAGAAACCTATAGCAGCCACGTAAAAACTTGCAACAACAATTAGAGAACGTCTAACTTGTTTTTGTAGCATGTGTCGTGTGATGTGATATGGCCAAAAGGATGTGATGAATGATATATGTGATGTATGAGATTGATCATGTTCTTGTAATAGGAATCACGACTTGCATGTCGATGAGTATGACAACCGGCAGGAGCCATAGGAGTTGTCTTAATTTATTTATGACCTGCGTGTCAACATAAACGTCATGTAATTACTTTACTTTATTGCTAAAGCGTTAGCCATAGTAGTAGAAGTAATAGATGACGAGACAACTTCAAGAAGACATGATGATGGAGATCATGGTGTCATGCCGGTGACAACGATGATCATGGAGCCCCGAAGATGGAGATCAAAAGGAGCAAATGATATTGGCCATATCATGTCACTATTTGATTGCATGTGATGTTTATCATGTTTTACATCTTATTTGCTTAGAACGACGGTAGCTTAAATAAGATTAACCCTCGTAATAATTTCAAGAAAGTGTTCCCCCTAACTGTGCACCATTGCGAAGGTTCGTTGTTTTGAAGCACCACGTGATGATCGGGTGTGATAGATTCTAACATTCGAATACAACGGGTGTAAGCCAGATTTACACACGCAATACACTTAGGTTGACTTGACGAGCCTAGCATGTACAGACATGGCCTCGGAACACGGAAGACCGAAAGGTCGAGCATGAGTCGTATAGAAGATACGATCAACACGAAGATGTTAAACCGATGTTGACTAGTCCGTCTCACGTGATGATTGGACACGACCTAGTTGACTCGGATCATGTTTCACTTAGATGACTAGAGGGATGTCTATCTGAGTGGGAGTTCATTGAATAATTTGATTAGATGAACTTAATTATCATGAACTTAGTCTAAAATCTTTACACTATGTCTTGTACAACAAATGGCCCACGCTAATGTTGCTCTCAACTTCAACGCGTTCCTAGAGAAAACGAAGCTGAAAGATGATGGCAGCAACTATAAGGACTGGGTCCGGAACTTGAGGATCATCCTCATGTTGGGGAACGTAGTAATTTCAAAAAAAATCCTATGCACACGCAAGATCATGGTGATGCATAGCAACGAGAGGGGAGAGTGTGATCTACGTACCCTCGTAGACCGACAGTGGAAGCGTTATGACAACGCGGTTGATGTAGTCGTACGTCTTCACGGCCCGACCGATCAAGCACCGAAACTACGGCACCTCCGAGTTTTAGCACATGTTCAGCTCGATGACGATCCCCGGACTCCGATCCAGCAAAGTGTCGGGGAAGAGTTCCGTCAGCATGACGGCGTGGTGACGATCTTGATGTTCTACCATCGCAGAGCTTCGCCTAAGCACCGCTACAATATTATCGAGGAGTATGGTGGAAGGGGGCACCGCACACGGCTAAGAAAACGATCACGTGGATCAACTTGTGTGTCTAGGGGTGCCCCCTGCCCCCGTATATAAAGGAGCAATGGGAGGAGGCCGGCCGGCCCTAGGGCGCGCCAAGGAAGAGGAGTCCTTCTCCTAGTAGGAGTAGGACTCCCCTCTTTCCTACTCCTACTAGGAGGGGGAAAGAAAGGGGGAGAGGGAGAAGGAAAGGGCCCCCCCTCTCCTAGTCCAATTCGGACCAGAGGGGGAGGGGGCGCGCGGCCCACCCTGGCCGCCCCTCTCTCTCTCCACTAGGGCCCATAAGGCCCATTATTTCTCCCGGGGGGTTCTGCTAACCCTCCGGCACTCCGGTTTTCTCCGAAATCATCCGGAACACTTCCGGTGTCCGAATATAGCCGTCCAATATATCAATCTTTATGTCTCGGCCATTTCGAGACTCCTCGTCATGTCCATGATCACATCCGGGACTCTGAACTAACTTCGGTACATCAAAACTCATAAACTCATAATATAACTATCATCGAAACCTTAAGTGTGCAGACCCTGCGGGTTTGAGAACAATGTAGACATGACCGAGACATGTCTCCGGTCAATAACCAATAGTGGAACCTGGATGCTCATATTGGCTCCCACATATTCTACGAAGATCTTTATCGGTCAGACCGCATAACAACATACGTTGTTCCCTTTTTCATCGGTATGTTACTTGCCCGAGATTTGAGCGTCGGTATCTCAATACCTAGTTCAATCTCGTTACCGGCAAGTCTCTTTACTCGTTTCGTAATACATCATCTCGTAACTAACTCATTAGTTGCAATGCTTGCAAGGCTTATGTGATGTGCATTACCGAGAGGGCCCAGAGATACCTCTCCGACAATCGGAGTGACAAATCCTAATCTTGAAATACGCCAACCCAACATTCACCTTTGGAGACACCTGTAGAGCTCCTTTATAATCACCCAGTTATGTTGTGACGTTTGGTAGCACACAAAGTGTTCCTCCGGCAAACGGGAGTTGCATAATCTCATAGTTATAGGAACATGTATAAGTCATGAAGAAAGCAATAGCAACATACTAAACCATCGGGTGCTAAGCTAATGGAATGGGTCATGTCAATCACATCATTCTCCTAATAATGTGATCCCGTTAATCAAATGACAACACATGTCTATGGTTAGGAAATATAACCATCTTTGATTAACGATCTAGTCAAGTAGAGGCATACTAGTGACGTTTAGTTTGTCTATGTATTCACACAAGTATTATGTTTCCGGATTATACAATTCTAGCATGAATAATAAACATTTATCATGATATAAGGAAATAAAATAATAACATTATTATTGCCTCTAGGGCATATTTCCTTCAGTCTCCCACTTGCACTAGAGTCAATAATCTAGATTACACAGTAATGATTCGAACACCCATGGAGCTTTGGTGCTGATCATGTTTTGCTCGTGGAAGAGGCTTAGTCAACGGGTCTGCAACATTCAGATCCGTATGTATCTTGCAAATCTCTATGTCTCCCACCTGGACTAGATCCCGGATGGAATTGAAGCGTCTCTTGATATGCTTGGTTCTCTTGTGCAATCTGGATTCCTTTGCCAAGGCAATTGCACCAGTATTGTCACAAAAGATTTTCATTGGACCCGATGCACTAGGTATGACACCTAGATCGGATATGAACTCCTTCATCCAGAATCCTTCGTTTGCTGCTTCCGAAGCAGCTATGTACTCCGCTTCACATGTAGATCCCGCCACAACGCTCTGTTTAGAACTACACCAACTGACAGCTCCACCATTTAATGTAAACACGTATCCGGTTTGCGATTTAGAATCGTCTGGATCAGTGTCAAAGCTTGCATCAACGTAACCATTTACGATGAGCTCTTTGTCACCTCCATATATGAGAAACATATCCTTAGTCCTTTTCAGGTATTTCAGGATGTTCTTGACCGCTGTCCAGTGATCCACTCCTGTATTACTTTGGTACCTCCCTGCTAGACTTATAGCAAGACACACATCAGGTCTGGTACACAGCATTGCATACATGATAGAGCCTATAGCTGAAGCATAGGGAACATCTTTCATTTTCTCTCTATCTTCTGCATTGGTCGGGCATTGAGTCTTACTCAATTTCACACCTTGTAACACAGGCAAGAATCCTTTCTTTGCTTGATCCATTTTGAACTTCTTCAAAAATTTATCAAGGTATGTGCTTTGTGAAAGTCCAATTAAGCGTCTTGATCTATCTCTATAGATCTTAATGCCCAATATGTAAGCAGCTTCACCGAGGTCTTTCATTGAAAAACTCTTATTCAAGTATCCCTTTATGTTATCCAGAAATTCTATATCATTTCCGATTAGTAACATGTCATCTACATATAATATCAGAAATGCTACAGAGCTCCCACTCACTTTCTTGTAAATACAGGCTTCTCCAAAAGTCTATACAAAACCAAATGCTTTGATCACACTATCAAAGCATTTATTCCAACTCCAAGAGGCTTGCACCAATCCATAAATGGATCACTGGAGCTTGAACACTTTGTTAGCTCCCTTTGGATCGACAAAACCTTCCGGCTGCATCATATACAACTCTTCCTCCAGAAATCCATTCAAGAATGCAGTTTTGACATCCATCTGCCATATTTCATAATCATAAAATGCGGCAATTTCTAACATGATTCGGACAGACTTAAGCATCGCTACGGGTGAGAAGGTCTCATTGTAGTCAATCCCTTGAACTTGTCGAAAACCTTTTGCGACAAGTCGAGCTTTGTAGACAGTAACATTACCGTCAGCGTCAGTCTTCTTCTTGAAGATCCATTTATTCTCAATTGCTTGCCGATCTTTGGGCAAGTCAACCAAAGTCCACACTTTGTTCTCATACATGGATCCCATCTCAGATTTCATGGCTTCAAGCCATTTTGCGGAATCTGGGCTCACCATCACTTCTCCATAGTTCGTAGGTTCATCATGATCTAGTAGCATGACTTCCAGAACAGGATTACCGTACCACTCTGGTGCGGATCTTACTCTGGTTGATCTACGAGGTTCAGTAGTATCTTGTTCTGAAGTTTCATGATCATTATCATTAGCTTCCTCACTAATTAGTGTAGGTGTCACAGAAACTGGTTTCTGTGATGTACTGCTTTCCAATAAGGGAGCAGGTACAGTTACCTCATCAAGTTCTACTTTCCTCCCACTCACTTCTTTCGAGAGAAACTCCTTCTCTAGAAAGTTTCCAAATTTAGCAACAAAAGTCTTGCCTTCGGATCTGTGATAGAAGGTGTATCCAATAGTTTCCTTTGGATATCCTATGAAGACACATTTCTCCGATTTGGGTTCGAGCTTATCAGGTTGAAGCTTTTTCACATAAGCATCACAACCCCAAACTTTCAGAAACGACAACTTTGGTTTCTTGCCAAACCACAGTTCATAAGGCGTCGTCTCAACGGATTTTGATGGTGCCCTATTTAACGTGAATGCGGCTGTCTCTAGAGCATAACCCCAAAACGATAGCGGTAAATCAGTAAGAGACATCATAGATCGCACCATATCTAGTAAAGTACGATTACGACGTTCGGACACACCATTACGCTGTGGTGTTCCGGGTGGCGTGAGTTGCGAAACTATTCCGCATTGTTTCAAATGTACACCAAACTCGTAACTCAACTATTCTCCTCCATGATCAGATCGTAGGAATTTTATTTTCTTGTTACGATGATTTTCAACTTCACTCTGAAATTCTTTGAAATTTTCAAATGTTTCAGACTTATGTTTCATTAAGTAGATATACCCATATCTGCTTAAGTCATCTGTGAAAGTGAGAAAATAACGATATCTGCCATGAGCCTCAACATTCATCGGACCACATACATCTGTATGTATGATTTCCAACAAATATGTTGCTCTCTCCATAGTACCGGAGAACGGTGTTTTTGTCATCTTACCCATAAGGCACGGTTCGTAGGTACCAAGTGATTCATAATCAAGTGGTTCCAAAAGTCCATCAGTATGGAGTTTCTTCATGCGTTTTATACCGACATGACCTAAACAGTAGTGCCACAAATAAGTTGCACTATCATTATCAACTATGCATCTTTTGGCTTCAACATTATGAATATGTGTGTCACTACTATAGAGATTTAATAAGAATAGACCATTCTTTATGGGTGCATGACCATAAAAGATATTACTGATATAAATAGAACAACCATTATTCTCTGATTTAAATGAATAACCGTCTCGCATCAAACAAGATCCAGATATAATGTTCATGCTCAACGCTGGCACCAAATAACAATTATTTAGGTCTAATACTAATCCCGAAGGTAGATGTAGAGGTAGCGTGCCGACCGCGATCACATCGACTTTGGAACCATTTCCCACGCGCACCGTCACCTCGTCCTTAGCCAATCTTCGCTTAATCCGTAGTCCCTGTTTCGAGTTGCAAATGTTAGCAACAGAACCAGTATCAAATACCTAGGTGCTACTGCGAGCATTAGTAAGGTACACATCAATAACATGTATATCGCATATACCTTTGTTCACCTTGCCATCCTTCTTATCCGCCAAATACTTGGGGCAGTTCCGCTTCCAGTGACCAGTCTTCTTGCAGTAGAAGCACTCAGTTTCAGGCTTAGGTCCAGATTTGGGTTTCTTCTCTTGAGCAGCAACTTGCTTGCTGTTCTTTTTGAAGTTCCCCTTCTTCTTCCCTTTGCCCTTTTTCTTGAAACTAGTGGTCTTGTTGACCATCAACACTTGATGCTCCTTCTTGATTTCTACCTCCGCAGCTTTCAGCATTGCGAAGAGCTCGGGAATAGTTTTATTCATCCCTTGCATATTATAGTTCATCACGAAGCTCTTGTAGCTAGGTGGCAGTGATTGGAGAATTCTGTCAATGACGCAATCATCTGGAAGATAAACTCCCAATTGAATCAAGTGATTATTATACCCAGACATTTTGAGTATATGCTCACTGACAGAACTGTTCTCCTCCATCTTGCAGCTATAGAACTTATTGGAGACTTCATATCTCTCAACCCGGGCATTTGCTTGAAATATTAACTTCAACTCCTGGAACATCTCATATGCTCCATGACGTTCAAAATGTCGTTGAAGTCCCGATTCTAAGCCATAAAGCATGGCACACTGAACTATCAAGTAGTCATCAGCTTTGCTCTGCCAGACGTTCATCACATCTGGTGTTGCTCTAGCAGCAGGCCTGGTACCCAGCGGTGCTTCCAGGACATAATTCTTCTGCGCAGCAATGAGGATAATCCTCAAGTTACGGACCCAGTCCGTGTAATTGCTACCATCATCTTTCAACTTTGCTTTCTCAAGGAATGCATTAAAATTCAATGGAACAACAGCACGGGCCATCTATCTACAATCAAACATAAACAAGCAAGATACTATCAGGTACTAAGTTCATGATAAATTTAAGTTCAATTAATCATATTACTAAAGAACTCCCACTTAGATAGACATCCCTCTAATCCTCTAAGTGATTACGTGATCCAAATCAACTAAACCATGTCCGATCATCACGTGAGATGGAGTAGTTTCATTGGTGAACATCACTATGTTGATCATATCTACTATATGATTCACGCTCGACCTTTCGGTCTCCGTGTTCCGAGGCCATATCTGTATATGCTTGGCTCGTCAAGTATAACCTGAGTATTCTGCGTGTGCAACTGTTTTGCACCCGTTGTATTTGAAAGTAGAGCCTATCACACCCGATCATCACGTGGTGTCTCAGCACGAAGAACTTTCGCAATGGTGCATACTCAGGGAGAACACTTCTTGATAATTAGTGAGAGATCATCTTAAAATGCTACCGTCAAACAAAGCAAGATAAGATGCATAAAAGATAAACATCACATGCAATCTATATAAGTGATATGATATGGCCATCATCATCTTGTGCTTGTGATCTCCATCTTTGAAGCACCGTCATGATCACCATTGTCACCGGCGCGACACCTTGATCATCATCGTAGCATCGTTGTCGTCTCGCCAATATTATGCTTCCACGACTATCGCTACCGCTTAGTGATAAAGTAAAGCATTACAGAGCAATTGCATTGCATACAATAAAGCAACAACCATATGGCTCCTGCCAGTTGCCGATAACTCGCTTACAAAACATGATCATCTCATACAATAAAATTTAGCATCATGTCTTGACCATATCACATCACAACATGCCCTACAAAAACAAGTTAGACGTCTTCTACTTTGTTGTTTGCAAGTTTTACGTGGCTTCTACGGGCTTAAGCAAGAACCAATCTTACCTATGCATCAAAACCACAACGATAGTTTGTCAAGTTGGTGCTGTTTTAACCTTCGCAAGGACCGGGCGTAGCCACACTTGGTTCAACTAAAGTTTCGGTAGAACCAGTCTCGCGTAAGCGTACGCGTAATGTCGGTCCGGGCCGCTTCATCCAACAATACCGCCGAACCAAAGTATGACATGCTGGTAAGCAGTATGACTTATATCGCCCACAACTCACTTGTGTTCTACTCGTGCATATAACATCAACACATAAAAACCTAGGCTCTGATGCCACTATTGGGGAACGTAGTAATTTCAAAAAAATTCCTATGCACACGCAAGATCATGGTGATGCATAGCAACGAGAGGGGAGAGTGTGATCTACGTACTCTCGTAGACAGACAGCGGAAGCGTTATGACAACACGGTTGATGTAGTCGTACGTCTTCACGGCCCGACCGGTCAAGCACCGAAACTACGGCACCTCCGAGTTTTAGCACACGTTCAGCTCGATGACGATCCCCGGACTCCGATCTAGCAAAGTGTCGGGGAAGAGTTCCGTCAGCATGACGGCGTGGTGACGATCTTGATGTTCTACCATTGCAGAGCTTCGCCTAAGCACCGCTACAATATTATCGAGGAGTATGGTGGAAGGGGGCACCGCACACGGCTAAGAAAACGATCACGTGGATCAACTTGTGTGTCTAGGGGTGCCCCCTGCCCCCGTATATAAAGGAGCAAGGGGAGGAGGCCGGCCGGCCCTAGGGCGTGCCAAGGAAGAGGAGTCCTTCTCCTAGTAGGAGTAGGACTCCCCTCTTTCCTACTCCTACTAGGAGGGGGAAAGGAAGGGGGAGAGGGAGAAGGAAAGGGGGGCGCCGCCCCCCCTCTCCTAGTCCAATTCGGACCAGAGGGGGAGGGGGCGCGCGGCCCACCCTGGCCACCCCTCTCTCTCTCCACTAGGGCCCATAAGGCCCATTATTTCTCCCGGGGGGGTTCTGGTAACCCTCCGGCACTCCGGTTTTCTCCGAAATCATCCGGAACACTTCCGGTGTCCGAATATAGCCGTCCAATATATCAATCTTTATGTCTCGACCATTTCGAGACTCCTCGTCATGTCCGTGATCACATCCAGGACTCCGAACTAACTTCGTACATCAAAACTCATAAACTCATAATATAACTGTCATCGAAACCTTAAGCGTGCGGACCCTACGGGTTCGAGAACAATGTAGACATGACCGAGACATGTCTCCGGTCAATAACCAATAGCAGAACTTGGATGCTCATATTGGCTCCCACATATTCTACGAAGATCTTTATCGGTCAGACCGCATAACAACATACGTTGTTCCCTTTTTCATCGGTATGTTACTTGCCCGAGATTCGATCGTCGGTATCTCAATACCTAGTTCAATCTCGTTACCGGCAAGTCTCTTTACTCGTTTCGTAATATATCATCTCGCAACTAACTCATTAGTTGCAATGCTTGCAAGGCTTATGTGATGTGCATTACCGAGAGGGCACAGAGATACCTCTCCGACAATCGGAGTGACAAATCCTAATCTCGAAATACGCCAACCCAACATTCACCTTTGGAGACACCTGTAGAGCTCCTTTATAATCACCCAGTTATGTTGTGACGTTTGGTAGCACACAAAGTGTTCCTCCGGCAAACGGGAGTTGCATAATCTCATAGTTATAGGAACATGTATAAGTCATGAAGAAAGCAATAGCAACATACTAAATGATCGGGTGCTAAGCTAATGGAATGGGTCATGTCAATCACATCATTCTCCTAATAATGTGATCCCATTAATCAAATGACAACAGATGTCTATGGTTAGGAAACATAACCATCTTTGATTAACGAGCTAGTCAAGTAGAGGCATACTAGTGACGTTTAGTTTGTCTATGTATTCACACAAGTATTATGTTTCCGGATAATACAATTCTAGCATGAATAATAAACATTTATCATGATATAAGGAAATAAAATAATAACATTATTATTGCCTCTAGGGCATATTTCCTTCACCTCATAGCTGCCAAGAAAGATTATGTCCTAGAAGCACCGCTAGGTGACGCACCCATCCCAGAGAACCAAGACGTTATGAACGCTTGGCAGTCACGTGCTGATGATTACTCCCTCGTTCAGTGCGGCATGCTTTACAGCTTAGAACCGGGGCTCCAAAAGCGTTTTGAGCAACACGGAGCATATGAGATGTTTGAAGAGCTGAAAATGGTTTTCCGAGCTCATGCCCGGGTCAAGAGATATGAAGTCTCTGACAAGTTCTTCAGTTGTAAGATGGAGGAAAATAGTTCTGTCAGTGAGCACATACTCAAAATGTCTGGGTTGCATAACCGCTTGACTCAGCTGGGAGTTAATCTCCCGGATGACGCGGTCATTGACAGAATCCTTCAGTCGCTTCCACCGAGCTACAAGAGCTTTGTGATGAACTTCAATATGCAGGGGATGAAAAAGACCATTCCTGAGGTATATTCAATGCTGAAATCAGCGGAGGTGGAAATCAAAAAGGAACATCAAGTGTTGATGGTGAATAAAACCACTAAGTTCAAGAAAGGCAAGGGTAAAAAGAACTTCAAGAAGGACGGCAAGGGAGTTGCCGCGCCCGGTAAGCAAGCTACCGGGAAGAAGTCAAAGAATGGACCCAAGCCTGAGACTGAGTGTTTTTATTGCAAGGGAAGTGGTCATTGGAAGCGGAACTGTCCAAAATACTTAGCGGACAAGAAGGCCGGCAACACAAAAGGTATATGTGATATACATGTAATTGATGTGTACCTTACCAGTACTCGTAGTAGCTCCTGGGTATTTGATACCGGTGTGGTTGCTCACATTTGTAACTCAAAGCAGGAGCTGCGGAATAAGCGGAGACTGGCGAAGGACGAGGTGACGATGCGCGTGGGGAATGGTTCCAAGGTCGATGTGATCGCCGTCCGCACGCTGCCTCTACATTTACCTACGGGATTAGTTTTAAACCTCAATAATTGTTATTTAGTGCCAGCTTTGAGCATGAACATTGTATCAGGATCTCGTTTAATTCGAGATGGCTACTCATTTAAATCCGAGAATAATGGTTGTTCTATTTATATGAGAGATATGTTTTATGGTCATGCTCCGCTGGTGAATGGTTTATTCTTAATGAATATCGAGCGTAATGTTACACATATTCATAGTGTGAATACCAAAAGATGTAAGGTTGATAATGATAGTCCCACATACTTGTGGCACTGCCGCCTTGGTCACATAGGTGTCAAACGCATGAAGAAGCTCCATGCGGATGGACTTTTGGAGTCTCTTGATTACGAATCATTTGACACGTGTGAACCATGCCTCATGGGTAAAATTACCAAGACTCCGTTCTCAGGAACAATGGAGCGAGCAACCAACTTATTGGAAATCATACATACTGATGTGTGCGGTCCAATGAGCATTGAGGCTCGCGGTGGCTATCGTTATGTTCTCACCCTCACTGATGACTTGAGTAGATATGGGTATGTCTACTTGATGAAACACAAGTCTGAGACCTTTGAAAGGTTCAAGGAATTTCAGAGTGAGGTTGAGAATCAACGTGACAGAAAAATCAAGTTCTTGCAATCAGATCATGGGGGAGAATACTTGAGTCACGAATTTGGCACACACTTAAGGAAATGTGGAATAGTTTCACAACTCACTCCGCCTGGAACACCTCAACGTAATGGTGTGTTCGAACGTCGTAATCGCACTCTATTGGATATGGTGCGATCTATGATGTCTCTTACCTATTTACCGCTGTCATTTTGGGGCTATGCTTTAGAGACTGCCGCATTCACTTTAAATAGGGCTCCGTCGAAATCCGTTGAGATGACACCGTATGAATTATGGTTTGGGAAGAAACCTAAGATGTCGTTTCTAAAAGTTTGGGGATGCGATGCTTATGTCAAGAAACTTCAACCTGAAAAGCTCGAACCCAAATCGGAAAAATACGTCTTCATAGGATACCCTAAAGAAACTATTGGGTATACCTTCTACCTCAGATCCGAAGGCAAGATCTTTGTTGCCAAGAATGGATCCTTTCTAGAGAAAGAGTTTCTCTCAAAAGAAATAAGTGGGAGGAAAGTAGAACTTGATGAAGTATTACCTCTTGAACCGGAGAGTGGCGTAGCTCAGGAAATTGTTCCTGAGGTGCCTGCACCAACTAGAGAGGAAGTTGATGATCATGATCATGAAACTTCAGATCAAGTTGCTACTGAACTTCGTAGGTCCACAAGGACACGTTCCGCACCAGAGTGGTATGGCAACCCTGTCCTGGAAATCATGTTGTTGGACAACGGTGAACCTTCGAACTATGAAGAAGCGATGACGGGCCCAGATTCCGACAAATGGCTGGAAGGCATGAAATCCAAGATAGGATCCATGTATGAAAACGAAGTATGGACTTTGACTGACTTTCCCGATGATCGGCGAGCCATAGAAAATAAATGGATCTTTAAGAAGAAGACAGACGCGGATGGTAATGTGACCATCTATAAAGCTCGGCTTGTCGCTAAGGGTTATCGACAAGTTCAAGGGGTTGACTATGATGAGACTTTCTCACCCGTAGCGAAGCTGAAGTCCGTCCGAATCATGTTAGCAATTGCCGCATTCTATGATTATGAGATATGGAAGATGGACGTCAAAACGGCATTCCTTAATGGTTTCCTTAAGGAAGAATTGTATGTGATGCAGCCGGAAGGTTTTGTCGATCCTAAGAATGCTGACAAGGTGTGCAAGCTCCAACGCTCGATCTATGGGCTGGTGCAAGCATCTCGGAGTTGGAACATTCGTTTTGATGAGATGATCAAAGTGTTTGGGTTTACGCAGACTTATGGAGAAGCCTGCATTTACAAGAAAGTGAGTGGGAGCTCTGTAGCATTTCTCATATTGTATGTGGATGACATACTGTTGATGGGAAATGATATAGAATTCTTGGAAAGCATAAAGGCCTACTTGAACAAGTGTTTTTCAATGAAGGATCTTGGAGAAGCTGCTTACATATTAGGCATCAAGATCTATAGAGATAGATCGAGACGCCTCATTGGTCTTTCACAGAGTACGTACCTTGACAAGATATTGAAGAAGTTCAATATGGACCAGTCAAAGAAGGAGTTCCTGCCTGTATTGCAAGGTACGAGATTGAGCACGGCTCAATGCCCGACCACGGTAGAAGATAGAGAAAAGATGAGTGTCGTCCCATATGCCTCAGCCATAGGGTCTGTCATGTATGCTATGCTGTGTACCAGACCTGATGTAAACCTTGCCGTAAGTTTGGTAGGAAGGTACCAAAGTAATCTCGGCATGGAACACTGGACAGCGGTCAAGAATATCCTGAAGTACCTGAAGAGGACTAAGGATATGTTTCTCATTTATGGAGGTGACAAAGAGCTCGTCGTAAAGGGTTACGTCGATGCTAGCTTCGACACAGATCTGGATGACTCTAAGTCACAAACCGGATACGTGTATATTTTGAATGGTGGGGCAGTAAGCTGGTGTAGTTGCAAGCAAAGCGTTGTGGCGGGATCTACATGTGAAGCGGAGTACATGGCAGCCTCGGAGGTAGCACAAGAAGCAATCTGGGTGACGGAGTTCATTACCGACCTAGGAGTCATACCCAATGCGTCGGGCCCGATGACTCTCTTTTGTGACAACACTGGAGCTATTGCCCTTGCCAAGGAGCCCAGGTTTCACAGGAAGACCAGGCATATCAAGCGTCGCTTCAACTCCATTCGTGAAAGTGTTCGAAATGGAGACATAGATATTTGTAAAGTACATACGGACCTGAATGTGGCAGATCCGTTGACTAAACCTCTCCCTAGAGCAAAACATGATCAATACCAGGACTCTATGGGTGTTCGATTCATCACAATGTAACTAGACTATTGACTCTAGTGCAAGTGGGAGACTATTGGAAATATGCCCTAGAGGCAATAATAAAATGGTTATTATTATATTTCTTTGTTCATGATAATTGTCTATTGTTCATGCTATAATTGTGTTATCCGGAAATCGTAATACATGTGTGAATACATAGACCACAACACGTCCCTAGTGAGCCTCTAGTTGACTAGCTCGTTGATCAAAAGATAGTCATGGTTTCCTGACTATGGACATTGGATGTCATTGATAACGGGATCACATCATTAGGAGAATGATGCGATGGACAAGACCCAATCCTAAGCATAGCTCAAAGATCGTGTAGTTCGTTTGCTATAGCTTTTTCCGAATGTCAAGTATCATTTCCTTAGACCATGAGATTGTGCAACTCCCGGATACCGTAGGAGTGCTTTGGGTGTACCAAACATCACAACGTAACTGGGTGACTATAAAGGTGCACTACGGGTATCTCCGAAAGTGTCTGTTGGGTTGGCACGAATCAAGACTGGGATTTGTCACTCCGTATGACGAAGAGGTATCTCTGGGCCCACTCGGTAATGCATCATCATAATGAGCTCAATGTGACCAAGTGGTTGATCACGGGATCATGCATTACGGTACGAGTAAAGAGACTTGCCGGCAACGAGATTGAACGAGGTATTGGGATACCGACGATCGAGTCTCGGGCAAGTAACGTACCGATTGACAAAGGGAATTGTATACGGGATTGATCGAATCCTCGACATCGTGGTTCATCTAATGAGATCATCGAGGAGCATGTGGGAGCCAACATGGGTATCCAAATCCCTTTGTTGGTTATTGATGGGAGAGTCGTCTCGGTCATGTCTGCGTGTCTCCCGAACCCGTAGGGTCTACACACTTAAGGTTCGGTGACGCTAGGGTTGTTGAGATATTAGTATACGGTAACCCAAAAGTTGTTCGGAGTCCTGGATGAGATCTCGGACGTCACGAGGAGTTCCGGAATGGTCCGGAGGTGAAGATTTATATATAGGAAGTCAAGTTTCGGCCATCGGGAAAGTTTCGGGGGTAATCGGTATTGTACCGGGACCACTGGAAGGGTCCCGAGGGTCCACCGGGTGGGGCCACCTATCCCGGAGGGCCCCATGGGCTGAAGTGGGAGGGGAACCAGCCCCTAATGGGCTGGTGCGCCCCCCTTGGGCCTCGCCCTGCGCCTAGAGTTGGAAACCCTAGGGGTGGGGGCGCCCCACTTGGCTTGGGGGGCACTCCTCCCCCTTGGCCGCCGCCCCCCTTGGAGATTGCATCTCCTAGGGCCGCCGCCCCCAGGGGTCCTATATATAGTGAGGGTGAGGGAGGGCAGTCGCACCCTAGCCCCTGGCACCTCCCTCTCCCTCCCGTGACACCTCTCCCTCTCCCTGAGCTTGGCGAAGCCCTGCCGAGATCACCGTTGCTTCCACCACCACGCCGTCGTGCTGCTGGATCTCCATCAACCTGTCCTTCCCCCTTGCTGGATCAAGTTGGAGGAGACGTCTTCCCAACCGTACGTCTGTTGAACGCGGAGGTGCCGTCCGTTCGGCGCTAGGTCATGAGTGATTTGGATCACGACGAGTATGACTCCATCAACCCCGTTCTCTTGAACGCTTCCGCTCGCGATCTACAAGGGTATGTAGATGCACTCCCCTCTCCCTCATTGCTAGATGACTCCATAGATTGATCTTGGTGATGCGTACAAAATTTTAAAATTCTGCTACGTTCCCCAACAAGTAGAACCAAGGTTATCGAACAATAGGAGACTCAGGCAAACACCCATCAACAATACCTAAGCACACAAGAGCAAATACTTGCACCCAACACAGGCAAGAAGGTTGTCAATCCCCTTGTACTTGTTAATTTTAAGGATCAAATCTGATAATAGGTGATAGAAAAATTGCAAAGTAAAATAAAAGAAAGAAAATTGCAGCAAGATATTTTGGTTTTTGTAATATTATTAAAGTAGACCCAGGGGCCATAGTTTTCACTAGAGGCTTCTCTCTCGTAAAAATAGCATATGGTGGGTAGGACTTTTGGGCAATTGATAGAAAAACGCATAGTTATGATGATATTCATGGCATGATCATGTACATAGGCATTACATCTGTGACAAGTAGACCGACTCCTGCCTGCATCTACTACTATTACTCCACCAATCGACCACTATCCGGCATGCATCTATGGTATTAAGTTTATGAGAAACAGAGTAACGCTTTAAGCAAGATGA